>NC_142708.1:39523863-39824318 GCF_055471065.1 Atractosteus spatula
TATTTCGGGCTGAAAAACACGTTTTGAAAACTGTGCTGTTCCTGCCATATAACTTACATGGTGGTGACCAAAGTTGCCAAAACGTGTTTATTTCTGCTGAAAAACACGTTTTGACAATTTCAGCACACTGGGGTTAAGGGCTGACTCACTGTGCTCTTCTGAGACAGGCAGTCACACTGTGATTCTAAGGGCTGAGAAAACGCGTTTATTTCGGGCTGAAAAACACGTTTTGAAAACTGTGCTGTTCCTGCCCTATAAGTTACATGGTGCTGACCAAAGTTGCCAAAACGTGTTTATTTCTGCTGTAAAACACGTTTTGACAATTTCAGCACACTGGGGTTAAGGGCTGACTCAGTGTGCTCTTCTGAGACAGGCAGTTAAACTGCGATTCTAAGAGCTGAGAAAACGCGTTTATTTCGGGCTGAAAAACACGTTTTGAAAACTGTGCTGTTCCTGCCATATAACTTACATGGTGGTGACCAAAGTTGCCAAAACGTGTTTATTTCTGCTGAAAAACACGTTTTGACAATTTCAGCACACTGGGGTTAAGGGCTGACTCAGTGTGCTCTTCTGAGACAGGCAGTTACACTGTGATTCTAAGGGCTGAGAAAACGCGTTTATTTCGGGCTGAAAAACACGTTTTGAAAACTGTGCTGTTCCTGCCATATAACTTACCTGGTGGTGACCAAAGTTGCCAAAACGTGTTTATTTCTGCTGAAAAACACGTTTTGACAATTTCAGCACACTGGGGTTAAGGGCTGACTCACTGTGCTCTTCTGAGACAGGCAGTTACACTGTGATTCTAAGGGCTGAGAAAACGCGTTTATTTCGGGCTGAAAAACACGTTTTGAAAACTGTGCTGTTCCTGCCATATAACTTACATGGTGGTGACCAAAGTTGCCAAAACGTGTTTATTTCTGCTGAAAAACACGTTTTGACAATTTCAGCACACTGGGGTTAAGGGCTGACTCAGTGTGCTCTTCTGAGCCAGGCAGTTACACTGTGATTCTAAGGGCTGAGAAAACGCGTTTATTTCGGGCTGAAAAACACGTTTTGAAAACTGTGCTGTTCCTGCCCTATAAGTTACATGGTGCTGACCAAAGTTGCCAAAACGTGTTTATTTCTGCTGTAAAACACGTTTTGACAATTTCAGCACACTGGGGTTAAGGGCTGACTCAGTGTGCTCTTCTGAGACAGGCAGTTACACTGCGATTCTAAGAGCTGAGAAAACGCGTTTATTTCGGGCTGAAAAACACGTTTTGAAAACTGTGCTGTTCCTGCCATATAACTTACATGGTGGTGACCAAAGTTGCCAAAACGTGTTTATTTCTGCTGAAAAACACGTTTTGACAATTTCAGCACACTGGGGTTAAGGGCTGACTCAGTGTGCTCTTCTGAGACAGGCATTTACACTGCGATTCTAAGAGCTGAGAAAACGCGTTTATTTCGGGCTGAAAAACACGTTTTGAAAACTGTGCTGTTCCTGCCCTATAACTTACATGGTGGTGACCAAAGTTGCCAAAACGTGTTTATTTCTGCTGAAAAACACGTTTTGACAATTTCAGCACACTGGGGTTAAGGGCTGACTCAGTGTGCTCTTCTGAGACAGGCAGTTACACTGCGATTCTAAGAGCTGAGAAAACGCGTTTATTTCGGGCTGAAAAACACGTTTTGAAAACTGTGCTGTTCCTGCCCTATAACTTACATGGTGGTGACCAAAGTTGCCAAAACGTGTTTATTTCTGCTGAAAAACACGTTTTGACAATTTCAGCACACTGGGGTTAAGGGCTGACTCAGTTTGCTCTTCTGAGCCAGGCAGTTACACTGTGATTCTAAGGGCTGAGAAAACGCGTTTATTTCGGGCTGAAAAACACGTTTTGAAAACTGTGCTGTTTATGCCCTATAACTTACATGGTGGTGACCAAAGTTGCCAAAACGTGTTTATTTCTGCTGTAAAACACGTTTTGACAATTTCAGCACACTGGGGTTAAGGGCTGACTCAGTGTGCTCTTCTGAGACAGGCAGTTACACTGTGATTCTAAGGGCTGAGAAAACGCGTTTATTTCGGGCTGAAAAACACGTTTTGAAAACTGTGCTGTTCCTGCCCTATAACTTACATGGTGGTGACCAAAGTTGCCAAAACGTGTTTATTTCTGCTGAAAAACACGTTTTGACAATTTCAGCACACTGGGGTTAAGGGCTGACTCAGTGTGCTCTTCTGAGACAGGCAGTTACACTGCGATTCTAAGAGCTGAGAAAACGCGTTTATTTCGGGCTGAAAAACACGTTTTGAAAACTGTGCTGTTCCTGCCCTATAACTTACATGGTGGTGACCAAAGTTGCCAAAACGTGTTTATTTCTGCTGAAAAACACGTTTTGACAATTTCAGCACACTGGGGTTAAGGGCTGACTCAGTGTGCTCTTCTGAGACAGGCAGTTACACTGCGATTCTAAGAGCTGAGAAAACGCGTTTATTTCGGGCTGAAAAACACGTTTTGAAAACTGTGCTGTTCCTGCCCTATAACTTACATGGTGGTGACCAAAGTTGCCAAAACGTGTTTATTTCTGCTGAAAAACACGTTTTGACAATTTCAGCACACTGGGGTTAAGGGCTGATTCAGTTTGCTCTTCTGAGCCAGGCAGTTACACTGTGATTCTAAGGGCTGAGAAAACGCGTTTATTTCGGGCTGAAAAACACGTTTTGAAAACTGTGCTGTTTATGCCCTATAACTTACATGGTGCTGACCAAAGTTGCCAAAACGTGTTTATTTCTGCTGTAAAACACGTTTTGACAATTTCAGCACACTGGGGTTAAGGGCTGACTCAGTGTGCTCTTCTGAGACAGGCAGTTACACTGTGATTCTAAGGGCTGAGAAAACGCGTTTATTTCGGGCTGAAAAACACGTTTTGAAAACTGTGCTGTTCCTGCCCTATAAGTTACATGGTGGTGACCAAAGTTGCCAAAACGTGTTTATTTCTGCTGTAAAACACGTTTTGACAATTTCAGCACACTGGGGTTAAGGGCTGACTCACTGTGCTCTTCTGAGACAGGCAGTTACACTGCGATTCTAAGAGCTGAGAAAACGCGTTTATTTCGGGCTGAAAAACACGTTTTGAAAACTGTGCTGTTCATGCCATATAACTTACATGGTGGTGACCAAAGTTGCCAAAACGTGTTTATTTCTGCTGTAAAACACGTTTTGACAATTTCAGCACACTGGGGTTAAGGGCTGACTCACTGTGCTCTTCTGAGACAGGCAGTTACACTGCGATTCTAAGAGCTGAGAAAACGCGTTTATTTCGGGCTGAAAAACACGTTTTGAAAACTGTGCTGTTCCTGCCATATAACTTACATGGTGGTGACCAAAGTTGCCAAAACGTGTTTATTTCTGCTGAAAAACACGTTTTGACAATTTCAGCACACTGGGGTTAAGGGCTGACTCACTGTGCTCTTCTGAGACAGGCAGTCACACTGTGATTCTAAGGGCTGAGAAAACGCGTTTATTTCGGGCTGAAAAACACGTTTTGAAAACTGTGCTGTTCCTGCCCTATAAGTTACATGGTGCTGACCAAAGTTGCCAAAACGTGTTTATTTCTGCTGTAAAACACGTTTTGACAATTTCAGCACACTGGGGTTAAGGGCTGACTCAGTGTGCTCTTCTGAGACAGGCAGTTAAACTGCGATTCTAAGAGCTGAGAAAACGCGTTTATTTCGGGCTGAAAAACACGTTTTGAAAACTGTGCTGTTCCTGCCATATAACTTACATGGTGGTGACCAAAGTTGCCAAAACGTGTTTATTTCTGCTGAAAAACACGTTTTGACAATTTCAGCACACTGGGGTTAAGGGCTGACTCAGTGTGCTCTTCTGAGACAGGCAGTTACACTGTGATTCTAAGGGCTGAGAAAACGCGTTTATTTCGGGCTGAAAAACACGTTTTGAAAACTGTGCTGTTCCTGCCATATAACTTACCTGGTGGTGACCAAAGTTGCCAAAACGTGTTTATTTCTGCTGAAAAACACGTTTTGACAATTTCAGCACACTGGGGTTAAGGGCTGACTCACTGTGCTCTTCTGAGACAGGCAGTTACACTGTGATTCTAAGGGCTGAGAAAACGCGTTTATTTCGGGCTGAAAAACACGTTTTGAAAACTGTGCTGTTCCTGCCATATAACTTACATGGTGGTGACCAAAGTTGCCAAAACGTGTTTATTTCTGCTGAAAAACACGTTTTGACAATTTCAGCACACTGGGGTTAAGGGCTGACTCAGTGTGCTCTTCTGAGCCAGGCAGTTACACTGTGATTCTAAGGGCTGAGAAAACGCGTTTATTTCGGGCTGAAAAACACGTTTTGAAAACTGTGCTGTTCCTGCCCTATAAGTTACATGGTGCTGACCAAAGTTGCCAAAACGTGTTTATTTCTGCTGTAAAACACGTTTTGACAATTTCAGCACACTGGGGTTAAGGGCTGACTCAGTGTGCTCTTCTGAGACAGGCAGTTACACTGCGATTCTAAGAGCTGAAAAAACGCGTTTATTTCGGGCTGAAAAACACGTTTTGAAAACTGTGCTGTTCCTGCCATATAACTTACATGGTGGTGACCAAAGTTGCCAAAACGTGTTTATTTCTGCTGAAAAACACGTTTTGACAATTTCAGCACACTGGGGTTAAGGGCTGACTCAGTGTGCTCTTCTGAGACAGGCATTTACACTGCGATTCTAAGAGCTGAGAAAACGCGTTTATTTCGGGCTGAAAAACACGTTTTGAAAACTGTGCTGTTCCTGCCCTATAACTTACATGGTGGTGACCAAAGTTGCCAAAACGTGTTTATTTCTGCTGAAAAACACGTTTTGACAATTTCAGCACACTGGGGTTAAGGGCTGACTCAGTGTGCTCTTCTGAGACAGGCAGTTACACTGCGATTCTAAGAGGTGAGAAAACGCGTTTATTTCGGGCTGAAAAACACGTTTTGAAAACTGTGCTGTTCCTGCCCTATAACTTACATGGTGGTGACCAAAGTTGCCAAAACGTGTTTATTTCTGCTGAAAAACACGTTTTGACAATTTCAGCACACTGGGGTTAAGGGCTGACTCAGTTTGCTCTTCTGAGCCAGGCAGTTACACTGTGATTCTAAGGGCTGAGAAAACGCGTTTATTTCGGGCTGAAAAACACGTTTTGAAAACTGTGCTGTTTATGCCCTATAACTTACATGGTGGTGACCAAAGTTGCCAAAACGTGTTTATTTCTGCTGTAAAACACGTTTTGACAATTTCAGCACACTGGGGTTAAGGGCTGACTCAGTGTGCTCTTCTGAGACAGGCAGTTACACTGCGATTCTAAGAGCTGAGAAAACGCGTTTATTTCGGGCTGAAAAACACGTTTTGAAAACTGTGCTGTTCCTGCCCTATAACTTACATGGTGGTGACCAAAGTTGCCAAAACGTGTTTATTTCTGCTGAAAAACACGTTTTGACAATTTCAGCACACTGGGGTTAAGGGCTGACTCAGTGTGCTCTTCTGAGACAGGCAGTTACACTGCGATTCTAAGAGCTGAGAAAACGCGTTTATTTCGGGCTGAAAAACACGTTTTGAAAACTGTGCTGTTCCTGCCCTATAACTTACATGGTGGTGACCAAAGTTGCCAAAACGTGTTTATTTCTGCTGAAAAACACGTTTTGACAATTTCAGCACACTGGGGTTAAGGGCTGACTCAGTGTGCTCTTCTGAGACAGGCAGTTACACTGCGATTCTAAGAGCTGAGAAAACGCGTTTATTTCGGGCTGAAAAACACGTTTTGAAAACTGTGCTGTTCCTGCCCTATAACTTACATGGTGGTGACCAAAGTTGCCAAAACGTGTTTATTTCTGCTGAAAAACACGTTTTGACAATTTCAGCACACTGGGGTTAAGGGCTGACTCACTGTGCTCTTCTGAGACAGGCAGTCACACTGTGATTCTAAGGGCTGAGAAAACGCGTTTATTTCGGGCTGAAAAACACGTTTTGAAAACTGTGCTGTTCCTGCCCTATAAGTTACATGGTGCTGACCAAAGTTGCCAAAACGTGTTTATTTCTGCTGTAAAACACGTTTTGACAATTTCAGCACACTGGGGTTAAGGGCTGACTCAGTGTGCTCTTCTGAGACAGGCAGTTAAACTGCGATTCTAAGAGCTGAGAAAACGCGTTTATTTCGGGCTGAAAAACACGTTTTGAAAACTGTGCTGTTCCTGCCATATAACTTACATGGTGGTGACCAAAGTTGCCAAAACGTGTTTATTTCTGCTGAAAAACACGTTTTGACAATTTCAGCACACTGGGGTTAAGGGCTGACTCAGTGTGCTCTTCTGAGACAGGCAGTTACACTGTGATTCTAAGGGCTGAGAAAACGCGTTTATTTCGGGCTGAAAAACACGTTTTGAAAACTGTGCTGTTCCTGCCATATAACTTACCTGGTGGTGACCAAAGTTGCCAAAACGTGTTTATTTCTGCTGAAAAACACGTTTTGACAATTTCAGCACACTGGGGTTAAGGGCTGACTCACTGTGCTCTTCTGAGACAGGCAGTTACACTGTGATTCTAAGGGCTGAGAAAACGCGTTTATTTCGGGCTGAAAAACACGTTTTGAAAACTGTGCTGTTCCTGCCATATAACTTACATGGTGGTGACCAAAGTTGCCAAAACGTGTTTATTTCTGCTGAAAAACACGTTTTGACAATTTCAGCACACTGGGGTTAAGGGCTGACTCAGTGTGCTCTTCTGAGCCAGGCAGTTACACTGTGATTCTAAGGGCTGAGAAAACGCGTTTATTTCGGGCTGAAAAACACGTTTTGAAAACTGTGCTGTTCCTGCCCTATAAGTTACATGGTGCTGACCAAAGTTGCCAAAACGTGTTTATTTCTGCTGTAAAACACGTTTTGACAATTTCAGCACACTGGGGTTAAGGGCTGACTCAGTGTGCTCTTCTGAGACAGGCAGTTACACTGCGATTCTAAGAGCTGAGAAAACGCGTTTATTTCGGGCTGAAAAACACGTTTTGAAAACTGTGCTGTTCCTGCCATATAACTTACATGGTGGTGACCAAAGTTGCCAAAACGTGTTTATTTCTGCTGAAAAACACGTTTTGACAATTTCAGCACACTGGGGTTAAGGGCTGACTCAGTGTGCTCTTCTGAGACAGGCATTTACACTGCGATTCTAAGAGCTGAGAAAACGCGTTTATTTCGGGCTGAAAAACACGTTTTGAAAACTGTGCTGTTCCTGCCCTATAACTTACATGGTGGTGACCAAAGTTGCCAAAACGTGTTTATTTCTGCTGAAAAACACGTTTTGACAATTTCAGCACACTGGGGTTAAGGGCTGACTCAGTGTGCTCTTCTGAGACAGGCAGTTACACTGCGATTCTAAGAGCTGAGAAAACGCGTTTATTTCGGGCTGAAAAACACGTTTTGAAAACTGTGCTGTTCCTGCCCTATAACTTACATGGTGGTGACCAAAGTTGCCAAAACGTGTTTATTTCTGCTGAAAAACACGTTTTGACAATTTCAGCACACTGGGGTTAAGGGCTGACTCAGTTTGCTCTTCTGAGCCAGGCAGTTACACTGTGATTCTAAGGGCTGAGAAAACGCGTTTATTTCGGGCTGAAAAACACGTTTTGAAAACTGTGCTGTTTATGCCCTATAACTTACATGGTGGTGACCAAAGTTGCCAAAACGTGTTTATTTCTGCTGTAAAACACGTTTTGACAATTTCAGCACACTGGGGTTAAGGGCTGACTCAGTGTGCTCTTCTGAGACAGGCAGTTACACTGCGATTCTAAGAGCTGAGAAAACGCGTTTATTTCGGGCTGAAAAACACGTTTTGAAAACTGTGCTGTTCCTGCCCTATAACTTACATGGTGGTGACCAAAGTTGCCAAAACGTGTTTATTTCTGCTGAAAAACACGTTTTGACAATTTCAGCACACTGGGGTTAAGGGCTGACTCAGTGTGCTCTTCTGAGACAGGCAGTTACACTGCGATTCTAAGAGCTGAGAAAACGCGTTTATTTCGGGCTGAAAAACACGTTTTGAAAACTGTGCTGTTCCTGCCCTATAACTTACATGGTGGTGACCAAAGTTGCCAAAACGTGTTTATTTCTGCTGAAAAACACGTTTTGACAATTTCAGCACACTGGGGTTAAGGGCTGACTCAGTGTGCTCTTCTGAGACAGGCAGTTACACTGCGATTCTAAGAGCTGAGAAAACGCGTTTATTTCGGGCTGAAAAACACGTTTTGAAAACTGTGCTGTTCCTGCCCTATAACTTACATGGTGGTGACCAAAGTTGCCAAAACGTGTTTATTTCTGCTGAAAAACACGTTTTGACAATTTCAGCACACTGGGGTTAAGGGCTGACTCAGTTTGCTCTTCTGAGCCAGGCAGTTACACTGTGATTCTAAGGGCTGAGAAAACGCGTTTATTTCGGGCTGAAAAACACGTTTTGAAAACTGTGCTGTTCCTGCCCTAAAACTTACATGGTGGTGACCAAAGTTGCCAAAACGTGTTTATTTCTGCTGTAAAACACGTTTTGACAATTTCAGCACACTGGGGTTAAGGGCTGACTCAGTTTGCTCTTCTGAGCCAGGCAGTTACACTGTGATTCTAAGGGCTGAGAAAACGCGTTTATTTCGGGCTGAAAAACACGTTTTGAAAACTGTGCTGTTCCTGCCCTATAACTTACATGGTGGTGACCAAAGTTGCCAAAACGTGTTTATTTCTGCTGTAAAACACGTTTTGACAATTTCAGCACACTGGGGTTAAGGGCTGACTCAGTGTGCTCTTCTGAGACAGGCAGTTACACTGTGATTCTAAGGGCTGAGAAAACGCGTTTATTTCGGGCTGAAAAACACGTTTTGAAAACTGTGCTGTTCCTGCCCTATAAGTTACATGGTGGTGACCAAAGTTGCCAAAACGTGTTTATTTCTGCTGTAAAACACGTTTTGACAATTTCAGCACACTGGGGTTAAGGGCTGACTCACTGTGCTCTTCTGAGACAGGCAGTTACACTGCGATTCTAAGAGCTGAGAAAACGCGTTTATTTCGGGCTGAAAAACACGTTTTGAAAACTGTGCTGTTCATGCCATATAACTTACATGGTGGTGACCAAAGTTGCCAAAACGTGTTTATTTCTGCTGTAAAACACGTTTTGACAATTTCAGCACACTGGGGTTAAGGGCTGACTCACTGTGCTCTTCTGAGACAGGCAGTTACACTGCGATTCTAAGAGCTGAGAAAACGCGTTTATTTCGGGCTGAAAAACACGTTTTGAAAACTGTGCTGTTCCTGCCATATAACTTACATGGTGGTGACCAAAGTTGCCAAAACGTGTTTATTTCTGCTGAAAAACACGTTTTGACAATTTCAGCACACTGGGGTTAAGGGCTGACTCAGTGTGCTCTTCTGAGACAGGCAGTTACACTGCGATTCTAAGAGCTGAGAAAACGCGTTTATTTCGGGCTGAAAAACACGTTTTGAAAACTGTGCTGTTCCTGCCATATAACTTACCTGGTGGTGACCAAAGTTGCCAAAACGTGTTTATTTCTGCTGAAAAACACGTTTTGACAATTTCAGCACACTGGGGTTAAGGGCTGACTCACTGTGCTCTTCTGAGACAGGCAGTTACACTGTGATTCTAAGGGCTGAGAAAACGCGTTTATTTCGGGCTGAAAAACACGTTTTGAAAACTGTGCTGTTCCTGCCATATAACTTACATGGTGGTGACCAAAGTTGCCAAAACGTGTTTATTTCTGCTGAAAAACACGTTTTGACAATTTCAGCACACTGGGGTTAAGGGCTGACTCAGTGTGCTCTTCTGAGCCAGGCAGTTACACTGTGATTCTAAGGGCTGAGAAAACGCGTTTATTTCGGGCTGAAAAACACGTTTTGAAAACTGTGCTGTTCCTGCCCTATAAGTTACATGGTGCTGACCAAAGTTGCCAAAACGTGTTTATTTCTGCTGTAAAACACGTTTTGACAATTTCAGCACACTGGGGTTAAGGGCTGACTCACTGTGCTCTTCTGAGACAGGCAGTTACACTGTGATACTAAGGGCAGAGAAAACGCGTTTATTTCGTGCTGAAAAACAGGTTTTGAAAACTGTGCTGTTCCTGCCATATAACTTACATGGTGGTGACCAAAGTTGCCAAAACGTGTTTATTTCTGCTGAAAAACACGTTTTGACAATTTCAGCACACTGGGGTTAAGGGCTGACTCAGTGTGCTCTTCTGAGACAGGCAGTTACACTGCGTTTCTAAGAGCTGAGAAAACGCGTTTATTTCGGGCTGAAAAACACGTTTTGAAAACTGTGCTGTTCCTGCCCTATAACTTACATGGTGGTGACCAAAGTTGCCAAAACGTGTTTATTTCTGCTGAAAAACACGTTTTGACAATTTCAGCACACTGGGGTTAAGGGCTGACTCAGTGTGCTCTTCTGAGACAGGCAGTTACACTGCGATTCTAAGAGCTGAGAAAACGCGTTTATTTCGGGCTGAAAAACACGTTTTGAAAACTGTGCTGTTCCTGCCCTATAACTTACATGGTGGTGACCAAAGTTGCCAAAACGTGTTTATTTCTGCTGTAAAACACGTTTTGACAATTTCAGCACACTGGGGTTAAGGGCTGACTCACTGTGCTCTTCTGAGACAGGCAGTTACACTGCGATTCTAAGAGCTGAGAAAACGCGTTTATTTCGGGCTGAAAAACACGTTTTGAAAACTGTGCTGTTCCTGCCATATAACTTACATGGTGGTGACCAAAGTTGCCAAAACGTGTTTATTTCTGCTGAAAAACACGTTTTGACAATTTCAGCACACTGGGGTTAAGGGCTGACTCACTGTGCTCTTCTGAGACAGGCAGTCACACTGTGATTCTAAGGGCTGAGAAAACGCGTTTATTTCGGGCTGAAAAACACGTTTTGAAAACTGTGCTGTTCCTGCCCTATAAGTTACATGGTGCTGACCAAAGTTGCCAAAACGTGTTTATTTCTGCTGTAAAACACGTTTTGACAATTTCAGCACACTGGGGTTAAGGGCTGACTCAGTGTGCTCTTCTGAGACAGGCAGTTAAACTGCGATTCTAAGAGCTGAGAAAACGCGTTTATTTCGGGCTGAAAAACACGTTTTGAAAACTGTGCTGTTCCTGCCATATAACTTACATGGTGGTGACCAAAGTTGCCAAAACGTGTTTATTTCTGCTGAAAAACACGTTTTGACAATTTCAGCACACTGGGGTTAAGGGCTGACTCAGTGTGCTCTTCTGAGACAGGCAGTTACACTGTGATTCTAAGGGCTGAGAAAACGCGTTTATTTCGGGCTGAAAAACACGTTTTGAAAACTGTGCTGTTCCTGCCATATAACTTACCTGGTGGTGACCAAAGTTGCCAAAACGTGTTTATTTCTGCTGAAAAACACGTTTTGACAATTTCAGCACACTGGGGTTAAGGGCTGACTCACTGTGCTCTTCTGAGACAGGCAGTTACACTGTGATTCTAAGGGCTGAGAAAACGCGTTTATTTCGGGCTGAAAAACACGTTTTGAAAACTGTGCTGTTCCTGCCATATAACTTACATGGTGGTGACCAAAGTTGCCAAAACGTGTTTATTTCTGCTGAAAAACACGTTTTGACAATTTCAGCACACTGGGGTTAAGGGCTGACTCAGTGTGCTCTTCTGAGCCAGGCAGTTACACTGTGATTCTAAGGGCTGAGAAAACGCGTTTATTTCGGGCTGAAAAACACGTTTTGAAAACTGTGCTGTTCCTGCCCTATAAGTTACATGGTGCTGACCAAAGTTGCCAAAACGTGTTTATTTCTGCTGTAAAACACGTTTTGACAATTTCAGCACACTGGGGTTAAGGGCTGACTCAGTGTGCTCTTCTGAGACAGGCAGTTACACTGCGATTCTAAGAGCTGAGAAAACGCGTTTATTTCGGGCTGAAAAACACGTTTTGAAAACTGTGCTGTTCCTGCCATATAACTTACATGGTGGTGACCAAAGTTGCCAAAACGTGTTTATTTCTGCTGAAAAACACGTTTTGACAATTTCAGCACACTGGGGTTAAGGGCTGACTCAGTGTGCTCTTCTGAGACAGGCATTTACACTGCGATTCTAAGAGCTGAGAAAACGCGTTTATTTCGGGCTGAAAAACACGTTTTGAAAACTGTGCTGTTCCTGCCCTATAACTTACATGGTGGTGACCAAAGTTGCCAAAACGTGTTTATTTCTGCTGAAAAACACGTTTTGACAATTTCAGCACACTGGGGTTAAGGGCTGACTCAGTGTGCTCTTCTGAGACAGGCAGTTACACTGCGATTCTAAGAGCTGAGAAAACGCGTTTATTTCGGGCTGAAAAACACGTTTTGAAAACTGTGCTGTTCCTGCCCTATAACTTACATGGTGGTGACCAAAGTTGCCAAAACGTGTTTATTTCTGCTGAAAAACACGTTTTGACAATTTCAGCACACTGGGGTTAAGGGCTGACTCAGTTTGCTCTTCTGAGCCAGGCAGTTACACTGTGATTCTAAGGGCTGAGAAAACGCGTTTATTTCGGGCTGAAAAACACGTTTTGAAAACTGTGCTGTTTATGCCCTATAACTTACATGGTGGTGACCAAAGTTGCCAAAACGTGTTTATTTCTGCTGTAAAACACGTTTTGACAATTTCAGCACACTGGGGTTAAGGGCTGACTCAGTGTGCTCTTCTGAGACAGGCAGTTACACTGTGATTCTAAGGGCTGAGAAAACGCGTTTATTTCGGGCTGAAAAACACGTTTTGAAAACTGTGCTGTTCCTGCCCTATAACTTACATGGTGGTGACCAAAGTTGCCAAAACGTGTTTATTTCTGCTGAAAAACACGTTTTGACAATTTCAGCACACTGGGGTTAAGGGCTGACTCAGTGTGCTCTTCTGAGACAGGCAGTTACACTGCGATTCTAAGAGCTGAGAAAACGCGTTTATTTCGGGCTGAAAAACACGTTTTGAAAACTGTGCTGTTCCTGCCCTATAACTTACATGGTGGTGACCAAAGTTGCCAAAACGTGTTTATTTCTGCTGAAAAACACGTTTTGACAATTTCAGCACACTGGGGTTAAGGGCTGACTCAGTGTGCTCTTCTGAGACAGGCAGTTACACTGCGATTCTAAGAGCTGAGAAAACGCGTTTATTTCGGGCTGAAAAACACGTTTTGAAAACTGTGCTGTTCCTGCCCTATAACTTACATGGTGGTGACCAAAGTTGCCAAAACGTGTTTATTTCTGCTGAAAAACACGTTTTGACAATTTCAGCACACTGGGGTTAAGGGCTGATTCAGTTTGCTCTTCTGAGCCAGGCAGTTACACTGTGATTCTAAGGGCTGAGAAAACGCGTTTATTTCGGGCTGAAAAACACGTTTTGAAAACTGTGCTGTTTATGCCCTATAACTTACATGGTGCTGACCAAAGTTGCCAAAACGTGTTTATTTCTGCTGTAAAACACGTTTTGACAATTTCAGCACACTGGGGTTAAGGGCTGACTCAGTGTGCTCTTCTGAGACAGGCAGTTACACTGTGATTCTAAGGGCTGAGAAAACGCGTTTATTTCGGGCTGAAAAACACGTTTTGAAAACTGTGCTGTTCCTGCCCTATAAGTTACATGGTGGTGACCAAAGTTGCCAAAACGTGTTTATTTCTGCTGTAAAACACGTTTTGACAATTTCAGCACACTGGGGTTAAGGGCTGACTCACTGTGCTCTTCTGAGACAGGCAGTTACACTGCGATTCTAAGAGCTGAGAAAACGCGTTTATTTCGGGCTGAAAAACACGTTTTGAAAACTGTGCTGTTCATGCCATATAACTTACATGGTGGTGACCAAAGTTGCCAAAACGTGTTTATTTCTGCTGTAAAACACGTTTTGACAATTTCAGCACACTGGGGTTAAGGGCTGACTCACTGTGCTCTTCTGAGACAGGCAGTTACACTGCGATTCTAAGAGCTGAGAAAACGCGTTTATTTCGGGCTGAAAAACACGTTTTGAAAACTGTGCTGTTCCTGCCATATAACTTACATGGTGGTGACCAAAGTTGCCAAAACGTGTTTATTTCTGCTGAAAAACACGTTTTGACAATTTCAGCACACTGGGGTTAAGGGCTGACTCACTGTGCTCTTCTGAGACAGGCAGTCACACTGTGATTCTAAGGGCTGAGAAAACGCGTTTATTTCGGGCTGAAAAACACGTTTTGAAAACTGTGCTGTTCCTGCCCTATAAGTTACATGGTGCTGACCAAAGTTGCCAAAACGTGTTTATTTCTGCTGTAAAACACGTTTTGACAATTTCAGCACACTGGGGTTAAGGGCTGACTCAGTGTGCTCTTCTGAGACAGGCAGTTAAACTGCGATTCTAAGAGCTGAGAAAACGCGTTTATTTCGGGCTGAAAAACACGTTTTGAAAACTGTGCTGTTCCTGCCATATAACTTACATGGTGGTGACCAAAGTTGCCAAAACGTGTTTATTTCTGCTGAAAAACACGTTTTGACAATTTCAGCACACTGGGGTTAAGGGCTGACTCAGTGTGCTCTTCTGAGACAGGCAGTTACACTGTGATTCTAAGGGCTGAGAAAACGCGTTTATTTCGGGCTGAAAAACACGTTTTGAAAACTGTGCTGTTCCTGCCATATAACTTACCTGGTGGTGACCAAAGTTGCCAAAACGTGTTTATTTCTGCTGAAAAACACGTTTTGACAATTTCAGCACACTGGGGTTAAGGGCTGACTCACTGTGCTCTTCTGAGACAGGCAGTTACACTGTGATTCTAAGGGCTGAGAAAACGCGTTTATTTCGGGCTGAAAAACACGTTTTGAAAACTGTGCTGTTCCTGCCATATAACTTACATGGTGGTGACCAAAGTTGCCAAAACGTGTTTATTTCTGCTGAAAAACACGTTTTGACAATTTCAGCACACTGGGGTTAAGGGCTGACTCAGTGTGCTCTTCTGAGCCAGGCAGTTACACTGTGATTCTAAGGGCTGAGAAAACGCGTTTATTTCGGGCTGAAAAACACGTTTTGAAAACTGTGCTGTTCCTGCCCTATAAGTTACATGGTGCTGACCAAAGTTGCCAAAACGTGTTTATTTCTGCTGTAAAACACGTTTTGACAATTTCAGCACACTGGGGTTAAGGGCTGACTCAGTGTGCTCTTCTGAGACAGGCAGTTACACTGCGATTCTAAGAGCTGAAAAAACGCGTTTATTTCGGGCTGAAAAACACGTTTTGAAAACTGTGCTGTTCCTGCCATATAACTTACATGGTGGTGACCAAAGTTGCCAAAACGTGTTTATTTCTGCTGAAAAACACGTTTTGACAATTTCAGCACACTGGGGTTAAGGGCTGACTCAGTGTGCTCTTCTGAGACAGGCATTTACACTGCGATTCTAAGAGCTGAGAAAACGCGTTTATTTCGGGCTGAAAAACACGTTTTGAAAACTGTGCTGTTCCTGCCCTATAACTTACATGGTGGTGACCAAAGTTGCCAAAACGTGTTTATTTCTGCTGAAAAACACGTTTTGACAATTTCAGCACACTGGGGTTAAGGGCTGACTCAGTGTGCTCTTCTGAGACAGGCAGTTACACTGCGATTCTAAGAGGTGAGAAAACGCGTTTATTTCGGGCTGAAAAACACGTTTTGAAAACTGTGCTGTTCCTGCCCTATAACTTACATGGTGGTGACCAAAGTTGCCAAAACGTGTTTATTTCTGCTGAAAAACACGTTTTGACAATTTCAGCACACTGGGGTTAAGGGCTGACTCAGTTTGCTCTTCTGAGCCAGGCAGTTACACTGTGATTCTAAGGGCTGAGAAAACGCGTTTATTTCGGGCTGAAAAACACGTTTTGAAAACTGTGCTGTTTATGCCCTATAACTTACATGGTGGTGACCAAAGTTGCCAAAACGTGTTTATTTCTGCTGTAAAACACGTTTTGACAATTTCAGCACACTGGGGTTAAGGGCTGACTCAGTGTGCTCTTCTGAGACAGGCAGTTACACTGCGATTCTAAGAGCTGAGAAAACGCGTTTATTTCGGGCTGAAAAACACGTTTTGAAAACTGTGCTGTTCCTGCCCTATAACTTACATGGTGGTGACCAAAGTTGCCAAAACGTGTTTATTTCTGCTGAAAAACACGTTTTGACAATTTCAGCACACTGGGGTTAAGGGCTGACTCAGTGTGCTCTTCTGAGACAGGCAGTTACACTGCGATTCTAAGAGCTGAGAAAACGCGTTTATTTCGGGCTGAAAAACACGTTTTGAAAACTGTGCTGTTCCTGCCCTATAACTTACATGGTGGTGACCAAAGTTGCCAAAACGTGTTTATTTCTGCTGAAAAACACGTTTTGACAATTTCAGCACACTGGGGTTAAGGGCTGACTCAGTGTGCTCTTCTGAGACAGGCAGTTACACTGCGATTCTAAGAGCTGAGAAAACGCGTTTATTTCGGGCTGAAAAACACGTTTTGAAAACTGTGCTGTTCCTGCCCTATAACTTACATGGTGGTGACCAAAGTTGCCAAAACGTGTTTATTTCTGCTGAAAAACACGTTTTGACAATTTCAGCACACTGGGGTTAAGGGCTGACTCACTGTGCTCTTCTGAGACAGGCAGTCACACTGTGATTCTAAGGGCTGAGAAAACGCGTTTATTTCGGGCTGAAAAACACGTTTTGAAAACTGTGCTGTTCCTGCCCTATAAGTTACATGGTGCTGACCAAAGTTGCCAAAACGTGTTTATTTCTGCTGTAAAACACGTTTTGACAATTTCAGCACACTGGGGTTAAGGGCTGACTCAGTGTGCTCTTCTGAGACAGGCAGTTAAACTGCGATTCTAAGAGCTGAGAAAACGCGTTTATTTCGGGCTGAAAAACACGTTTTGAAAACTGTGCTGTTCCTGCCATATAACTTACATGGTGGTGACCAAAGTTGCCAAAACGTGTTTATTTCTGCTGAAAAACACGTTTTGACAATTTCAGCACACTGGGGTTAAGGGCTGACTCAGTGTGCTCTTCTGAGACAGGCAGTTACACTGTGATTCTAAGGGCTGAGAAAACGCGTTTATTTCGGGCTGAAAAACACGTTTTGAAAACTGTGCTGTTCCTGCCATATAACTTACCTGGTGGTGACCAAAGTTGCCAAAACGTGTTTATTTCTGCTGAAAAACACGTTTTGACAATTTCAGCACACTGGGGTTAAGGGCTGACTCACTGTGCTCTTCTGAGACAGGCAGTTACACTGTGATTCTAAGGGCTGAGAAAACGCGTTTATTTCGGGCTGAAAAACACGTTTTGAAAACTGTGCTGTTCCTGCCATATAACTTACATGGTGGTGACCAAAGTTGCCAAAACGTGTTTATTTCTGCTGAAAAACACGTTTTGACAATTTCAGCACACTGGGGTTAAGGGCTGACTCAGTGTGCTCTTCTGAGCCAGGCAGTTACACTGTGATTCTAAGGGCTGAGAAAACGCGTTTATTTCGGGCTGAAAAACACGTTTTGAAAACTGTGCTGTTCCTGCCCTATAAGTTACATGGTGCTGACCAAAGTTGCCAAAACGTGTTTATTTCTGCTGTAAAACACGTTTTGACAATTTCAGCACACTGGGGTTAAGGGCTGACTCAGTGTGCTCTTCTGAGACAGGCAGTTACACTGCGATTCTAAGAGCTGAGAAAACGCGTTTATTTCGGGCTGAAAAACACGTTTTGAAAACTGTGCTGTTCCTGCCATATAACTTACATGGTGGTGACCAAAGTTGCCAAAACGTGTTTATTTCTGCTGAAAAACACGTTTTGACAATTTCAGCACACTGGGGTTAAGGGCTGACTCAGTGTGCTCTTCTGAGACAGGCATTTACACTGCGATTCTAAGAGCTGAGAAAACGCGTTTATTTCGGGCTGAAAAACACGTTTTGAAAACTGTGCTGTTCCTGCCCTATAACTTACATGGTGGTGACCAAAGTTGCCAAAACGTGTTTATTTCTGCTGAAAAACACGTTTTGACAATTTCAGCACACTGGGGTTAAGGGCTGACTCAGTGTGCTCTTCTGAGACAGGCAGTTACACTGCGATTCTAAGAGCTGAGAAAACGCGTTTATTTCGGGCTGAAAAACACGTTTTGAAAACTGTGCTGTTCCTGCCCTATAACTTACATGGTGGTGACCAAAGTTGCCAAAACGTGTTTATTTCTGCTGAAAAACACGTTTTGACAATTTCAGCACACTGGGGTTAAGGGCTGACTCAGTTTGCTCTTCTGAGCCAGGCAGTTACACTGTGATTCTAAGGGCTGAGAAAACGCGTTTATTTCGGGCTGAAAAACACGTTTTGAAAACTGTGCTGTTTATGCCCTATAACTTACATGGTGGTGACCAAAGTTGCCAAAACGTGTTTATTTCTGCTGTAAAACACGTTTTGACAATTTCAGCACACTGGGGTTAAGGGCTGACTCAGTGTGCTCTTCTGAGACAGGCAGTTACACTGCGATTCTAAGAGCTGAGAAAACGCGTTTATTTCGGGCTGAAAAACACGTTTTGAAAACTGTGCTGTTCCTGCCCTATAACTTACATGGTGGTGACCAAAGTTGCCAAAACGTGTTTATTTCTGCTGAAAAACACGTTTTGACAATTTCAGCACACTGGGGTTAAGGGCTGACTCAGTGTGCTCTTCTGAGACAGGCAGTTACACTGCGATTCTAAGAGCTGAGAAAACGCGTTTATTTCGGGCTGAAAAACACGTTTTGAAAACTGTGCTGTTCCTGCCCTATAACTTACATGGTGGTGACCAAAGTTGCCAAAACGTGTTTATTTCTGCTGAAAAACACGTTTTGACAATTTCAGCACACTGGGGTTAAGGGCTGACTCAGTGTGCTCTTCTGAGACAGGCAGTTACACTGCGATTCTAAGAGCTGAGAAAACGCGTTTATTTCGGGCTGAAAAACACGTTTTGAAAACTGTGCTGTTCCTGCCCTATAACTTACATGGTGGTGACCAAAGTTGCCAAAACGTGTTTATTTCTGCTGAAAAACACGTTTTGACAATTTCAGCACACTGGGGTTAAGGGCTGACTCAGTTTGCTCTTCTGAGCCAGGCAGTTACACTGTGATTCTAAGGGCTGAGAAAACGCGTTTATTTCGGGCTGAAAAACACGTTTTGAAAACTGTGCTGTTCCTGCCCTAAAACTTACATGGTGGTGACCAAAGTTGCCAAAACGTGTTTATTTCTGCTGTAAAACACGTTTTGACAATTTCAGCACACTGGGGTTAAGGGCTGACTCAGTTTGCTCTTCTGAGCCAGGCAGTTACACTGTGATTCTAAGGGCTGAGAAAACGCGTTTATTTCGGGCTGAAAAACACGTTTTGAAAACTGTGCTGTTCCTGCCCTATAACTTACATGGTGGTGACCAAAGTTGCCAAAACGTGTTTATTTCTGCTGTAAAACACGTTTTGACAATTTCAGCACACTGGGGTTAAGGGCTGACTCAGTGTGCTCTTCTGAGACAGGCAGTTACACTGTGATTCTAAGGGCTGAGAAAACGCGTTTATTTCGGGCTGAAAAACACGTTTTGAAAACTGTGCTGTTCCTGCCCTATAAGTTACATGGTGGTGACCAAAGTTGCCAAAACGTGTTTATTTCTGCTGTAAAACACGTTTTGACAATTTCAGCACACTGGGGTTAAGGGCTGACTCACTGTGCTCTTCTGAGACAGGCAGTTACACTGCGATTCTAAGAGCTGAGAAAACGCGTTTATTTCGGGCTGAAAAACACGTTTTGAAAACTGTGCTGTTCATGCCATATAACTTACATGGTGGTGACCAAAGTTGCCAAAACGTGTTTATTTCTGCTGTAAAACACGTTTTGACAATTTCAGCACACTGGGGTTAAGGGCTGACTCACTGTGCTCTTCTGAGACAGGCAGTTACACTGCGATTCTAAGAGCTGAGAAAACGCGTTTATTTCGGGCTGAAAAACACGTTTTGAAAACTGTGCTGTTCCTGCCATATAACTTACATGGTGGTGACCAAAGTTGCCAAAACGTGTTTATTTCTGCTGAAAAACACGTTTTGACAATTTCAGCACACTGGGGTTAAGGGCTGACTCAGTGTGCTCTTCTGAGACAGGCAGTTACACTGCGATTCTAAGAGCTGAGAAAACGCGTTTATTTCGGGCTGAAAAACACGTTTTGAAAACTGTGCTGTTCCTGCCATATAACTTACCTGGTGGTGACCAAAGTTGCCAAAACGTGTTTATTTCTGCTGAAAAACACGTTTTGACAATTTCAGCACACTGGGGTTAAGGGCTGACTCACTGTGCTCTTCTGAGACAGGCAGTTACACTGTGATTCTAAGGGCTGAGAAAACGCGTTTATTTCGGGCTGAAAAACACGTTTTGAAAACTGTGCTGTTCCTGCCATATAACTTACATGGTGGTGACCAAAGTTGCCAAAACGTGTTTATTTCTGCTGAAAAACACGTTTTGACAATTTCAGCACACTGGGGTTAAGGGCTGACTCAGTGTGCTCTTCTGAGCCAGGCAGTTACACTGTGATTCTAAGGGCTGAGAAAACGCGTTTATTTCGGGCTGAAAAACACGTTTTGAAAACTGTGCTGTTCCTGCCCTATAAGTTACATGGTGCTGACCAAAGTTGCCAAAACGTGTTTATTTCTGCTGTAAAACACGTTTTGACAATTTCAGCACACTGGGGTTAAGGGCTGACTCACTGTGCTCTTCTGAGACAGGCAGTTACACTGTGATACTAAGGGCAGAGAAAACGCGTTTATTTCGTGCTGAAAAACAGGTTTTGAAAACTGTGCTGTTCCTGCCATATAACTTACATGGTGGTGACCAAAGTTGCCAAAACGTGTTTATTTCTGCTGAAAAACACGTTTTGACAATTTCAGCACACTGGGGTTAAGGGCTGACTCAGTGTGCTCTTCTGAGACAGGCAGTTACACTGCGTTTGTAAGAGCTGAGAAAACGCGTTTATTTCGGGCTGAAAAACACGTTTTGAAAACTGTGCTGTTCCTGCCCTATAACTTACATGGTGGTGACCAAAGTTGCCAAAACGTGTTTATTTCTGCTGAAAAACACGTTTTGACAATTTCAGCACACTGGGGTTAAGGGCTGACTCAGTGTGCTCTTCTGAGACAGGCAGTTACACTGCGATTCTAAGAGCTGAGAAAACGCGTTTATTTCGGGCTGAAAAACACGTTTTGAAAACTGTGCTGTTCCTGCCCTATAACTTACATGGTGGTGACCAAAGTTGCCAAAACGTGTTTATTTCTGCTGAAAAACACGTTTTGACAATTTCAGCACACTGGGGTTAAGGGCTGATTCAGTTTGCTCTTCTGAGCCAGGCAGTTACACTGTGATTCTAAGGGCTGAGAAAACGCGTTTATTTCGGGCTGAAAAACACGTTTTGAAAACTGTGCTGTTTATGCCCTATAACTTACATGGTGCTGACCAAAGTTGCCAAAACGTGTTCATTTCTGCTGTAAAACACGTTTTGACAATTTCAGCACACTGGGGTTAAGGGCTGACTCAGTGTGCTCTTCTGAGACAGGCAGTTACACTGTGATTCTAAGGGCTGAGAAAACGCGTTTATTTCGGGCTGAAAAACACGTTTTGAAAACTGTGCTGTTCCTGCCCTATAAGTTACATGGTGGTGACCAAAGTTGCCAAAACGTGTTTATTTCTGCTGTAAAACACGTTTTGACAATTTCAGCACACTGGGGTTAAGGGCTGACTCACTGTGCTCTTCTGAGACAGGCAGTTACACTGCGATTCTAAGAGCTGAGAAAACGCGTTTATTTCGGGCTGAAAAACACGTTTTGAAAACTGTGCTGTTCATGCCATATAACTTACATGGTGGTGACCAAAGTTGCCAAAACGTGTTTATTTCTGCTGTAAAACACGTTTTGACAATTTCAGCACACTGGGGTTAAGGGCTGACTCACTGTGCTCTTCTGAGACAGGCAGTTAAACTGCGATTCTAAGAGCTGAGAAAACGCGTTTATTTCGGGCTGAAAAACACGTTTTGAAAACTGTGCTGTTCCTGCCATATAACTTACATGGTGGTGACCAAAGTTGCCAAAACGTGTTTATTTCTGCTGAAAAACACGTTTTGACAATTTCAGCACACTGGGGTTAAGGGCTGACTCAGTGTGCTCTTCTGAGACAGGCAGTTACACTGTGATTCTAAGGGCTGAGAAAACGCGTTTATTTCGGGCTGAAAAACACGTTTTGAAAACTGTGCTGTTCCTGCCATATAACTTACCTGGTGGTGACCAAAGTTGCCAAAACGTGTTTATTTCTGCTGAAAAACACGTTTTGACAATTTCAGCACACTGGGGTTAAGGGCTGACTCACTGTGCTCTTCTGAGACAGGCAGTTACACTGTGATTCTAAGGGCTGAGAAAACGCGTTCATTTCGGGCTGAAAAACACGTTTTGAAAACTGTGCTGTTCCTGCCATATAACTTACATGGTGGTGACCAAAGTTGCCAAAACGTGTTTATTTCTGCTGAAAAACACGTTTTGACAATTTCAGCACACTGGGGTTAAGGGCTGACTCAGTGTGCTCTTCTGAGCCAGGCAGTTACACTGTGATTCTAAGGGCTGAGAAAACGCGTTTATTTCGGGCTGAAAAACACGTTTTGAAAACTGTGCTGTTCCTGCCCTATAAGTTACATGGTGCTGACCAAAGTTGCCAAAACGTGTTTATTTCTGCTGTAAAACACGTTTTGACAATTTCAGCACACTGGGGTTAAGGGCTGACTCAGTGTGCTCTTCTGAGACAGGCAGTTACACTGCGATTCTAAGAGCTGAGAAAACGCGTTTATTTCGGGCTGAAAAACACGTTTTGAAAACTGTGCTGTTCCTGCCATATAACTTACATGGTGGTGACCAAAGTTGCCAAAACGTGTTTATTTCTGCTGAAAAACACGTTTTGACAATTTCAGCACACTGGGGTTAAGGGCTGACTCAGTGTGCTCTTCTGAGACAGGCATTTACACTGCGATTCTAAGAGCTGAGAAAACGCGTTTATTTCGGGCTGAAAAACACGTTTTGAAAACTGTGCTGTTCCTGCCCTATAACTTACATGGTGGTGACCAAAGTTGCCAAAACGTGTTTATTTCTGCTGAAAAACACGTTTTGACAATTTCAGCACACTGGGGTTAAGGGCTGACTCAGTGTGCTCTTCTGAGACAGGCAGTTACACTGCGATTCTAAGAGCTGAGAAAACGCGTTTATTTCGGGCTGAAAAACACGTTTTGAAAACTGTGCTGTTCCTGCCCTATAACTTACATGGTGGTGACCAAAGTTGCCAAAACGTGTTTATTTCTGCTGAAAAACACGTTTTGACAATTTCAGCACACTGGGGTTAAGGGCTGACTCAGTTTGCTCTTCTGAGCCAGGCAGTTACACTGTGATTCTAAGGGCTGAGAAAACGCGTTTATTTCGGGCTGAAAAACACGTTTTGAAAACTGTGCTGTTTATGCCCTATAACTTACATGGTGGTGACCAAAGTTGCCAAAACGTGTTTATTTCTGCTGTAAAACACGTTTTGACAATTTCAGCACACTGGGGTTAAGGGCTGACTCAGTGTGCTCTTCTGAGACAGGCAGTTACACTGTGATTCTAAGGGCTGAGAAAACGCGTTTATTTCGGGCTGAAAAACACGTTTTGAAAACTGTGCTGTTCCTGCCCTATAACTTACATGGTGGTGACCAAAGTTGCCAAAACGTGTTTATTTCTGCTGAAAAACACGTTTTGACAATTTCAGCACACTGGGGTTAAGGGCTGACTCAGTGTGCTCTTCTGAGACAGGCAGTTACACTGCGTTTCTAAGAGCTGAGAAAACGCGTTTATTTCGGGCTGAAAAACACGTTTTGAAAACTGTGCTGTTCCTGCCCTATAACTTACATGGTGGTGACCAAAGTTGCCAAAACGTGTTTATTTCTGCTGAAAAACACGTTTTGACAATTTCAGCACACTGGGGTTAAGGGCTGACTCAGTGTGCTCTTCTGAGACAGGCAGTTACACTGCGATTCTAAGAGCTGAGAAAACGCGTTTATTTCGGGCTGAAAAACACGTTTTGAAAACTGTGCTGTTCCTGCCCTATAACTTACATGGTGGTGACCAAAGTTGCCAAAACGTGTTTATTTCTGCTGAAAAACACGTTTTGACAATTTCAGCACACTGGGGTTAAGGGCTGATTCAGTTTGCTCTTCTGAGCCAGGCAGTTACACTGTGATTCTAAGGGCTGAGAAAACGCGTTTATTTCGGGCTGAAAAACACGTTTTGAAAACTGTGCTGTTTATGCCCTATAACTTACATGGTGCTGACCAAAGTTGCCAAAACGTGTTTATTTCTGCTGTAAAACACGTTTTGACAATTTCAGCACACTGGGGTTAAGGGCTGACTCAGTGTGCTCTTCTGAGACAGGCAGTTACACTGTGATTCTAAGGGCTGAGAAAACGCGTTTATTTCGGGCTGAAAAACACGTTTTGAAAACTGTGCTGTTCCTGCCCTATAAGTTACATGGTGGTGACCAAAGTTGCCAAAACGTGTTTATTTCTGCTGTAAAACACGTTTTGACAATTTCAGCACACTGGGGTTAAGGGCTGACTCACTGTGCTCTTCTGAGACAGGCAGTTACACTGCGATTCTAAGAGCTGAGAAAACGCGTTTATTTCGGGCTGAAAAACACGTTTTGAAAACTGTGCTGTTCATGCCATATAACTTACATGGTGGTGACCAAAGTTGCCAAAACGTGTTTATTTCTGCTGTAAAACACGTTTTGACAATTTCAGCACACTGGGGTTAAGGGCTGACTCACTGTGCTCTTCTGAGACAGGCAGTTACACTGCGATTCTAAGAGCTGAGAAAACGCGTTTATTTCGGGCTGAAAAACACGTTTTGAAAACTGTGCTGTTCCTGCCATATAACTTACATGGTGGTGACCAAAGTTGCCAAAACGTGTTTATTTCTGCTGAAAAACACGTTTTGACAATTTCAGCACACTGGGGTTAAGGGCTGACTCACTGTGCTCTTCTGAGACAGGCAGTCACACTGTGATTCTAAGGGCTGAGAAAACGCGTTTATTTCGGGCTGAAAAACACGTTTTGAAAACTGTGCTGTTCCTGCCCTATAAGTTACATGGTGCTGACCAAAGTTGCCAAAACGTGTTTATTTTTGCTGTAAAACACGTTTTGACAATTTCAGCACACTGGGGTTAAGGGCTGACTCAGTGTGCTCTTCTGAGACAGGCAGTTAAACTGCGATTCTAAGAGCTGAGAAAACGCGTTTATTTCGGGCTGAAAAACACGTTTTGAAAACTGTGCTGTTCCTGCCATATAACTTACATGGTGGTGACCAAAGTTGCCAAAACGTGTTTATTTCTGCTGAAAAACACGTTTTGACAATTTCAGCACACTGGGGTTAAGGGCTGACTCAGTGTGCTCTTCTGAGACAGGCAGTTACACTGTGATTCTAAGGGCTGAGAAAACGCGTTTATTTCGGGCTGAAAAACACGTTTTGAAAACTGTGCTGTTCCTGCCATATAACTTACCTGGTGGTGACCAAAGTTGCCAAAACGTGTTTATTTCTGCTGAAAAACACGTTTTGACAATTTCAGCACACTGGGGTTAAGGGCTGACTCACTGTGCTCTTCTGAGACAGGCAGTTACACTGTGATTCTAAGGGCTGAGAAAACGCGTTTATTTCGGGCTGAAAAACACGTTTTGAAAACTGTGCTGTTCCTGCCATATAACTTACATGGTGGTGACCAAAGTTGCCAAAACGTGTTTATTTCTGCTGAAAAACACGTTTTGACAATTTCAGCACACTGGGGTTAAGGGCTGACTCAGTGTGCTCTTCTGAGACAGGCAGTTACACTGTGATTCTAAGGGCTGAGAAAACGCGTTTATTTCGGGCTGAAAAACACGTTTTGAAAACTGTGCTGTTCCTGCCCTATAAGTTACATGGTGCTGACGAAAGTTGCCAAAACGTGTTTATTTCTGCTGTAAAACACGTTTTGACAATTTCAGCACACTGGGGTTAAGGGCTGACTCAGTGTGCTCTTCTGAGACAGGCAGTTACACTGCGATTCTAAGAGCTGAGAAAACGCGTTTATTTCGGGCTGAAAAACACGTTTTGAAAACTGTGCTGTTCCTGCCATATAACTTACATGGTGGTGACCAAAGTTGCCAAAACGTGTTTATTTCTGCTGAAAAACACGTTTTGACAATTTCAGCACACTGGGGTTAAGGGCTGACTCAGTGTGCTCTTCTGAGACAGGCATTTACACTGCGATTCTAAGAGCTGAGAAAACGCGTTTATTTCGGGCTGAAAAACACGTTTTGAAAACTGTGCTGTTCCTGCCCTATAACTTACATGGTGGTGACCAAAGTTGCCAAAACGTGTTTATTTCTGCTGAAAAACACGTTTTGACAATTTCAGCACACTGGGGTTAAGGGCTGACTCAGTGTGCTCTTCTGAGACAGGCAGTTACACTGCGATTCTAAGAGCTGAGAAAACGCGTTTATTTCGGGCTGAAAAACACGTTTTGAAAACTGTGCTGTTCCTGCCCTATAACTTACATGGTGGTGACCAAAGTTGCCAAAACGTGTTTATTTCTGCTGAAAAACACGTTTTGACAATTTCAGCACACTGGGGTTAAGGGCTGACTCAGTTTGCTCTTCTGAGCCAGGCAGTTACACTGTGATTCTAAGGGCTGAGAAAACGCGTTTATTTCGGGCTGAAAAACACGTTTTGAAAACTGTGCTGTTTATGCCCTATAACTTACATGGTGGTGACCAAAGTTGCCAAAACGTGTTTATTTCTGCTGTAAAACACGTTTTGACAATTTCAGCACACTGGGGTTAAGGGCTGACTCAGTGTGCTCTTCTGAGACAGGCAGTTACACTGCGATTCTAAGAGCTGAGAAAACGCGTTTATTTCGGGCTGAAAAACACGTTTTGAAAACTGTGCTGTTCCTGCCCTATAACTTACATGGTGGTGACCAAAGTTGCCAAAACGTGTTTATTTCTGCTGAAAAACACGTTTTGACAATTTCAGCACACTGGGGTTAAGGGCTGACTCAGTGTGCTCTTCTGAGACAGGCAGTTACACTGCGATTCTAAGAGCTGAGAAAACGCGTTTATTTCGGGCTGAAAAACACGTTTTGAAAACTGTGCTGTTCCTGCCCTATAACTTACATGGTGGTGACCAAAGTTGCCAAAACGTGTTTATTTCTGCTGAAAAACACGTTTTGACAATTTCAGCACACTGGGGTTAAGGGCTGACTCAGTGTGCTCTTCTGAGACAGGCAGTTACACTGCGATTCTAAGAGCTGAGAAAACGCGTTTATTTCGGGCTGAAAAACACGTTTTGAAAACTGTGCTGTTCCTGCCCTATAACTTACATGGTGGTGACCAAAGTTGCCAAAACGTGTTTATTTCTGCTGAAAAACACGTTTTGACAATTTCAGCACACTGGGGTTAAGGGCTGACTCACTGTGCTCTTCTGAGACAGGCAGTTACACTGTGATTCTAAGGGCTGAGAAAACGCGTTTATTTCGGGCTGAAAAACACGTTTTGAAAACTGTGCTGTTCCTGCCATATAACTTACATGGTGGTGACCAAAGTTGCCAAAACGTGTTTATTTCTGCTGAAAAACACGTTTTGACAATTTCAGCACACTGGGGTTAAGGGCTGACTCAGTGTGCTCTTCTGAGCCAGGCAGTTACACTGTGATTCTAAGGGCTGAGAAAACGCGTTTATTTCGGGCTGAAAAACACGTTTTGAAAACTGTGCTGTTCCTGCCCTATAAGTTACATGGTGCTGACCAAAGTTGCCAAAACGTGTTTATTTCTGCTGTAAAACACGTTTTGACAATTTCAGCACACTGGGGTTAAGGGCTGACTCAGTGTGCTCTTCTGAGACAGGCAGTTACACTGCGATTCTAAGAGCTGAGAAAACGCGTTTATTTCGGGCTGAAAAACACGTTTTGAAAACTGTGCTGTTCCTGCCATATAACTTACATGGTGGTGACCAAAGTTGCCAAAACGTGTTTATTTCTGCTGAAAAACACGTTTTGACAATTTCAGCACACTGGGGTTAAGGGCTGACTCAGTGTGCTCTTCTGAGACAGGCATTTACACTGCGATTCTAAGAGCTGAGAAAACGCGTTTATTTCGGGCTGAAAAACACGTTTTGAAAACTGTGCTGTTCCTGCCCTATAACTTACATGGTGGTGACCAAAGTTGCCAAAACGTGTTTATTTCTGCTGAAAAACACGTTTTGACAATTTCAGCACACTGGGGTTAAGGGCTGACTCAGTGTGCTCTTCTGAGACAGGCAGTTACACTGCGATTCTAAGAGCTGAGAAAACGCGTTTATTTCGGGCTGAAAAACACGTTTTGAAAACTGTGCTGTTCCTGCCCTATAACTTACATGGTGGTGACCAAAGTTGCCAAAACGTGTTTATTTCTGCTGAAAAACACGTTTTGACAATTTCAGCACACTGGGGTTAAGGGCTGACTCAGTTTGCTCTTCTGAGCCAGGCAGTTACACTGTGATTCTAAGGGCTGAGAAAACGCGTTTATTTCGGGCTGAAAAACACGTTTTGAAAACTGTGCTGTTTATGCCCTATAACTTACATGGTGGTGACCAAAGTTGCCAAAACGTGTTTATTTCTGCTGTAAAACACGTTTTGACAATTTCAGCACACTGGGGTTAAGGGCTGACTCAGTGTGCTCTTCTGAGACAGGCAGTTACACTGCGATTCTAAGAGCTGAGAAAACGCGTTTATTTCGGGCTGAAAAACACGTTTTGAAAACTGTGCTGTTCCTGCCCTATAACTTACATGGTGGTGACCAAAGTTGCCAAAACGTGTTTATTTCTGCTGAAAAACACGTTTTGACAATTTCAGCACACTGGGGTTAAGGGCTGACTCAGTGTGCTCTTCTGAGACAGGCAGTTACACTGCGATTCTAAGAGCTGAGAAAACGCGTTTATTTCGGGCTGAAAAACACGTTTTGAAAACTGTGCTGTTCCTGCCCTATAACTTACATGGTGGTGACCAAAGTTGCCAAAACGTGTTTATTTCTGCTGAAAAACACGTTTTGACAATTTCAGCACACTGGGGTTAAGGGCTGACTCAGTGTGCTCTTCTGAGACAGGCAGTTACACTGCGATTCTAAGAGCTGAGAAAACGCGTTTATTTCGGGCTGAAAAACACGTTTTGAAAACTGTGCTGTTCCTGCCCTATAACTTACATGGTGGTGACCAAAGTTGCCAAAACGTGTTTATTTCTGCTGAAAAACACGTTTTGACAATTTCAGCACACTGGGGTTAAGGGCTGACTCAGTTTGCTCTTCTGAGCCAGGCAGTTACACTGTGATTCTAAGGGCTGAGAAAACGCGTTTATTTCGGGCTGAAAAACACGTTTTGAAAACTGTGCTGTTCCTGCCCTAAAACTTACATGGTGGTGACCAAAGTTGCCAAAACGTGTTTATTTCTGCTGTAAAACACGTTTTGACAATTTCAGCACACTGGGGTTAAGGGCTGACTCAGTTTGCTCTTCTGAGCCAGGCAGTTACACTGTGATTCTAAGGGCTGAGAAAACGCGTTTATTTCGGGCTGAAAAACACGTTTTGAAAACTGTGCTGTTCCTGCCCTATAACTTACATGGTGGTGACCAAAGTTGCCAAAACGTGTTTATTTCTGCTGTAAAACACGTTTTGACAATTTCAGCACACTGGGGTTAAGGGCTGACTCAGTTTGCTCTTCTGAGCCAGGCAGTTACACTGTGATTCTAAGGGCTGAGAAAACGCGTTTATTTCGGGCTGAAAAACACGTTTTGAAAACTGTGCTGTTCCTGCCCTATAACTTACATGGTGGTGACCAAAGTTGCCAAAACGTGTTTATTTCTGCTGTAAAACACGTTTTGACAATTTCAGCACACTGGGGTTAAGGGCTGACTCAGTGTGCTCTTCTGAGACAGGCAGTTACACTGTGATTCTAAGGGCTGAGAAAACGCGTTTATTTCGGGCTGAAAAACACGTTTTGAAAACTGTGCTGTTCCTGCCCTATAAGTTACATGGTGGTGACCAAAGTTGCCAAAACGTGTTTATTTCTGCTGTAAAACACGTTTTGACAATTTCAGCACACTGGGGTTAAGGGCTGACTCACTGTGCTCTTCTGAGACAGGCAGTTACACTGCGATTCTAAGAGCTGAGAAAACGCGTTTATTTCGGGCTGAAAAACACGTTTTGAAAACTGTGCTGTTCATGCCATATAACTTACATGGTGGTGACCAAAGTTGCCAAAACGTGTTTATTTCTGCTGTAAAACACGTTTTGACAATTTCAGCACACTGGGGTTAAGGGCTGACTCACTGTGCTCTTCTGAGACAGGCAGTTACACTGCGATTCTAAGAGCTGAGAAAACGCGTTTATTTCGGGCTGAAAAACACGTTTTGAAAACTGTGCTGTTCCTGCCATATAACTTACATGGTGGTGACCAAAGTTGCCAAAACGTGTTTATTTCTGCTGAAAAACACGTTTTGACAATTTCAGCACACTGGGGTTAAGGGCTGACTCAGTGTGCTCTTCTGAGACAGGCAGTTACACTGCGATTCTAAGAGCTGAGAAAACGCGTTTATTTCGGGCTGAAAAACACGTTTTGAAAACTGTGCTGTTCCTGCCATATAACTTACCTGGTGGTGACCAAAGTTGCCAAAACGTGTTTATTTCTGCTGAAAAACACGTTTTGACAATTTCAGCACACTGGGGTTAAGGGCTGACTCACTGTGCTCTTCTGAGACAGGCAGTTAAACTGTGATACTAAGGGCAGAGAAAACGCGTTTATTTCGTGCTGAAAAACAGGTTTTGAAAACTGTGCTGTTCCTGCCATATAACTTACCTGGTGGTGACCAAAGTTGCCAAAACGTGTTTATTTCTGCTGAAAAACACGTTTTGACAATTTCAGCACACTGGGGTTAAGGGCTGACTCACTGTGCTCTTCTGAGACAGGCAGTTACACTGTGATTCTAAGGGCTGAGAAAACGCGTTTATTTCGGGCTGAAAAACACGTTTTGAAAACTGTGCTGTTCCTGCCCTATAAGTTACATGGTGCTGACCAAAGTTGCCAAAACGTGTTTATTTCTGCTGTAAAACACGTTTTGACAATTTCAGCACACTGGGGTTAAGGGCTGACTCAGTGTGCTCTTCTGAGACAGGCATTTACACTGCGATTCTAAGAGCTGAGAAAACGCGTTTATTTCGGGCTGAAAAACACGTTTTGAAAACTGTGCTGTTCCTGCCATATAACTTACCTGGTGGTGACCAAAGTTGCCAAAACGTGTTTATTTCTGCTGAAAAACACGTTTTGACAATTTCAGCACACTGGGGTTAAGGGCTGACTCACTGTGCTCTTCTGAGACAGGCAGTTACACTGTGATTCTAAGGGCAGAGAAAACGCGTTTATTTCGTGCTGAAAAACACGTTTTGAAAACTGTGCTGTTCCTGCCATATAACTTACCTGGTGGTGACCAAAGTTGCCAAAACGTGTTTATTTCTGCTGAAAAACACGTTTTGACAATTTCAGCACACTGGGGTTAAGGGCTGACTCAGTGTGCTCTTCTGAGCCAGGCAGTTACACTGTGATTCTAAGGGCTGAGAAAACGCGTTTATTTCGGGCTGAAAAACACGTTTTGAAAACTGTGCTGTTCCTGCCCTATAACTTACATGGTGGTGACCAAAGTTGCCAAAACGTGTTTATTTCTGCTGAAAAACACGTTTTGACAATTTCAGCACACTGGGGTTAAGGGCTGACTCAGTTTGCTCTTCTGAGCCAGGCATTTACACTGTGATTCTAAGGGCTGAGAAAACGCGTTTATTTCGGGCTGAAAAACACGTTTTGAAAACTGTGCTGTTCCTGCCCTATAACTTACATGGTGGTGACCAAAGTTGCCAAAACGTGTTTATTTCTGCTGTAAAACACGTTTAGACAATTTCAGCACACTGGGGTTAAGGGCTGACTCAGTGTGCTCTTCTGAGCCAGGCAGTTACACTGTGATTCTAAGGGTCGAGAAAACGCGTTTATTTCGGGCTGAAAAACACGTTTTGAAAACTGTGCTGTTCCTGCCCTATAACTTACATGGTGGTGACCAAAGTTGCCAAAACGTGTTTATTTCTGCTGAAAAACACGTTTTGACAATTTCAGCACACTGGGGTTAAGGGCTGACTCAGTTTGCTCTTCTGAGTCAGGCAGTTACACTGTGATTCTAAGGGCTGAGAAAACGCGTTTATTTCGGGCTGAAAAACACGTTTTGAAAACTGTGCTGTTCCTGCCCTATAACTTACATGGTGGTGACCAAAGTTGCCAAAACGTGTTTATTTCTGCTGTAAAACACGTTTTGACAATTTCAGCACACTGGGGTTAAGGGCTGACTCAGTGTGCTCTTCTGAGCCAGGCAGTTACACTGTGATTCTAAGGGCTGAGAAAACGCGTTTATTTCGAGCTGAAAAACACGTTTTGAAAACTGTGCTGTTCCTGCCATATAACTTACATGGTGGTGACCAAAGTTGCCAAAACGTGTTTATTTCTGCTGAAAAACACGTTTTGACAATTTCAGCACACTGGGGTTAAGGGCTGACTCACTGTGCTCTTCTGAGACAGGCAGTTACACTGTGATTCTAAGGGCAGAGAAAACGCGTTTATTTCAGGCTGAAAAACACGTTTTGAAAACTGTGCTGTTCCTGCCATATAACTTACCTGGTGGTGACCAAAGTTGCCAAAACGTGTTTATTTCTGCTGAAAAACACGTTTTGACAATTTCAGCACACTGGGGTTAAGGGCTGACTCACTGTGCTCTTCTGAGACAGGCAGTTACACTGTGATTCTAAGGGCTGAGAAAACGCGTTTATTTCGGGCTGAAAAACACGTTTTGAAAACTGTGCTGTTCCTGCCATATAACTTACATGGTGGTGACCAAAGTTGCCAAAACGTGTTTATTTCTGCTGAAAAACACGTTTTGACAATTTCAGCACACTGGGGTTAAGGGCTGACTCAGTGTGCTCTTCTGAGCCAGGCAGTTACACTGTGATTCTAAGGGCTGAGAAAACGCGTTTATTTCGGGCTGAAAAACACGTTTTGAAAACTGTGCTGTTCCTGCCCTATAAGTTACATGGTGCTGACCAAAGTTGCCAAAACGTGTTTATTTCTGCTGTAAAACACGTTTTGACAATTTCAGCACACTGGGGTTAAGGGCTGACTCAGTGTGCTCTTCTGAGACAGGCAGTTACACTGCGATTCTAAGAGCTGAGAAAACGCGTTTATTTCGGGCTGAAAAACACGTTTTGAAAACTGTGCTGTTCCTGCCATATAACTTACATGGTGGTGACCAAAGTTGCCAAAACGTGTTTATTTCTGCTGAAAAACACGTTTTGACAATTTCAGCACACTGGGGTTAAGGGCTGACTCAGTGTGCTCTTCTGAGACAGGCATTTACACTGCGATTCTAAGAGCTGAGAAAACGCGTTTATTTCGGGCTGAAAAACACGTTTTGAAAACTGTGCTGTTCCTGCCCTATTACTTACATGGTGGTGACCAAAGTTGCCAAAACGTGTTTATTTCTGCTGAAAAACACGTTTTGACAATTTCAGCACACTGGGGTTAAGGGCTGACTCAGTGTGCTCTTCTGAGACAGGCAGTTACACTGCGATTCTAAGAGCTGAGAAAACGCGTTTATTTCGGGCTGAAAAACACGTTTTGAAAACTGTGCTGTTCCTGCCCTATAACTTACATGGTGGTGACCAAAGTTGCCAAAACGTGTTTATTTCTGCTGAAAAACACGTTTTGACAATTTCAGCACACTGGGGTTAAGGGCTGACTCAGTTTGCTCTTCTGAGCCAGGCAGTTACACTGTGATTCTAAGGGCTGAGAAAACGCGTTTATTTCGGGCTGAAAAACACGTTTTGAAAACTGTGCTGTTCCTGCCCTAAAACTTACATGGTGGTGACCAAAGTTGCCAAAACGTGTTTATTTCTGCTGTAAAACACGTTTTGACAATTTCAGCACACTGGGGTTAAGGGCTGACTCAGTTTGCTCTTCTGAGCCAGGCAGTTACACTGTGATTCTAAGGGCTGAGAAAACGCGTTTATTTCGGGCTGAAAAACACGTTTTGAAAACTGTGCTGTTCCTGCCCTATAACTTACATGGTGGTGACCAAAGTTGCCAAAACGTGTTTATTTCTGCTGTAAAACACGTTTTGACAATTTCAGCACACTGGGGTTAAGGGCTGACTCAGTTTGCTCTTCTGAGCCAGGCAGTTACACTGTGATTCTAAGGGCTGAGAAAACGCGTTTATTTCGGGCTGAAAAACACGTTTTGAAAACTGTGCTGTTCCTGCCCTATAACTTACATGGTGGTGACCAAAGTTGCCAAAACGTGTTTATTTCTGCTGAAAAACACGTTTTGACAATTTCAGCACACTGGGGTTAAGGGCTGACTCAGTGTACTCTTCTGAGACAGGCAGTTACACTGCGATTCTAAGAGCTGAGAAAACGCGTTTATTTCGGGCTGAAAAACACGTTTTGAAAACTGTGCTGTTCCTGCCCTATAACTTACATGGTGGTGACCAAAGTTGCCAAAACGTGTTTATTTCTGCTGAAAAACACGTTTTGACAATTTCAGCACACTGGGGTTAAGGGCTGACTCAGTTTGCTCTTCTGAGCCAGGCAGTTACACTGTGATTCTAAGGGCTGAGAAAACGCGTTTATTTCGGGCTGAAAAACACGTTTTGAAAACTGTGCTGTTCCTGCCCTATAACTTACATGGTGGTGACCAAAGTTGCCAAAACGTGTTTATTTCTGCTGAAAAACACGTTTTGACAATTTCAGCACACTGGGGTTAAGGGCTGACTCAGTGTGCTCTTCTGAGACAGGCAGTTACACTGCGTTTCTAAGAGCTGAGAAAACGCGTTTATTTCGGGCTGAAAAACACGTTTTGAAAACTGTGCTGTTCCTGCCCTATAACTTACATGGTGGTGACCAAAGTTGCCAAAACGTGTTTATTTCTGCTGAAAAACACGTTTTGACAATTTCAGCACACTGGGGTTAAGGGCTGATTCAGTTTGCTCTTCTGAGCCAGGCAGTTACAGTGTGATTCTAAGGGCTGAGAAAACGCGTTTATTTCGGGCTGAAAAACACGTTTTGAAAACTGTGCTGTTTATGCCCTATAACTTACATGGTGCTGACCAAAGTTGCCAAAACGTGTTTATTTCTGCTGTAAAACACGTTTTGACAATTTCAGCACACTGGGGTTAAGGGCTGACTCAGTGTGCTCTTCTGAGACAGGCAGTTACACTGTGATTCTAAGGGCTGAGAAAACGCGTTTATTTCGGGCTGAAAAACACGTTTTGAAAACTGTGCTGTTCCTGCCCTATAAGTTACATGGTGGTGACCAAAGTTGCCAAAACGTGTTTATTTCTGCTGTAAAACACGTTTTGACAATTTCAGCACACTGGGGTTAAGGGCTGACTCACTGTGCTCTTCTGAGACAGGCAGTTACACTGCGATTCTAAGAGCTGAGAAAACGCGTTTATTTCGGGCTGAAAAACACGTTTTGAAAACTGTGCTGTTCATGCCATATAACTTACATGGTGGTGACCAAAGTTGCCAAAACGTGTTTATTTCTGCTGTAAAACACGTTTTGACAATTTCAGCACACTGGGGTTAAGGGCTGACTCACTGTGCTCTTCTGAGACAGGCAGTTACACTGCGATTCTAAGAGCTGAGAAAACGCGTTTATTTCGGGCTGAAAAACACGTTTTGAAAACTGTGCTGTTCCTGCCATATAACTTACATGGTGGTGACCAAAGTTGCCAAAACGTGTTTATTTCTGCTGAAAAACACGTTTTGACAATTTCAGCACACTGGGGTTAAGGGCTGACTCACTGTGCTCTTCTGAGACAGGCAGTCACACTGTGATTCTAAGGGCTGAGAAAACGCGTTTATTTCGGGCTGAAAAACACGTTTTGAAAACTGTGCTGTTCCTGCCCTATAAGTTACATGGTGCTGACCAAAGTTGCCAAAACGTGTTTATTTCTGCTGTAAAACACGTTTTGACAATTTCAGCACACTGGGGTTAAGGGCTGACTCAGTGTGCTCTTCTGAGACAGGCAGTTACACTGCGATTCTAAGAGCTGAGAAAACGCGTTTATTTCGGGCTGAAAAACACGTTTTGAAAACTGTGCTGTTCCTGCCCTATAACTTACATGGTGGTGACCAAAGTTGCCAAAACGTGTTTATTTCTGCTGAAAAACACGTTTTGACAATTTCAGCACACTGGGGTTAAGGGCTGACTCAGTGTGCTCTTCTGAGACAGGCAGTTACACTGCGATTCTAAGAGCTGAGAAAACGCGTTTATTTCGGGCTGAAAAACACGTTTTGAAAACTGTGCTGTTCCTGCCCTATAACTTACATGGTGGTGACCAAAGTTGCCAAAACGTGTTTATTTCTGCTGAAAAACACGTTTTGACAATTTCAGCACACTGGGGTTAAGGGCTGACTCAGTGTGCTCTTCTGAGACAGGCAGTTACACTGCGATTCTAAGAGCTGAGAAAACGCGTTTATTTCGGGCTGAAAAACACGTTTTGAAAACTGTGCTGTTCCTGCCCTATAACTTACATGGTGGTGACCAAAGTTGCCAAAACGTGTTTATTTCTGCTGAAAAACACGTTTTGACAATTTCAGCACACTGGGGTTAAGGGCTGACTCACTGTGCTCTTCTGAGACAGGCAGTTACACTGTGATTCTAAGGGCTGAGAAAACGCGTTTATTTCGGGCTGAAAAACACGTTTTGAAAACTGTGCTGTTCCTGCCATATAACTTACATGGTGGTGACCAAAGTTGCCAAAACGTGTTTATTTCTGCTGAAAAACACGTTTTGACAATTTCAGCACACTGGGGTTAAGGGCTGACTCAGTGTGCTCTTCTGAGCCAGGCAGTTACACTGTGATTCTAAGGGCTGAGAAAACGCGTTTATTTCGGGCTGAAAAACACGTTTTGAAAACTGTGCTGTTCCTGCCCTATAAGTTACATGGTGCTGACCAAAGTTGCCAAAACGTGTTTATTTCTGCTGTAAAACACGTTTTGACAATTTCAGCACACTGGGGTTAAGGGCTGACTCAGTGTGCTCTTCTGAGACAGGCAGTTACACTGCGATTCTAAGAGCTGAGAAAACGCGTTTATTTCGGGCTGAAAAACACGTTTTGAAAACTGTGCTGTTCCTGCCATATAACTTACATGGTGGTGACCAAAGTTGCCAAAACGTGTTTATTTCTGCTGAAAAACACGTTTTGACAATTTCAGCACACTGGGGTTAAGGGCTGACTCAGTGTGCTCTTCTGAGACAGGCATTTACACTGCGATTCTAAGAGCTGAGAAAACGCGTTTATTTCGGGCTGAAAAACACGTTTTGAAAACTGTGCTGTTCCTGCCCTATAACTTACATGGTGGTGACCAAAGTTGCCAAAACGTGTTTATTTCTGCTGAAAAACACGTTTTGACAATTTCAGCACACTGGGGTTAAGGGCTGACTCAGTGTGCTCTTCTGAGACAGGCAGTTACACTGCGATTCTAAGAGCTGAGAAAACGCGTTTATTTCGGGCTGAAAAACACGTTTTGAAAACTGTGCTGTTCCTGCCCTATAACTTACATGGTGGTGACCAAAGTTGCCAAAACGTGTTTATTTCTGCTGAAAAACACGTTTTGACAATTTCAGCACACTGGGGTTAAGGGCTGACTCAGTTTGCTCTTCTGAGCCAGGCAGTTACACTGTGATTCTAAGGGCTGAGAAAACGCGTTTATTTCGGGCTGAAAAACACGTTTTGAAAACTGTGCTGTTTATGCCCTATAACTTACATGGTGGTGACCAAAGTTGCCAAAACGTGTTTATTTCTGCTGTAAAACACGTTTTGACAATTTCAGCACACTGGGGTTAAGGGCTGACTCAGTGTGCTCTTCTGAGACAGGCAGTTACACTGCGATTCTAAGAGCTGAGAAAACGCGTTTATTTCGGGCTGAAAAACACGTTTTGAAAACTGTGCTGTTCCTGCCCTATAACTTACATGGTGGTGACCAAAGTTGCCAAAACGTGTTTATTTCTGCTGAAAAACACGTTTTGACAATTTCAGCACACTGGGGTTAAGGGCTGACTCAGTGTGCTCTTCTGAGACAGGCAGTTACACTGCGATTCTAAGAGCTGAGAAAACGCGTTTATTTCGGGCTGAAAAACACGTTTTGAAAACTGTGCTGTTCCTGCCCTATAACTTACATGGTGGTGACCAAAGTTGCCAAAACGTGTTTATTTCTGCTGAAAAACACGTTTTGACAATTTCAGCACACTGGGGTTAAGGGCTGACTCAGTGTGCTCTTCTGAGACAGGCAGTTACACTGCGATTCTAAGAGCTGAGAAAACGCGTTTATTTCGGGCTGAAAAACACGTTTTGAAAACTGTGCTGTTCCTGCCCTATAACTTACATGGTGGTGACCAAAGTTGCCAAAACGTGTTTATTTCTGCTGAAAAACACGTTTTGACAATTTCAGCACACTGGGGTTAAGGGCTGACTCAGTTTGCTCTTCTGAGCCAGGCAGTTACACTGTGATTCTAAGGGCTGAGAAAACGCGTTTATTTCGGGCTGAAAAACACGTTTTGAAAACTGTGCTGTTCCTGCCCTAAAACTTACATGGTGGTGACCAAAGTTGCCAAAACGTGTTTATTTCTGCTGTAAAACACGTTTTGACAATTTCAGCACACTGGGGTTAAGGGCTGACTCAGTTTGCTCTTCTGAGCCAGGCAGTTACACTGTGATTCTAAGGGCTGAGAAAACGCGTTTATTTCGGGCTGAAAAACACGTTTTGAAAACTGTGCTGTTCCTGCCCTATAACTTACATGGTGGTGACCAAAGTTGCCAAAACGTGTTTATTTCTGCTGTAAAACACGTTTTGACAATTTCAGCACACTGGGGTTAAGGGCTGACTCAGTTTGCTCTTCTGAGCCAGGCAGTTACACTGTGATTCTAAGGGCTGAGAAAACGCGTTTATTTCGGGCTGAAAAACACGTTTTGAAAACTGTGCTGTTCCTGCCCTATAACTTACATGGTGGTGACCAAAGTTGCCAAAACGTGTTTATTTCTGCTGTAAAACACGTTTTGACAATTTCAGCACACTGGGGTTAAGGGCTGACTCAGTGTGCTCTTCTGAGACAGGCAGTTACACTGTGATTCTAAGGGCTGAGAAAACGCGTTTATTTCGGGCTGAAAAACACGTTTTGAAAACTGTGCTGTTCCTGCCCTATAAGTTACATGGTGGTGACCAAAGTTGCCAAAACGTGTTTATTTCTGCTGTAAAACACGTTTTGACAATTTCAGCACACTGGGGTTAAGGGCTGACTCACTGTGCTCTTCTGAGACAGGCAGTTACACTGCGATTCTAAGAGCTGAGAAAACGCGTTTATTTCGGGCTGAAAAACACGTTTTGAAAACTGTGCTGTTCATGCCATATAACTTACATGGTGGTGACCAAAGTTGCCAAAACGTGTTTATTTCTGCTGTAAAACACGTTTTGACAATTTCAGCACACTGGGGTTAAGGGCTGACTCACTGTGCTCTTCTGAGACAGGCAGTTACACTGCGATTCTAAGAGCTGAGAAAACGCGTTTATTTCGGGCTGAAAAACACGTTTTGAAAACTGTGCTGTTCCTGCCATATAACTTACATGGTGGTGACCAAAGTTGCCAAAACGTGTTTATTTCTGCTGAAAAACACGTTTTGACAATTTCAGCACACTGGGGTTAAGGGCTGACTCAGTGTGCTCTTCTGAGACAGGCAGTTACACTGCGATTCTAAGAGCTGAGAAAACGCGTTTATTTCGGGCTGAAAAACACGTTTTGAAAACTGTGCTGTTCCTGCCATATAACTTACCTGGTGGTGACCAAAGTTGCCAAAACGTGTTTATTTCTGCTGAAAAACACGTTTTGACAATTTCAGCACACTGGGGTTAAGGGCTGACTCACTGTGCTCTTCTGAGACAGGCAGTTAAACTGTGATACTAAGGGCAGAGAAAACGCGTTTATTTCGTGCTGAAAAACAGGTTTTGAAAACTGTGCTGTTCCTGCCATATAACTTACCTGGTGGTGACCAAAGTTGCCAAAACGTGTTTATTTCTGCTGAAAAACACGTTTTGACAATTTCAGCACACTGGGGTTAAGGGCTGACTCACTGTGCTCTTCTGAGACAGGCAGTTACACTGTGATTCTAAGGGCTGAGAAAACGCGTTTATTTCGGGCTGAAAAACACGTTTTGAAAACTGTGCTGTTCCTGCCCTATAAGTTACATGGTGCTGACCAAAGTTGCCAAAACGTGTTTATTTCTGCTGTAAAACACGTTTTGACAATTTCAGCACACTGGGGTTAAGGGCTGACTCAGTGTGCTCTTCTGAGACAGGCATTTACACTGCGATTCTAAGAGCTGAGAAAACGCGTTTATTTCGGGCTGAAAAACACGTTTTGAAAACTGTGCTGTTCCTGCCATATAACTTACCTGGTGGTGACCAAAGTTGCCAAAACGTGTTTATTTCTGCTGAAAAACACGTTTTGACAATTTCAGCACACTGGGGTTAAGGGCTGACTCACTGTGCTCTTCTGAGACAGGCAGTTACACTGTGATTCTAAGGGCAGAGAAAACGCGTTTATTTCGTGCTGAAAAACACGTTTTGAAAACTGTGCTGTTCCTGCCATATAACTTACCTGGTGGTGACCAAAGTTGCCAAAACGTGTTTATTTCTGCTGAAAAACACGTTTTGACAATTTCAGCACACTGGGGTTAAGGGCTGACTCAGTGTGCTCTTCTGAGCCAGGCAGTTACACTGTGATTCTAAGGGCTGAGAAAACGCGTTTATTTCGGGCTGAAAAACACGTTTTGAAAACTGTGCTGTTCCTGCCCTATAACTTACATGGTGGTGACCAAAGTTGCCAAAACGTGTTTATTTCTGCTGAAAAACACGTTTTGACAATTTCAGCACACTGGGGTTAAGGGCTGACTCAGTTTGCTCTTCTGAGCCAGGCATTTACACTGTGATTCTAAGGGCTGAGAAAACGCGTTTATTTCGGGCTGAAAAACACGTTTTGAAAACTGTGCTGTTCCTGCCCTATAACTTACATGGTGGTGACCAAAGTTGCCAAAACGTGTTTATTTCTGCTGTAAAACACGTTTAGACAATTTCAGCACACTGGGGTTAAGGGCTGACTCAGTGTGCTCTTCTGAGCCAGGCAGTTACACTGTGATTCTAAGGGCTGAGAAAACGCGTTTATTTCGGGCTGAAAAACACGTTTTGAAAACTGTGCTGTTCCTGCCCTATAACTTACATGGTGGTGACCAAAGTTGCCAAAACGTGTTTATTTCTGCTGAAAAACACGTTTTGACAATTTCAGCACACTGGGGTTAAGGGCTGACTCAGTTTGCTCTTCTGAGTCAGGCAGTTACACTGTGATTCTAAGGGCTGAGAAAACGCGTTTATTTCGGGCTGAAAAACACGTTTTGAAAACTGTGCTGTTCCTGCCCTATAACTTACATGGTGGTGACCAAAGTTGCCAAAACGTGTTTATTTCTGCTGTAAAACACGTTTTGACAATTTCAGCACACTGGGGTTAAGGGCTGACTCAGTGTGCTCTTCTGAGCCAGGCAGTTACACTGTGATTCTAAGGGCTGAGAAAACGCGTTTATTTCGAGCTGAAAAACACGTTTTGAAAACTGTGCTGTTCCTGCCATATAACTTACATGGTGGTGACCAAAGTTGCCAAAACGTGTTTATTTCTGCTGAAAAACACGTTTTGACAATTTCAGCACACTGGGGTTAAGGGCTGACTCACTGTGCTCTTCTGAGACAGGCAGTTACACTGTGATTCTAAGGGCAGAGAAAACGCGTTTATTTCAGGCTGAAAAACACGTTTTGAAAACTGTGCTGTTCCTGCCATATAACTTACCTGGTGGTGACCAAAGTTGCCAAAACGTGTTTATTTCTGCTGAAAAACACGTTTTGACAATTTCAGCACACTGGGGTTAAGGGCTGACTCACTGTGCTCTTCTGAGACAGGCAGTTACACTGTGATTCTAAGGGCTGAGAAAACGCGTTTATTTCGGGCTGAAAAACACGTTTTGAAAACTGTGCTGTTCCTGCCATATAACTTACATGGTGGTGACCAAAGTTGCCAAAACGTGTTTATTTCTGCTGAAAAACACGTTTTGACAATTTCAGCACACTGGGGTTAAGGGCTGACTCAGTGTGCTCTTCTGAGCCAGGCAGTTACACTGTGATTCTAAGGGCTGAGAAAACGCGTTTATTTCGGGCTGAAAAACACGTTTTGAAAACTGTGCTGTTCCTGCCCTATAAGTTACATGGTGCTGACCAAAGTTGCCAAAACGTGTTTATTTCTGCTGTAAAACACGTTTTGACAATTTCAGCACACTGGGGTTAAGGGCTGACTCAGTGTGCTCTTCTGAGACAGGCAGTTACACTGCGATTCTAAGAGCTGAGAAAACGCGTTTATTTCGGGCTGAAAAACACGTTTTGAAAACTGTGCTGTTCCTGCCATATAACTTACATGGTGGTGACCAAAGTTGCCAAAACGTGTTTATTTCTGCTGAAAAACACGTTTTGACAATTTCAGCACACTGGGGTTAAGGGCTGACTCAGTGTGCTCTTCTGAGACAGGCATTTACACTGCGATTCTAAGAGCTGAGAAAACGCGTTTATTTCGGGCTGAAAAACACGTTTTGAAAACTGTGCTGTTCCTGCCCTATTACTTACATGGTGGTGACCAAAGTTGCCAAAACGTGTTTATTTCTGCTGAAAAACACGTTTTGACAATTTCAGCACACTGGGGTTAAGGGCTGACTCAGTGTGCTCTTCTGAGACAGGCAGTTACACTGCGATTCTAAGAGCTGAGAAAACGCGTTTATTTCGGGCTGAAAAACACGTTTTGAAAACTGTGCTGTTCCTGCCCTATAACTTACATGGTGGTGACCAAAGTTGCCAAAACGTGTTTATTTCTGCTGAAAAACACGTTTTGACAATTTCAGCACACTGGGGTTAAGGTCTGACTCAGTTTGCTCTTCTGAGCCAGGCAGTTACACTGTGATTCTAAGGGCTGAGAAAACGCGTTTATTTCGGGCTGAAAAACACGTTTTGAAAACTGTGCTGTTTATGCCCTATAACTTACATGGTGGTGACCAAAGTTGCCAAAACGTGTTTATTTCTGCTGTAAAACACGTTTTGACAATTTCAGCACACTGGGGTTAAGGGCTGACTCAGTGTGCTCTTCTGAGACAGGCAGTTACACTGCGATTCTAAGAGCTGAGAAAACGCGTTTATTTCGGGCTGAAAAACACGTTTTGAAAACTGTGCTGTTCCTGCCCTATAACTTACATGGTGGTGACCAAAGTTGCCAAAACGTGTTTATTTCTGCTGAAAAACACGTTTTGACAATTTCAGCACACTGGGGTTAAGGGCTGATTCAGTTTGCTCTTCTGAGCCAGGCAGTTACACTGTGATTCTAAGGGCTGAGAAAACGCGTTTATTTCGGGCTGAAAAACACGTTTTGAAAACTGTGCTGTTTATGCCCTATAACTTACATGGTGCTGACCAAAGTTGCCAAAACGTGTTTATTTCTGCTGTAAAACACGTTTTGACAATTTCAGCACACTGGGGTTAAGGGCTGACTCAGTGTGCTCTTCTGAGACAGGCAGTTACACTGTGATTCTAAGGGCTGAGAAAACGCGTTTATTTCGGGCTGAAAAACACGTTTTGAAAACTGTGCTGTTCCTGCCCTATAAGTTACATGGTGGTGACCAAAGTTGCCAAAACGTGTTTATTTCTGCTGTAAAACACGTTTTGACAATTTCAGCACACTGGGGTTAAGGGCTGACTCACTGTGCTCTTCTGAGACAGGCAGTTACACTGCGATTCTAAGAGCTGAGAAAACGCGTTTATTTCGGGCTGAAAAACACGTTTTGAAAACTGTGCTGTTCATGCCATATAACTTACATGGTGGTGACCAAAGTTGCCAAAACGTGTTTATTTCTGCTGTAAAACACGTTTTGACAATTTCAGCACACTGGGGTTAAGGGCTGACTCACTGTGCTCTTCTGAGACAGGCAGTTACACTGCGATTCTAAGAGCTGAGAAAACGCGTTTATTTCGGGCTGAAAAACACGTTTTGAAAACTGTGCTGTTCCTGCCATATAACTTACATGGTGGTGACCAAAGTTGCCAAAACGTGTTTATTTCTGCTGAAAAACACGTTTTGACAATTTCAGCACACTGGGGTTAAGGGCTGACTCACTGTGCTCTTCTGAGACAGGCAGTCACACTGTGATTCTAAGGGCTGAGAAAACGCGTTTATTTCGGGCTGAAAAACACGTTTTGAAAACTGTGCTGTTCCTGCCCTATAAGTTACATGGTGCTGACCAAAGTTGCCAAAACGTGTTTATTTCTGCTGTAAAACACGTTTTGACAATTTCAGCACACTGGGGTTAAGGGCTGACTCAGTGTGCTCTTCTGAGACAGGCAGTTAAACTGCGATTCTAAGAGCTGAGAAAACGCGTTTATTTCGGGCTGAAAAACACGTTTTGAAAACTGTGCTGTTCCTGCCATATAACTTACATGGTGGTGACCAAAGTTGCCAAAACGTGTTTATTTCTGCTGAAAAACACGTTTTGACAATTTCAGCACACTGGGGTTAAGGGCTGACTCAGTGTGCTCTTCTGAGACAGGCAGTTACACTGTGATTCTAAGGGCTGAGAAAACGCGTTTATTTCGGGCTGAAAAACACGTTTTGAAAACTGTGCTGTTCCTGCCATATAACTTACCTGGTGGTGACCAAAGTTGCCAAAACGTGTTTATTTCTGCTGAAAAACACGTTTTGACAATTTCAGCACACTGGGGTTAAGGGCTGACTCACTGTGCTCTTCTGAGACAGGCAGTTACACTGTGATTCTAAGGGCTGAGAAAACGCGTTTATTTCGGGCTGAAAAACACGTTTTGAAAACTGTGCTGTTCCTGCCATATAACTTACATGGTGGTGACCAAAGTTGCCAAAACGTGTTTATTTCTGCTGAAAAACACGTTTTGACAATTTCAGCACACTGGGGTTAAGGGCTGACTCAGTGTGCTCTTCTGAGCCAGGCAGTTACACTGTGATTCTAAGGGCTGAGAAAACGCGTTTATTTCGGGCTGAAAAACACGTTTTGAAAACTGTGCTGTTCCTGCCCTATAAGTTACATGGTGCTGACCAAAGTTGCCAAAACGTGTTTATTTCTGCTGTAAAACACGTTTTGACAATTTCAGCACACTGGGGTTAAGGGCTGACTCAGTGTGCTCTTCTGAGACAGGCAGTTACACTGCGATTCTAAGAGCTGAGAAAACGCGTTTATTTCGGGCTGAAAAACACGTTTTGAAAACTGTGCTGTTCCTGCCATATAACTTACATGTTGGTGACCAAAGTTGCCAAAACGTGTTTATTTCTGCTGAAAAACACGTTTTGACAATTTCAGCACACTGGGGTTAAGGGCTGACTCAGTGTGCTCTTCTGAGACAGGCATTTACACTGCGATTCTAAGAGCTGAGAAAACGCGTTTATTTCGGGCTGAAAAACACGTTTTGAAAACTGTGCTGTTCCTGCCCTATAACTTACATGGTGGTGACCAAAGTTGCCAAAACGTGTTTATTTCTGCTGAAAAACACGTTTTGACAATTTCAGCACACTGGGGTTAAGGGCTGACTCAGTGTGCTCTTCTGAGACAGGCAGTTACACTGCGATTCTAAGAGCTGAGAAAACGCGTTTATTTCGGGCTGAAAAACACGTTTTGAAAACTGTGCTGTTCCTGCCCTATAACTTACATGGTGGTGACCAAAGTTGCCAAAACGTGTTTATTTCTGCTGAAAAACACGTTTTGACAATTTCAGCACACTGGGGTTAAGGGCTGACTCAGTTTGCTCTTCTGAGCCAGGCAGTTACACTGTGATTCTAAGGGCTGAGAAAACGCGTTTATTTCGGGCTGAAAAACACGTTTTGAAAACTGTGCTGTTTATGCCCTATAACTTACATGGTGGTGACCAAAGTTGCCAAAACGTGTTTATTTCTGCTGTAAAACACGTTTTGACAATTTCAGCACACTGGGGTTAAGGGCTGACTCAGTGTGCTCTTCTGAGACAGGCAGTTACACTGTGATTCTAAGGGCTGAGAAAACGCGTTTATTTCGGGCTGAAAAACACGTTTTGAAAACTGTGCTGTTCCTGCCCTATAACTTACATGGTGGTGACCAAAGTTGCCAAAACGTGTTTATTTCTGCTGAAAAACACGTTTTGACAATTTCAACACACTGGGGTTAAGGGCTGACTCAGTGTGCTCTTCTGAGACAGGCAGTTACACTGCGTTTCTAAGAGCTGAGAAAACGCGTTTATTTCGGGCTGAAAAACACGTTTTGAAAACTGTGCTGTTCCTGCCCTATAACTTACATGGTGGTGACCAAAGTTGCCAAAACGTGTTTATTTCTGCTGAAAAACACGTTTTGACAATTTCAGCACACTGGGGTTAAGGGCTGACTCAGTGTGCTCTTCTGAGACAGGCAGTTACACTGCGATTCTAAGAGCTGAGAAAACGCGTTTATTTCGGGCTGAAAAACACGTTTTGAAAACTGTGCTGTTCCTGCCCTATAACTTACATGGTGGTGACCAAAGTTGCCAAAACGTGTTTATTTCTGCTGAAAAACACGTTTTGACAATTTCAGCACACTGGGGTTAAGGGCTGATTCAGTTTGCTCTTCTGAGCCAGGCAGTTACACTGTGATTCTAAGGGCTGAGAAAACGCGTTTATTTCGGGCTGAAAAACACGTTTTGAAAACTGTGCTGTTTATGCCCTATAACTTACATGGTGCTGACCAAAGTTGCCAAAACGTGTTTATTTCTGCTGTAAAACACGTTTTGACAATTTCAGCACACTGGGGTTAAGGGCTGACTCAGTGTGCTCTTCTGAGACAGGCAGTTACACTGTGATTCTAAGGGCTGAGAAAACGCGTTTATTTCGGGCTGAAAAACACGTTTTGAAAACTGTGCTGTTCCTGCCCTATAAGTTACATGGTGGTGACCAAAGTTGCCAAAACGTGTTTATTTCTGCTGTAAAACACGTTTTGACAATTTCAGCACACTGGGGTTAAGGGCTGACTCACTGTGCTCTTCTGAGACAGGCAGTTACACTGCGATTCTAAGAGCTGAGAAAACGCGTTTATTTCGGGCTGAAAAACACGTTTTGAAAACTGTGCTGTTCATGCCATATAACTTACATGGTGGTGACCAAAGTTGCCAAAACGTGTTTATTTCTGCTGTAAAACACGTTTTGACAATTTCAGCACACTGGGGTTAAGGGCTGACTCACTGTGCTCTTCTGAGACAGGCAGTTACACTGCGATTCTAAGAGCTGAGAAAACGCGTTTATTTCGGGCTGAAAAACACGTTTTGAAAACTGTGCTGTTCCTGCCATATAACTTACATGGTGGTGACCAAAGTTGCCAAAACGTGTTTATTTCTGCTGAAAAACACGTTTTGACAATTTCAGCACACTGGGGTTAAGGGCTGACTCACTGTGCTCTTCTGAGACAGGCAGTTACACTGTGATTCTAAGGGCTGAGAAAACGCGTTTATTTCGGGCTGAAAAACACGTTTTGAAAACTGTGCTGTTCCTGCCCTATAACTTACATGGTGCTGACCAAAGTTGCCAAAACGTGTTTATTTCTGCTGAAAAACACGTTTTGACAATTTCAGCACACTGGGGTTAAGGGCTGACTCAGTTTGCTCTTCTGAGTCAGGCAGTTACACTGTGATTCTAAGGGCTGAGAAAACGCGTTTATTTCGAGCTGAAAAACACGTTTTGAAAACTGTGCTGTTCCTGCCATATAACTTACATGGTGGTGACCAAAGTTGCCAAAACGTGTTTATTTCTGCTGAAAAACACGTTTTGACAATTTCAGCACACTGGGGTTAAGGGCTGACTCACTGTGCTCTTCTGAGACAGGCAGTTACACTGTGATTCTAAGGGCAGAGAAAACGCGTTTATTTCAGGCTGAAAAACACGTTTTGAAAACTGTGCTGTTCCTGCCATATAACTTACCTGGTGGTGACCAAAGTTGCCAAAACGTGTTTATTTCTGCTGAAAAACACGTTTTGACAATTTCAGCACACTGGGGTTAAGGGCTGACTCACTGTGCTCTTCTGAGACAGGCAGTTACACTGTGATTCTAAGGGCTGAGAAAACGCGTTTATTTCGGGCTGAAAAACACGTTTTGAAAACTGTGCTGTTCCTGCCATATAACTTACATGGTGGTGACCAAAGTTGCCAAAACGTGTTTATTTCTGCTGAAAAACACGTTTTGACAATTTCAGCACACTGGGGTTAAGGGCTGACTCAGTGTGCTCTTCTGAGCCAGGCAGTTACACTGTGATTCTAAGGGCTGAGAAAACGCGTTTATTTCGGGCTGAAAAACACGTTTTGAAAACTGTGCTGTTCCTGCCCTATAAGTTACATGGTGCTGACCAAAGTTGCCAAAACGTGTTTATTTCTGCTGTAAAACACGTTTTGACAATTTCAGCACACTGGGGTTAAGGGCTGACTCAGTGTGCTCTTCTGAGACAGGCAGTTACACTGCGATTCTAAGAGCTGAGAAAACGCGTTTATTTCGGGCTGAAAAACACGTTTTGAAAACTGTGCTGTTCCTGCCATATAACTTACATGGTGGTGACCAAAGTTGCCAAAACGTGTTTATTTCTGCTGTAAAACACGTTTTGACAATTTCAGCACACTGGGGTTAAGGGCTGACTCAGTTTGCTCTTCTGAGCCAGGCAGTTACACTGTGATTCTAAGGGCTGAGAAAACGCGTTTATTTCGGGCTGAAAAACACGTTTTGAAAACTGTGCTGTTCCTGCCCTATAACTTACATGGTGGTGACCAAAGTTGCCAAAACGTGTTTATTTCTGCTGTAAAACACGTTTTGACAATTTCAGCACACTGGGGTTAAGGGCTGACTCAGTTTGCTCTTCTGAGCCAGGCAGTTACACTGTGATTCTAAGGGCTGAGAAAACGCGTTTATTTCGGGCTGAAAAACACGTTTTGAAAACTGTGCTGTTCCTGCTCTATAACTTACATGGTGGTGACCAAAGTTGCCAAAACGTGTTTATTTCTGCTGTAAAACACGTTTTGACAATTTCAGCACACTGGGGTTAAGGGCTGACTCAGTGTGCTCTTCTGAGACAGGCAGTTACACTGTGATTCTAAGGGCTGAGAAAACGCGTTTATTTCGGGCTGAAAAACACGTTTTGAAAACTGTGCTGTTCCTGCCCTATAACTTACATGGTGGTGACCAAAGTTGCCAAAACGTGTTTATTTCTGCTGAAAAACACGTTTTGACAATTTCAGCACACTGGGGTTAAGGGCTGACTCAGTGTGCTCTTCTGAGACAGGCAGTTACACTGCGTTTCTAAGAGCTGAGAAAACGCGTTTATTTCGGGCTGAAAAACACGTTTTGAAAACTGTGCTGTTCCTGCCCTATAACTTACATGGTGGTGACCAAAGTTGCCAAAACGTGTTTATTTCTGCTGAAAAACACGTTTTGACAATTTCAGCACACTGGGGTTAAGGGCTGACTCAGTGTGCTCTTCTGAGACAGGCAGTTACACTGCGATTCTAAGAGCTGAGAAAACGCGTTTATTTCGGGCTGAAAAACACGTTTTGAAAACTGTGCTGTTCCTGCCATATAACTTACATGGTGGTGACCAAAGTTGCCAAAACGTGTTTATTTCTGCTGAAAAACACGTTTTGACAATTTCAGCACACTGGGGTTAAGGGCTGATTCAGTTTGCTCTTCTGAGCCAGGCAGTTACACTGTGATTCTAAGGGCTGAGAAAACGCGTTTATTTCGGGCTGAAAAACACGTTTTGAAAACTGTGCTGTTTATGCCCTATAACTTACATGGTGCTGACCAAAGTTGCCAAAACGTGTTTATTTCTGCTGTAAAACACGTTTTGACAATTTCAGCACACTGGGGTTAAGGGCTGACTCAGTTTGCTCTTCTGAGCCAGGCAGTTACACTGTGATTCTAAGGGCTGAGAAAACGCGTTTATTTCGGGCTGAAAAACACGTTTTGAAAACTGTGCTGTTCCTGCCCTATAACTTACATGGTGGTGACCAAAGTTGCCAAAACGTGTTTATTTCTGCTGTAAAACACGTTTTGACAATTTCAGCACACTGGGGTTAAGGGCTGACTCAGTTTGCTCTTCTGAGCCAGGCAGTTACACTGTGATTCTAAGGGCTGAGAAAACGCGTTTATTTCGGGCTGAAAAACACGTTTTGAAAACTGTGCTGTTCCTGCCCTATAACTTACATGGTGGTGACCAAAGTTGCCAAAACGTGTTTATTTCTGCTGTAAAACACGTTTTGACAATTTCAGCACACTGGGGTTAAGGGCTGACTCAGTGTGCTCTTCTGAGACAGGCAGTTACACTGTGATTCTAAGGGCTGAGAAAACGCGTTTATTTCGGGCTGAAAAACACGTTTTGAAAACTGTGCTGTTCCTGCCCTATAACTTACATGGTGGTGACCAAAGTTGCCAAAACGTGTTTATTTCTGCTGAAAAACACGTTTTGACAATTTCAGCACACTGGGGTTAAGGGCTGACTCAGTGTGCTCTTCTGAGACAGGCAGTTACACTGCGTTTCTAAGAGCTGAGAAAACGCGTTTATTTCGGGCTGAAAAACACGTTTTGAAAACTGTGCTGTTCCTGCCCTATAACTTACATGGTGGTGACCAAAGTTGCCAAAACGTGTTTATTTCTGCTGAAAAACACGTTTTGACAATTTCAGCACACTGGGGTTAAGGGCTGACTCAGTGTGCTCTTCTGAGACAGGCAGTTACACTGCGATTCTAAGAGCTGAGAAAACGCGTTTATTTCGGGCTGAAAAACACGTTTTGAAAACTGTGCTGTTCCTGCCCTATAACTTACATGGTGGTGACCAAAGTTGCCAAAACGTGTTTATTTCTGCTGAAAAACACGTTTTGACAATTTCAGCACACTGGGGTTAAGGGCTGATTCAGTTTGCTCTTCTGAGCCAGGCAGTTACACTGTGATTCTAAGGGCTGAGAAAACGCGTTTATTTCGGGCTGAAAAACACGTTTTGAAAACTGTGCTGTTTATGCCCTATAACTTACATGGTGCTGACCAAAGTTGCCAAAACGTGTTTATTTCTGCTGTAAAACACGTTTTGACAATTTCAGCACACTGGGGTTAAGGGCTGACTCAGTGTGCTCTTCTGAGACAGGCAGTTACACTGTGATTCTAAGGGCTGAGAAAACGCGTTTATTTCGGGCTGAAAAACACGTTTTGAAAACTGTGCTGTTCCTGCCCTATAAGTTACATGGTGGTGACCAAAGTTGCCAAAACGTGTTTATTTCTGCTGTAAAACACGTTTTGACAATTTCAGCACACTGGGGTTAAGGGCTGACTCACTGTGCTCTTCTGAGACAGGCAGTTACACTGCGATTCTAAGAGCTGAGAAAACGCGTTTATTTCGGGCTGAAAAACACGTTTTGAAAACTGTGCTGTTCATGCCATATAACTTACATGGTGGTGACCAAAGTTGCCAAAACGTGTTTATTTCTGCTGTAAAACACGTTTTGACAATTTCAGCACACTGGGGTTAAGGGCTGACTCACTGTGCTCTTCTGAGACAGGCAGTTACACTGCGATTCTAAGAGCTGAGAAAACGCGTTTATTTCGGGCTGAAAAACACGTTTTGAAAACTGTGCTGTTCCTGCCATATAACTTACATGGTGGTGACCAAAGTTGCCAAAACGTGTTTATTTCTGCTGAAAAACACGTTTTGACAATTTCAGCACACTGGGGTTAAGGGCTGACTCACTGTGCTCTTCTGAGACAGGCAGTCACACTGTGATTCTAAGGGCTGAGAAAACGCGTTTATTTCGGGCTGAAAAACACGTTTTGAAAACTGTGCTGTTCCTGCCCTATAAGTTACATGGTGCTGACCAAAGTTGCCAAAACGTGTTTATTTCTGCTGTAAAACACGTTTTGACAATTTCAGCACACTGGGGTTAAGGGCTGACTCAGTGTGCTCTTCTGAGACAGGCAGTTAAACTGCGATTCTAAGAGCTGAGAAAACGCGTTTATTTCGGGCTGAAAAACACGTTTTGAAAACTGTGCTGTTCCTGCCATATAACTTACATGGTGGTGACCAAAGTTGCCAAAACGTGTTTATTTCTGCTGAAAAACACGTTTTGACAATTTCAGCACACTGGGGTTAAGGGCTGACTCAGTGTGCTCTTCTGAGACAGGCAGTTACACTGTGATTCTAAGGGCTGAGAAAACGCGTTTATTTCGGGCTGAAAAACACGTTTTGAAAACTGTGCTGTTCCTGCCATATAACTTACCTGGTGGTGACCAAAGTTGCCAAAACGTGTTTATTTCTGCTGAAAAACACGTTTTGACAATTTCAGCACACTGGGGTTAAGGGCTGACTCACTGTGCTCTTCTGAGACAGGCAGTTACACTGTGATTCTAAGGGCTGAGAAAACGCGTTTATTTCGGGCTGAAAAACACGTTTTGAAAACTGTGCTGTTCCTGCCATATAACTTACATGGTGGTGACCAAAGTTGCCAAAACGTGTTTATTTCTGCTGAAAAACACGTTTTGACAATTTCAGCACACTGGGGTTAAGGGCTGACTCAGTGTGCTCTTCTGAGCCAGGCAGTTACACTGTGATTCTAAGGGCTGAGAAAACGCGTTTATTTCGGGCTGAAAAACACGTTTTGAAAACTGTGCTGTTCCTGCCCTATAAGTTACATGGTGCTGACCAAAGTTGCCAAAACGTGTTTATTTCTGCTGTAAAACACGTTTTGACAATTTCAGCACACTGGGGTTAAGGGCTGACTCAGTGTGCTCTTCTGAGACAGGCAGTTACACTGCGATTCTAAGAGCTGAGAAAACGCGTTTATTTCGGGCTGAAAAACACGTTTTGAAAACTGTGCTGTTCCTGCCATATAACTTACATGTTGGTGACCAAAGTTGCCAAAACGTGTTTATTTCTGCTGAAAAACACGTTTTGACAATTTCAGCACACTGGGGTTAAGGGCTGACTCAGTGTGCTCTTCTGAGACAGGCATTTACACTGCGATTCTAAGAGCTGAGAAAACGCGTTTATTTCGGGCTGAAAAACACGTTTTGAAAACTGTGCTGTTCCTGCCCTATAACTTACATGGTGGTGACCAAAGTTGCCAAAACGTGTTTATTTCTGCTGAAAAACACGTTTTGACAATTTCAGCACACTGGGGTTAAGGGCTGACTCAGTGTGCTCTTCTGAGACAGGCAGTTACACTGCGATTCTAAGAGCTGAGAAAACGCGTTTATTTCGGGCTGAAAAACACGTTTTGAAAACTGTGCTGTTCCTGCCCTATAACTTACATGGTGGTGACCAAAGTTGCCAAAACGTGTTTATTTCTGCTGAAAAACACGTTTTGACAATTTCAGCACACTGGGGTTAAGGGCTGACTCAGTTTGCTCTTCTGAGCCAGGCAGTTACACTGTGATTCTAAGGGCTGAGAAAACGCGTTTATTTCGGGCTGAAAAACACGTTTTGAAAACTGTGCTGTTTATGCCCTATAACTTACATGGTGGTGACCAAAGTTGCCAAAACGTGTTTATTTCTGCTGTAAAACACGTTTTGACAATTTCAGCACACTGGGGTTAAGGGCTGACTCAGTGTGCTCTTCTGAGACAGGCAGTTACACTGTGATTCTAAGGGCTGAGAAAACGCGTTTATTTCGGGCTGAAAAACACGTTTTGAAAACTGTGCTGTTCCTGCCCTATAACTTACATGGTGGTGACCAAAGTTGCCAAAACGTGTTTATTTCTGCTGAAAAACACGTTTTGACAATTTCAGCACACTGGGGTTAAGGGCTGACTCAGTGTGCTCTTCTGAGACAGGCAGTTACACTGCGTTTCTAAGAGCTGAGAAAACGCGTTTATTTCGGGCTGAAAAACACGTTTTGAAAACTGTGCTGTTCCTGCCCTATAACTTACATGGTGGTGACCAAAGTTGCCAAAACGTGTTTATTTCTGCTGAAAAACACGTTTTGACAATTTCAGCACACTGGGGTTAAGGGCTGACTCAGTGTGCTCTTCTGAGACAGGCAGTTACACTGCGATTCTAAGAGCTGAGAAAACGCGTTTATTTCGGGCTGAAAAACACGTTTTGAAAACTGTGCTGTTCCTGCCCTATAACTTACATGGTGGTGACCAAAGTTGCCAAAACGTGTTTATTTCTGCTGAAAAACACGTTTTGACAATTTCAGCACACTGGGGTTAAGGGCTGATTCAGTTTGCTCTTCTGAGCCAGGCAGTTACACTGTGATTCTAAGGGCTGAGAAAACGCGTTTATTTCGGGCTGAAAAACACGTTTTGAAAACTGTGCTGTTTATGCCCTATAACTTACATGGTGCTGACCAAAGTTGCCAAAACGTGTTTATTTCTGCTGTAAAACACGTTTTGACAATTTCAGCACACTGGGGTTAAGGGCTGACTCAGTGTGCTCTTCTGAGACAGGCAGTTACACTGTGATTCTAAGGGCTGAGAAAACGCGTTTATTTCGGGCTGAAAAACACGTTTTGAAAACTGTGCTGTTCCTGCCCTATAAGTTACATGGTGGTGACCAAAGTTGCCAAAACGTGTTTATTTCTGCTGTAAAACACGTTTTGACAATTTCAGCACACTGGGGTTAAGGGCTGACTCACTGTGCTCTTCTGAGACAGGCAGTTACACTGCGATTCTAAGAGCTGAGAAAACGCGTTTATTTCGGGCTGAAAAACACGTTTTGAAAACTGTGCTGTTCATGCCATATAACTTACATGGTGGTGACCAAAGTTGCCAAAACGTGTTTATTTCTGCTGTAAAACACGTTTTGACAATTTCAGCACACTGGGGTTAAGGGCTGACTCACTGTGCTCTTCTGAGACAGGCAGTTACACTGCGATTCTAAGAGCTGAGAAAACGCGTTTATTTCGGGCTGAAAAACACGTTTTGAAAACTGTGCTGTTCCTGCCATATAACTTACATGGTGGTGACCAAAGTTGCCAAAACGTGTTTATTTCTGCTGAAAAACACGTTTTGACAATTTCAGCACACTGGGGTTAAGGGCTGACTCACTGTGCTCTTCTGAGACAGGCAGTCACACTGTGATTCTAAGGGCTGAGAAAACGCGTTTATTTCGGGCTGAAAAACACGTTTTGAAAACTGTGCTGTTCCTGCCCTATAAGTTACATGGTGCTGACCAAAGTTGCCAAAACGTGTTTATTTCTGCTGTAAAACACGTTTTGACAATTTCAGCACACTGGGGTTAAGGGCTGACTCAGTGTGCTCTTCTGAGACAGGCAGTTACACTGTGATTCTAAGGGCTGAGAAAACGCGTTTATTTCGGGCTGAAAAACACGTTTTGAAAACTGTGCTGTTCCTGCCCTATAACTTACATGGTGGTGACCAAAGTTGCCAAAACGTGTTTATTTCTGCTGAAAAACACGTTTTGACAATTTCAGCACACTGGGGTTAAGGGCTGACTCAGTTTGCTCTTCTGAGTCAGGCAGTTACACTGTGATTCTAAGGGCTGAGAAAACGCGTTTATTTCGAGCTGAAAAACACGTTTTGAAAACTGTGCTGTTCCTGCCATATAACTTACATGGTGGTGACCAAAGTTGCCAAAACGTGTTTATTTCTGCTGAAAAACACGTTTTGACAATTTCAGCACACTGGGGTTAAGGGCTGACTCACTGTGCTCTTCTGAGACAGGCAGTTACACTGTGATTCTAAGGGCAGAGAAAACGCGTTTATTTCAGGCTGAAAAACACGTTTTGAAAACTGTGCTGTTCCTGCCATATAACTTACCTGGTGGTGACCAAAGTTGCCAAAACGTGTTTATTTCTGCTGAAAAACACGTTTTGACAATTTCAGCACACTGGGGTTAAGGGCTGACTCACTGTGCTCTTCTGAGACAGGCAGTTACACTGTGATTCTAAGGGCTGAGAAAACGCGTTTATTTCGGGCTGAAAAACACGTTTTGAAAACTGTGCTGTTCCTGCCATATAACTTACATGGTGGTGACCAAAGTTGCCAAAACGTGTTTATTTCTGCTGAAAAACACGTTTTGACAATTTCAGCACACTGGGGTTAAGGGCTGACTCAGTGTGCTCTTCTGAGCCAGGCAGTTACACTGTGATTCTAAGGGCTGAGAAAACGCGTTTATTTCGGGCTGAAAAACACGTTTTGAAAACTGTGCTGTTCCTGCCCTATAAGTTACATGGTGCTGACCAAAGTTGCCAAAACGTGTTTATTTCTGCTGTAAAACACGTTTTGACAATTTCAGCACACTGGGGTTAAGGGCTGACTCAGTGTGCTCTTCTGAGACAGGCAGTTACACTGCGATTCTAAGAGCTGAGAAAACGCGTTTATTTCGGGCTGAAAAACACGTTTTGAAAACTGTGCTGTTCCTGCCATATAACTTACATGGTGGTGACCAAAGTTGCCAAAACGTGTTTATTTCTGCTGAAAAACACGTTTTGACAATTTCAGCACACTGGGGTTAAGGGCTGACTCAGTGTGCTCTTCTGAGACAGGCATTTACACTGCGATTCTAAGAGCTGAGAAAACGCGTTTATTTCGGGCTGAAAAACACGTTTTGAAAACTGTGCTGTTCCTGCCCTATAACTTACATGGTGGTGACCAAAGTTGCCAAAACGTGTTTATTTCTGCTGAAAAACACGTTTTGACAATTTCAGCACACTGGGGTTAAGGGCTGACTCAGTGTGCTCTTCTGAGACAGGCAGTTACATTGCGATTCTAAGAGCTGAGAAAACGCGTTTATTTCGGGCTGAAAAACACGTTTTGAAAACTGTGCTGTTCGTGCCCTATAACTTACATGGTGGTGACCAAAGTTGCCAAAACGTGTTTATTTCTGCTGAAAAACACGTTTTGACAATTTCAGCACACTGGGGTTAAGGGCTGACTCAGTTTGCTCTTCTGAGCCAGGCAGTTACACTGTGATTCTAAGGGCTGAGAAAACGCGTTTATTTCGGGCTGAAAAACACGTTTTGAAAACTGTGCTGTTTATGCCCTATAACTTACATGGTGGTGACCAAAGTTGCCAAAACGTGTTTATTTCTGCTGTAAAACACGTTTTGACAATTTCAGCACACTGGGGTTAAGGGCTGACTCAGTGTGCTCTTCTGAGACAGGCAGTTACACTGCGATTCTAAGAGCTGAGAAAACGCGTTTATTTCGGGCTGAAAAACACGTTTTGAAAACTGTGCTGTTCCTGCCCTATAACTTACATGGTGGTGACCAAAGTTGCCAAAACGTGTTTATTTCTGCTGAAAAACACGTTTTGACAATTTCAGCACACTGGGGTTAAGGGCTGACTCAGTTTGCTCTTCTGAGCCAGGCAGTTACACTGTGATTCTAAGGGCTGAGAAAACGCGTTTATTTCGGGCTGAAAAACACGTTTTGAAAACTGTGCTGTTCCTGCCCTATAACTTACATGGTGGTGACCAAAGTTGCCAAAACGTGTTTATTTCTGCTGTAAAACACGTTTTGACAATTTCAGCACACTGGGGTTAAGGGCTGACTCAGTTTGCTCTTCTGAGCCAGGCAGTTACACTGTGATTCTAAGGGCTGAGAAAACGCGTTTATTTCGGGCTGAAAAACACGTTTTGAAAACTGTGCTGTTCCTGCCCTATAACTTACATGGTGGTGACCAAAGTTGCCAAAACGTGTTTATTTCTGCTGAAAAACACGTTTTGACAATTTCAGCACACTGGGGTTAAGGGCTGACTCAGTGTGCTCTTCTGAGACAGGCAGTTACACTGCGATTCTAAGAGCTGAGAAAACGCGTTTATTTCGGGCTGAAAAACACGTTTTGAAAACTGTGCTGTTCCTGCCCTATAACTTACATGGTGGTGACCAAAGTTGCCAAAACGTGTTTATTTCTGCTGAAAAACACGTTTTGACAATTTCAGCACACTGGGGTTAAGGGCTGACTCAGTTTGCTCTTCTGAGCCAGGCAGTTACACTGTGATTCTAAGTGCTGAGAAAACGCGTTTATTTCGGGCTGAAAAACACGTTTTGAAAACTGTGCTGTTCCTGCCCTAAAACTTACATGGTGGTGACCAAAGTTGCCAAAACGTGTTTATTTCTGCTGTAAAACACGTTTTGACAATTTCAGCACACTGGGGTTAAGGGCTGACTCAGTTTGCTCTTCTGAGCCAGGCAGTTACACTGTGATTCTAAGGGCTGAGAAAACGCGTTTATTTCGGGCTGAAAAACACGTTTTGAAAACTGTGCTGTTCCTGCCCTATAACTTACATGGTGGTGACCAAAGTTGCCAAAACGTGTTTATTTCTGCTGTAAAACACGTTTTGACAATTTCAGCACACTGGGGTTAAGGGCTGACTCAGTTTGCTCTTCTGAGCCAGGCAGTTACACTGTGATTCTAAGGGCTGAGAAAACGCGTTTATTTCGGGCTGAAAAACACGTTTTGAAAACTGTGCTGTTCCTGCCCTATAACTTACATGGTGGTGACCAAAGTTGCCAAAACGTGTTTATTTCTGCTGTAAAACACGTTTTGACAATTTCAGCACACTGGGGTTAAGGGCTGACTCAGTGTGCTCTTCTGAGACAGGCAGTTACACTGTGATTCTAAGGGCTGAGAAAACGCGTTTATTTCGGGCTGAAAAACACGTTTTGAAAACTGTGCTGTTCCTGCCCTATAACTTACATGGTGGTGACCAAAGTTGCCAAAACGTGTTTATTTCTGCTGAAAAACACGTTTTGACAATTTCAGCACACTGGGGTTAAGGGCTGACTCAGTGTGCTCTTCTGAGACAGGCAGTTACACTGCGTTTCTAAGAGCTGAGAAAACGCGTTTATTTCGGGCTGAAAAACACGTTTTGAAAACTGTGCTGTTCCTGCCCTATAACTTACATGGTGGTGACCAAAGTTGCCAAAACGTGTTTATTTCTGCTGAAAAACACGTTTTGACAATTTCAGCACACTGGGGTTAAGGGCTGACTCAGTGTGCTCTTCTGAGACAGGCAGTTACACTGCGATTCTAAGAGCTGAGAAAACGCGTTTATTTCGGGCTGAAAAACACGTTTTGAAAACTGTGCTGTTCCTGCCCTATAACTTACATGGTGGTGACCAAAGTTGCCAAAACGTGTTTATTTCTGCTGAAAAACACGTTTTGACAATTTCAGCACACTGGGGTTAAGGGCTGATTCAGTTTGCTCTTCTGAGCCAGGCAGTTACACTGTGATTCTAAGGGCTGAGAAAACACGTTTATTTCGGGCTGAAAAACACGTTTTGAAAACTGTGCTGTTTATGCCCTATAACTTACATGGTGCTGACCAAAGTTGCCAAAACGTGTTTATTTCTGCTGTAAAACACGTTTTGACAATTTCAGCACACTGGGGTTAAGGGCTGACTCAGTGTGCTCTTCTGAGACAGGCAGTTACACTGTGATTCTAAGGGCTGAGAAAACGCGTTTATTTCGGGCTGAAAAACACGTTTTGAAAACTGTGCTGTTCCTGCCCTATAAGTTACATGGTGGTGACCAAAGTTGCCAAAACGTGTTTATTTCTGCTGTAAAACACGTTTTGACAATTTCAGCACACTGGGGTTAAGGGCTGACTCACTGTGCTCTTCTGAGACAGGCAGTTACACTGCGATTCTAAGAGCTGAGAAAACGCGTTTATTTCGGGCTGAAAAACACGTTTTGAAAACTGTGCTGTTCATGCCATATAACTTACATGGTGGTGACCAAAGTTGCCAAAACGTGTTTATTTCTGCTGTAAAACACGTTTTGACAATTTCAGCACACTGGGGTTAAGGGCTGACTCACTGTGCTCTTCTGAGACAGGCAGTTACACTGCGATTCTAAGAGCTGAGAAAACGCGTTTATTTCGGGCTGAAAAACACGTTTTGAAAACTGTGCTGTTCCTGCCATATAACTTACATGGTGGTGACCAAAGTTGCCAAAACGTGTTTATTTCTGCTGAAAAACACGTTTTGACAATTTCAGCACACTGGGGTTAAGGGCTGACTCACTGTGCTCTTCTGAGACAGGCAGTCACACTGTGATTCTAAGGGCTGAGAAAACGCGTTTATTTCGGGCTGAAAAACACGTTTTGAAAACTGTGCTGTTCCTGCCCTATAAGTTACATGGTGCTGACCAAAGTTGCCAAAACGTGTTTATTTCTGCTGTAAAACACGTTTTGACAATTTCAGCACACTGGGGTTAAGGGCTGACTCAGTGTGCTCTTCTGAGACAGGCAGTTAAACTGCGATTCTAAGAGCTGAGAAAACGCGTTTATTTCGGGCTGAAAAACACGTTTTGAAAACTGTGCTGTTCCTGCCATATAACTTACATGGTGGTGACCAAAGTTGCCAAAACGTGTTTATTTCTGCTGAAAAACACGTTTTGACAATTTCAGCACACTGGGGTTAAGGGCTGACTCAGTGTGCTCTTCTGAGACAGGCAGTTACACTGTGATTCTAAGGGCTGAGAAAACGCGTTTATTTCGGGCTGAAAAACACGTTTTGAAAACTGTGCTGTTCCTGCCATATAACTTACCTGGTGGTGACCAAAGTTGCCAAAACGTGTTTATTTCTGCTGAAAAACACGTTTTGACAATTTCAGCACACTGGGGTTAAGGGCTGACTCACTGTGCTCTTCTGAGACAGGCAGTTACACTGTGATTCTAAGGGCTGAGAAAACGCGTTTATTTCGGGCTGAAAAACACGTTTTGAAAACTGTGCTGTTCCTGCCATATAACTTACATGGTGGTGACCAAAGTTGCCAAAACGTGTTTATTTCTGCTGAAAAACACGTTTTGACAATTTCAGCACACTGGGGTTAAGGGCTGACTCAGTGTGCTCTTCTGAGCCAGGCAGTTACACTGTGATTCTAAGGGCTGAGAAAACGCGTTTATTTCGGGCTGAAAAACACGTTTTGAAAACTGTGCTGTTCCTGCCCTATAAGTTACATGGTGCTGACCAAAGTTGCCAAAACGTGTTTATTTCTGCTGTAAAACACGTTTTGACAATTTCAGCACACTGGGGTTAAGGGCTGACTCAGTGTGCTCTTCTGAGACAGGCAGTTACACTGCGATTCTAAGAGCTGAGAAAACGCGTTTATTTCGGGCTGAAAAACACGTTTTGAAAACTGTGCTGTTCCTGCCATATAACTTACATGGTGGTGACCAAAGTTGCCAAAACGTGTTTATTTCTGCTGAAAAACACGTTTTGACAATTTCAGCACACTGGGGTTAAGGGCTGACTCAGTGTGCTCTTCTGAGACAGGCATTTACACTGCGATTCTAAGAGCTGAGAAAACGCGTTTATTTCGGGCTGAAAAACACGTTTTGAAAACTGTGCTGTTCCTGCCCTATAACTTACATGGTGGTGACCAAAGTTGCCAAAACGTGTTTATTTCTGCTGAAAAACACGTTTTGACAATTTCAGCACACTGGGGTTAAGGGCTGACTCAGTGTGCTCTTCTGAGACAGGCAGTTACACTGCGATTCTAAGAGCTGAGAAAACGCGTTTATTTCGGGCTGAAAAACACGTTTTGAAAACTGTGCTGTTCCTGCCCTATAACTTACATGGTGGTGACCAAAGTTGCCAAAACGTGTTTATTTCTGCTGAAAAACACGTTTTGACAATTTCAGCACACTGGGGTTAAGGGCTGACTCAGTTTGCTCTTCTGAGCCAGGCAGTTACACTGTGATTCTAAGGGCTGAGAAAACGCGTTTATTTCGGGCTGAAAAACACGTTTTGAAAACTGTGCTGTTTATGCCCTATAACTTACATGGTGGTGACCAAAGTTGCCAAAACGTGTTTATTTCTGCTGTAAAACACGTTTTGACAATTTCAGCACACTGGGGTTAAGGGCTGACTCAGTGTGCTCTTCTGAGACAGGCAGTTACACTGTGATTCTAAGGGCTGAGAAAACGCGTTTATTTCGGGCTGAAAAACACGTTTTGAAAACTGTGCTGTTCCTGCCCTATAACTTACATGGTGGTGACCAAAGTTGCCAAAACGTGTTTATTTCTGCTGAAAAACACGTTTTGACAATTTCAGCACACTGGGGTTAAGGGCTGACTCAGTGTGCTCTTCTGAGACAGGCAGTTACACTGCGTTTCTAAGAGCTGAGAAAACGCGTTTATTTCGGGCTGAAAAACACGTTTTGAAAACTGTGCTGTTCCTGCCCTATAACTTACATGGTGGTGACCAAAGTTGCCAAAACGTGTTTATTTCTGCTGAAAAACACGTTTTGACAATTTCAGCACACTGGGGTTAAGGGCTGACTCAGTGTGCTCTTCTGAGACAGGCAGTTACACTGTGATTCTAAGGGCTGAGAAAACGCGTTTATTTCGGGCTGAAAAACACGTTTTGAAAACTGTGCTGTTTATGCCCTATAACTTACATGGTGCTGACCAAAGTTGCCAAAACGTGTTTATTTCTGCTGTAAAACACGTTTTGACAATTTCAGCACACTGGGGTTAAGGGCTGACTCAGTGTGCTCTTCTGAGACAGGCAGTTACACTGTGATTCTAAGGGCTGAGAAAACGCGTTTATTTCGGGCTGAAAAACACGTTTTGAAAACTGTGCTGTTCCTGCCCTATAAGTTACATGGTGGTGACCAAAGTTGCCAAAACGTGTTTATTTCTGCTGTAAAACACGTTTTGACAATTTCAGCACACTGGGGTTAAGGGCTGACTCACTGTGCTCTTCTGAGACAGGCAGTTACACTGCGATTCTAAGAGCTGAGAAAACGCGTTTATTTCGGGCTGAAAAACACGTTTTGAAAACTGTGCTGTTCATGCCATATAACTTACATGGTGGTGACCAAAGTTGCCAAAACGTGTTTATTTCTGCTGTAAAACACGTTTTGACAATTTCAGCACACTGGGGTTAAGGGCTGACTCACTGTGCTCTTCTGAGACAGGCAGTTACACTGCGATTCTAAGAGCTGAGAAAACGCGTTTATTTCGGGCTGAAAAACACGTTTTGAAAACTGTGCTGTTCCTGCCATATAACTTACATGGTGGTGACCAAAGTTGCCAAAACGTGTTTATTTCTGCTGAAAAACACGTTTTGACAATTTCAGCACACTGGGGTTAAGGGCTGACTCACTGTGCTCTTCTGAGACAGGCAGTCACACTGTGATTCTAAGGGCTGAGAAAACGCGTTTATTTCGGGCTGAAAAACACGTTTTGAAAACTGTGCTGTTCCTGCCCTATAAGTTACATGGTGCTGACCAAAGTTGCCAAAACGTGTTTATTTCTGCTGTAAAACACGTTTTGACAATTTCAGCACACTGGGGTTAAGGGCTGACTCAGTGTGCTCTTCTGAGACAGGCAGTTAAACTGCGATTCTAAGAGCTGAGAAAACGCGTTTATTTCGGGCTGAAAAACACGTTTTGAAAACTGTGCTGTTCCTGCCATATAACTTACATGGTGGTGACCAAAGTTGCCAAAACGTGTTTATTTCTGCTGAAAAACACGTTTTGACAATTTCAGCACACTGGGGTTAAGGGCTGACTCAGTGTGCTCTTCTGAGACAGGCAGTTACACTGTGATTCTAAGGGCTGAGAAAACGCGTTTATTTCGGGCTGAAAAACACGTTTTGAAAACTGTGCTGTTCCTGCCATATAACTTACCTGGTGGTGACCAAAGTTGCCAAAACGTGTTTATTTCTGCTGAAAAACACGTTTTGACAATTTCAGCACACTGGGGTTAAGGGCTGACTCACTGTGCTCTTTTGAGACAGGCAGTTACACTGTGATTCTAAGGGCTGAGAAAACGCGTTTATTTCGGGCTGAAAAACACGTTTTGAAAACTGTGCTGTTCCTGCCATATAACTTACATGGTGGTGACCAAAGTTGCCAAAACGTGTTTATTTCTGCTGAAAAACACGTTTTGACAATTTCAGCACACTGGGGTTAAGGGCTGACTCAGTGTGCTCTTCTGAGCCAGGCAGTTACACTGTGATTCTAAGGGCTGAGAAAACGCGTTTATTTCGGGCTGAAAAACACGTTTTGAAAACTGTGCTGTTCCTGCCCTATAAGTTACATGGTGCTGACCAAAGTTGCCAAAACGTGTTTATTTCTGCTGTAAAACACGTTTTGACAATTTCAGCACACTGGGGTTAAGGGCTGACTCAGTGTGCTCTTCTGAGACAGGCAGTTACACTGCGATTCTAAGAGCTGAGAAAACGCGTTTATTTCGGGCTGAAAAACACGTTTTGAAAACTGTGCTGTTCCTGCCATATAACTTACATGGTGGTGACCAAAGTTGCCAAAACGTGTTTATTTCTGCTGAAAAACACGTTTTGACAATTTCAGCACACTGGGGTTAAGGGCTGACTCAGTGTGCTCTTCTGAGACAGGCATTTACACTGCGATTCTAAGAGCTGAGAAAACGCGTTTATTTCGGGCTGAAAAACACGTTTTGAAAACTGTGCTGTTCCTGCCCTATAACTTACATGGTGGTGACCAAAGTTGCCAAAACGTGTTTATTTCTGCTGAAAAACACGTTTTGACAATTTCAGCACACTGGGGTTAAGGGCTGACTCAGTGTGCTCTTCTGAGACAGGCAGTTACACTGCGATTCTAAGAGCTGAGAAAACGCGTTTATTTCGGGCTGAAAAACACGTTTTGAAAACTGTGCTGTTCCTGCCCTATAACTTACATGGTGGTGACCAAAGTTGCCAAAACGTGTTTATTTCTGCTGAAAAACACGTTTTGACAATTTCAGCACACTGGGGTTAAGGGCTGACTCAGTTTGCTCTTCTGAGCCAGGCAGTTACACTGTGATTCTAAGGGCTGAGAAAACGCGTTTATTTCGGGCTGAAAAACACGTTTTGAAAACTGTGCTGTTCCTGCCCTATAAGTTACATGGTGCTGACCAAAGTTGCCAAAACGTGTTTATTTCTGCTGTAAAACACGTTTTGACAATTTCAGCACACTGGGGTTAAGGGCTGACTCAGTGTGCTCTTCTGAGACAGGCAGTTACACTGCGATTCTAAGAGCTGAGAAAACGCGTTTATTTCGGGCTGAAAAACACGTTTTGAAAACTGTGCTGTTCCTGCCATATAACTTACATGGTGGTGACCAAAGTTGCCAAAACGTGTTTATTTCTGCTGAAAAACACGTTTTGACAATTTCAGCACACTGGGGTTAAGGGCTGACTCAGTGTGCTCTTCTGAGACAGGCATTTACACTGCGATTCTAAGAGCTGAGAAAACGCGTTTATTTCGGGCTGAAAAACACGTTTTGAAAACTGTGCTGTTCCTGCCCTATAACTTACATGGTGGTGACCAAAGTTGCCAAAACGTGTTTATTTCTGCTGAAAAACACGTTTTGACAATTTCAGCACACTGGGGTTAAGGGCTGACTCAGTGTGCTCTTCTGAGACAGGCAGTTACACTGCGATTCTAAGAGCTGAGAAAACGCGTTTATTTCGGGCTGAAAAACACGTTTTGAAAACTGTGCTGTTCCTGCCCTATAACTTACATGGTGGTGACCAAAGTTGCCAAAACGTGTTTATTTCTGCTGAAAAACACGTTTTGACAATTTCAGCACACTGGGGTTAAGGGCTGACTCAGTTTGCTCTTCTGAGCCAGGCAGTTACACTGTGATTCTAAGGGCTGAGAAAACGCGTTTATTTCGGGCTGAAAAACACGTTTTGAAAACTGTGCTGTTTATGCCCTATAACTTACATGGTGGTGACCAAAGTTGCCAAAACGTGTTTATTTCTGCTGTAAAACACGTTTTGACAATTTCAGCACACTGGGGTTAAGGGCTGACTCAGTGTGCTCTTCTGAGACAGGCAGTTACACTGCGATTCTAAGAGCTGAGAAAACGCGTTTATTTCGGGCTGAAAAACACGTTTTGAAAACTGTGCTGTTCCTGCCCTATAACTTACATGGTGGTGACCAAAGTTGCCAAAACGTGTTTATTTCTGCTGAAAAACACGTTTTGACAATTTCAGCACACTGGGGTTAAGGGCTGACTCAGTGTGCTCTTCTGAGACAGGCAGTTACACTGCGATTCTAAGAGCTGAGAAAACGCGTTTATTTCGGGCTGAAAAACACGTTTTGAAAACTGTGCTGTTCCTGCCCTATAACTTACATGGTGGTGACCAAAGTTGCCAAAACGTGTTTATTTCTGCTGTAAAACACGTTTTGACAATTTCAGCACACTGGGGTTAAGGGCTGACTCACTGTGCTCTTCTGAGACAGGCAGTCACACTGTGATTCTAAGGGCTGAGAAAACGCGTTTATTTCGGGCTGAAAAACACGTTTTGAAAACTGTGCTGTTCCTGCCCTATAAGTTACATGGTGCTGACCAAAGTTGCCAAAACGTGTTTATTTCTGCTGTAAAACACGTTTTGACAATTTCAGCACACTGGGGTTAAGGGCTGACTCAGTGTGCTCTTCTGAGACAGGCAGTTAAACTGCGATTCTAAGAGCTGAGAAAACGCGTTTATTTCGGGCTGAAAAACACGTTTTGAAAACTGTGCTGTTCCTGCCATATAACTTACATGGTGGTGACCAAAGTTGCCAAAACGTGTTTATTTCTGCTGAAAAACACGTTTTGACAATTTCAGCACACTGGGGTTAAGGGCTGACTCAGTGTGCTCTTCTGAGACAGGCAGTTACACTGTGATTCTAAGGGCTGAGAAAACGCGTTTATTTCGGGCTGAAAAACACGTTTTGAAAACTGTGCTGTTCCTGCCATATAACTTACCTGGTGGTGACCAAAGTTGCCAAAACGTGTTTATTTCTGCTGAAAAACACGTTTTGACAATTTCAGCACACTGGGGTTAAGGGCTGACTCACTGTGCTCTTCTGAGACAGGCAGTTACACTGTGATTCTAAGGGCTGAGAAAACGCGTTTATTTCGGGCTGAAAAACACGTTTTGAAAACTGTGCTGTTCCTGCCATATAACTTACATGGTGGTGACCAAAGTTGCCAAAACGTGTTTATTTCTGCTGAAAAACACGTTTTGACAATTTCAGCACACTGGGGTTAAGGGCTGACTCAGTGTGCTCTTCTGAGCCAGGCAGTTACACTGTGATTCTAAGGGCTGAGAAAACGCGTTTATTTCGGGCTGAAAAACACGTTTTGAAAACTGTGCTGTTCCTGCCCTATAAGTTACATGGTGCTGACCAAAGTTGCCAAAACGTGTTTATTTCTGCTGTAAAACACGTTTTGACAATTTCAGCACACTGGGGTTAAGGGCTGACTCAGTGTGCTCTTCTGAGACAGGCAGTTACACTGCGATTCTAAGAGCTGAGAAAACGCGTTTATTTCGGGCTGAAAAACACGTTTTGAAAACTGTGCTGTTCCTGCCATATAACTTACATGGTGGTGACCAAAGTTGCCAAAACGTGTTTATTTCTGCTGAAAAACACGTTTTGACAATTTCAGCACACTGGGGTTAAGGGCTGACTCAGTGTGCTCTTCTGAGACAGGCATTTACACTGCGATTCTAAGAGCTGAGAAAACGCGTTTATTTCGGGCTGAAAAACACGTTTTGAAAACTGTGCTGTTCCTGCCCTATAACTTACATGGTGGTGACCAAAGTTGCCAAAACGTGTTTATTTCTGCTGAAAAACACGTTTTGACAATTTCAGCACACTGGGGTTAAGGGCTGACTCAGTGTGCTCTTCTGAGACAGGCAGTTACACTGCGATTCTAAGAGCTGAGAAAACGCGTTTATTTCGGGCTGAAAAACACGTTTTGAAAACTGTGCTGTTCCTGCCCTATAACTTACATGGTGGTGACCAAAGTTGCCAAAACGTGTTTATTTCTGCTGAAAAACACGTTTTGACAATTTCAGCACACTGGGGTTAAGGGCTGACTCAGTTTGCTCTTCTGAGCCAGGCAGTTACACTGTGATTCTAAGGGCTGAGAAAACGCGTTTATTTCGGGCTGAAAAACACGTTTTGAAAACTGTGCTGTTTATGCCCTATAACTTACATGGTGGTGACCAAAGTTGCCAAAACGTGTTTATTTCTGCTGTAAAACACGTTTTGACAATTTCAGCACACTGGGGTTAAGGGCTGACTCAGTGTGCTCTTCTGAGACAGGCAGTTACACTGCGATTCTAAGAGCTGAGAAAACGCGTTTATTTCGGGCTGAAAAACACGTTTTGAAAACTGTGCTGTTCCTGCCCTATAACTTACATGGTGGTGACCAAAGTTGCCAAAACGTGTTTATTTCTGCTGAAAAACACGTTTTGACAATTTCAGCACACTGGGGTTAAGGGCTGACTCAGTGTGCTCTTCTGAGACAGGCAGTTACACTGCGATTCTAAGAGCTGAGAAAACGCGTTTATTTCGGGCTGAAAAACACGTTTTGAAAACTGTGCTGTTCCTGCCCTATAACTTACATGGTGGTGACCAAAGTTGCCAAAACGTGTTTATTTCTGCTGAAAAACACGTTTTGACAATTTCAGCACACTGGGGTTAAGGGCTGACTCAGTGTGCTCTTCTGAGACAGGCAGTTACACTGCGATTCTAAGAGCTGAGAAAACGCGTTTATTTCGGGCTGAAAAACACGTTTTGAAAACTGTGCTGTTCCTGCCCTATAACTTACATGGTGGTGACCAAAGTTGCCAAAACGTGTTTATTTCTGCTGAAAAACACGTTTTGACAATTTCAGCACACTGGGGTTAAGGGCTGACTCAGTTTGCTCTTCTGAGCCAGGCAGTTACACTGTGATTCTAAGGGCTGAGAAAACGCGTTTATTTCGGGCTGAAAAACACGTTTTGAAAACTGTGCTGTTCCTGCCCTAAAACTTACATGGTGGTGACCAAAGTTGCCAAAACGTGTTTATTTCTGCTGTAAAACACGTTTTGACAATTTCAGCACACTGGGGTTAAGGGCTGACTCAGTTTGCTCTTCTGAGCCAGGCAGTTACACTGTGATTCTAAGGGCTGAGAAAACGCGTTTATTTCGGGCTGAAAAACACGTTTTGAAAACTGTGCTGTTCCTGCCCTATAACTTACATGGTGGTGACCAAAGTTGCCAAAACGTGTTTATTTCTGCTGTAAAACACGTTTTGACAATTTCAGCACACTGGGGTTAAGGGCTGACTCAGTGTGCTCTTCTGAGACAGGCAGTTACACTGTGATTCTAAGGGCTGAGAAAACGCGTTTATTTCGGGCTGAAAAACACGTTTTGAAAACTGTGCTGTTCCTGCCCTATAAGTTACATGGTGGTGACCAAAGTTGCCAAAACGTGTTTATTTCTGCTGTAAAACACGTTTTGACAATTTCAGCACACTGGGGTTAAGGGCTGACTCACTGTGCTCTTCTGAGACAGGCAGTTACACTGCGATTCTAAGAGCTGAGAAAACGCGTTTATTTCGGGCTGAAAAACACGTTTTGAAAACTGTGCTGTTCATGCCATATAACTTACATGGTGGTGACCAAAGTTGCCAAAACGTGTTTATTTCTGCTGTAAAACACGTTTTGACAATTTCAGCACACTGGGGTTAAGGGCTGACTCACTGTGCTCTTCTGAGACAGGCAGTTACACTGCGATTCTAAGAGCTGAGAAAACGCGTTTATTTCGGGCTGAAAAACACGTTTTGAAAACTGTGCTGTTCCTGCCATATAACTTACATGGTGGTGACCAAAGTTGCCAAAACGTGTTTATTTCTGCTGAAAAACACGTTTTGACAATTTCAGCACACTGGGGTTAAGGGCTGACTCAGTGTGCTCTTCTGAGACAGGCAGTTACACTGCGATTCTAAGAGCTGAGAAAACGCGTTTATTTCGGGCTGAAAAACACGTTTTGAAAACTGTGCTGTTCCTGCCATATAACTTACCTGGTGGTGACCAAAGTTGCCAAAACGTGTTTATTTCTGCTGAAAAACACGTTTTGACAATTTCAGCACACTGGGGTTAAGGGCTGACTCACTGTGCTCTTCTGAGACAGGCAGTTACACTGTGATACTAAGGGCAGAGAAAACGCGTTTATTTCGTGCTGAAAAACAGGTTTTGAAAACTGTGCTGTTCCTGCCATATAACTTACATGGTGGTGACCAAAGTTGCCAAAACGTGTTTATTTCTGCTGAAAAACACGTTTTGACAATTTCAGCACACTGGGGTTAAGGGCTGACTCACTGTGCTCTTCTGAGACAGGCAGTCACACTGTGATTCTAAGGGCTGAGAAAACGCGTTTATTTCGGGCTGAAAAACACGTTTTGAAAACTGTGCTGTTCCTGCCCTATAAGTTACATGGTGCTGACCAAAGTTGCCAAAACGTGTTTATTTCTGCTGTAAAACACGTTTTGACAATTTCAGCACACTGGGGTTAAGGGCTGACTCAGTGTGCTCTTCTGAGACAGGCAGTTAAACTGCGATTCTAAGAGCTGAGAAAACGCGTTTATTTCGGGCTGAAAAACACGTTTTGAAAACTGTGCTGTTCCTGCCATATAACTTACATGGTGGTGACCAAAGTTGCCAAAACGTGTTTATTTCTGCTGAAAAACACGTTTTGACAATTTCAGCACACTGGGGTTAAGGGCTGACTCAGTGTGCTCTTCTGAGACAGGCAGTTACACTGTGATTCTAAGGGCTGAGAAAACGCGTTTATTTCGGGCTGAAAAACACGTTTTGAAAACTGTGCTGTTCCTGCCATATAACTTACCTGGTGGTGACCAAAGTTGCCAAAACGTGTTTATTTCTGCTGAAAAACACGTTTTGACAATTTCAGCACACTGGGGTTAAGGGCTGACTCACTGTGCTCTTCTGAGACAGGCAGTTACACTGTGATTCTAAGGGCTGAGAAAACGCGTTTATTTCGGGCTGAAAAACACGTTTTGAAAACTGTGCTGTTCCTGCCATATAACTTACATGGTGGTGACCAAAGTTGCCAAAACGTGTTTATTTCTGCTGAAAAACACGTTTTGACAATTTCAGCACACTGGGGTTAAGGGCTGACTCAGTGTGCTCTTCTGAGCCAGGCAGTTACACTGTGATTCTAAGGGCTGAGAAAACGCGTTTATTTCGGGCTGAAAAACACGTTTTGAAAACTGTGCTGTTCCTGCCCTATAAGTTACATGGTGCTGACCAAAGTTGCCAAAACGTGTTTATTTCTGCTGTAAAACACGTTTTGACAATTTCAGCACACTGGGGTTAAGGGCTGACTCAGTGTGCTCTTCTGAGACAGGCAGTTACACTGCGATTCTAAGAGCTGAGAAAACGCGTTTATTTCGGGCTGAAAAACACGTTTTGAAAACTGTGCTGTTCCTGCCATATAACTTACATGGTGGTGACCAAAGTTGCCAAAACGTGTTTATTTCTGCTGAAAAACACGTTTTGACAATTTCAGCACACTGGGGTTAAGGGCTGACTCAGTGTGCTCTTCTGAGACAGGCATTTACACTGCGATTCTAAGAGCTGAGAAAACGCGTTTATTTCGGGCTGAAAAACACGTTTTGAAAACTGTGCTGTTCCTGCCCTATAACTTACATGGTGGTGACCAAAGTTGCCAAAACGTGTTTATTTCTGCTGAAAAACACGTTTTGACAATTTCAGCACACTGGGGTTAAGGGCTGACTCAGTGTGCTCTTCTGAGACAGGCAGTTACACTGCGATTCTAAGAGCTGAGAAAACGCGTTTATTTCGGGCTGAAAAACACGTTTTGAAAACTGTGCTGTTCCTGCCCTATAACTTACATGGTGGTGACCAAAGTTGCCAAAACGTGTTTATTTCTGCTGAAAAACACGTTTTGACAATTTCAGCACACTGGGGTTAAGGGCTGACTCAGTTTGCTCTTCTGAGCCAGGCAGTTACACTGTGATTCTAAGGGCTGAGAAAACGCGTTTATTTCGGGCTGAAAAACACGTTTTGAAAACTGTGCTGTTTATGCCCTATAACTTACATGGTGGTGACCAAAGTTGCCAAAACGTGTTTATTTCTGCTGTAAAACACGTTTTGACAATTTCAGCACACTGGGGTTAAGGGCTGACTCAGTGTGCTCTTCTGAGACAGGCAGTTACACTGTGATTCTAAGGGCTGAGAAAACGCGTTTATTTCGTGCTGAAAAACAGGTTTTGAAAACTGTGCTGTTCCTGCCATATAACTTACATGGTGGTGACCAAAGTTGCCAAAACGTGTTTATTTCTGCTGAAAAACACGTTTTGACAATTTCAGCACACTGGGGTTAAGGGCTGACTCAGTGTGCTCTTCTGAGACAGGCAGTTACACTGCGTTTCTAAGAGCTGAGAAAACGCGTTTATTTCGGGCTGAAAAACACGTTTTGAAAACTGTGCTGTTCCTGCCCTATAACTTACATGGTGGTGACCAAAGTTGCCAAAACGTGTTTATTTCTGCTGAAAAACACGTTTTGACAATTTCAGCACACTGGGGTTAAGGGCTGACTCAGTGTGCTCTTCTGAGACAGGCAGTTACACTGCGATTCTAAGAGCTGAGAAAACGCGTTTATTTCGGGCTGAAAAACACGTTTTGAAAACTGTGCTGTTCCTGCCCTATAACTTACATGGTGGTGACCAAAGTTGCCAAAACGTGTTTATTTCTGCTGAAAAACACGTTTTGACAATTTCAGCACACTGGGGTTAAGGGCTGATTCAGTTTGCTCTTCTGAGCCAGGCAGTTACACTGTGATTCTAAGGGCTGAGAAAACGCGTTTATTTCGGGCTGAAAAACACGTTTTGAAAACTGTGCTGTTTATGCCCTATAACTTACATGGTGCTGACCAAAGTTGCCAAAACGTGTTCATTTCTGCTGTAAAACACGTTTTGACAATTTCAGCACACTGGGGTTAAGGGCTGACTCAGTGTGCTCTTCTGAGACAGGCAGTTACACTGTGATTCTAAGGGCTGAGAAAACGCGTTTATTTCGGGCTGAAAAACACGTTTTGAAAACTGTGCTGTTCCTGCCCTATAAGTTACATGGTGGTGACCAAAGTTGCCAAAACGTGTTTATTTCTGCTGTAAAACACGTTTTGACAATTTCAGCACACTGGGGTTAAGGGCTGACTCACTGTGCTCTTCTGAGACAGGCAGTTACACTGCGATTCTAAGAGCTGAGAAAACGCGTTTATTTCGGGCTGAAAAACACGTTTTGAAAACTGTGCTGTTCATGCCATATAACTTACATGGTGGTGACCAAAGTTGCCAAAACGTGTTTATTTCTGCTGTAAAACACGTTTTGACAATTTCAGCACACTGGGGTTAAGGGCTGACTCACTGTGCTCTTCTGAGACAGGCAGTTACACTGCGATTCTAAGAGCTGAGAAAACGCGTTTATTTCGGGCTGAAAAACACGTTTTGAAAACTGTGCTGTTCCTGCCATATAACTTACATGGTGGTGACCAAAGTTGCCAAAACGTGTTTATTTCTGCTGAAAAACACGTTTTGACAATTTCAGCACACTGGGGTTAAGGGCTGACTCACTGTGCTCTTCTGAGACAGGCAGTCACACTGTGATTCTAAGGGCTGAGAAAACGCGTTTATTTCGGGCTGAAAAACACGTTTTGAAAACTGTGCTGTTCCTGCCCTATAAGTTACATGGTGCTGACCAAAGTTGCCAAAACGTGTTTATTTCTGCTGTAAAACACGTTTTGACAATTTCAGCACACTGGGGTTAAGGGCTGACTCAGTGTGCTCTTCTGAGACAGGCAGTTAAACTGCGATTCTAAGAGCTGAGAAAACGCGTTTATTTCGGGCTGAAAAACACGTTTTGAAAACTGTGCTGTTCCTGCCATATAACTTACATGGTGGTGACCAAAGTTGCCAAAACGTGTTTATTTCTGCTGAAAAACACGTTTTGACAATTTCAGCACACTGGGGTTAAGGGCTGACTCAGTGTGCTCTTCTGAGACAGGCAGTTACACTGTGATTCTAAGGGCTGAGAAAACGCGTTTATTTCGGGCTGAAAAACACGTTTTGAAAACTGTGCTGTTCCTGCCATATAACTTACCTGGTGGTGACCAAAGTTGCCAAAACGTGTTTATTTCTGCTGAAAAACACGTTTTGACAATTTCAGCACACTGGGGTTAAGGGCTGACTCACTGTGCTCTTCTGAGACAGGCAGTTACACTGTGATTCTAAGGGCTGAGAAAACGCGTTTATTTCGGGCTGAAAAACACGTTTTGAAAACTGTGCTGTTCCTGCCATATAACTTACATGGTGGTGACCAAAGTTGCCAAAACGTGTTTATTTCTGCTGAAAAACACGTTTTGACAATTTCAGCACACTGGGGTTAAGGGCTGACTCAGTGTGCTCTTCTGAGCCAGGCAGTTACACTGTGATTCTAAGGGCTGAGAAAACGCGTTTATTTCGGGCTGAAAAACACGTTTTGAAAACTGTGCTGTTCCTGCCCTATAAGTTACATGGTGCTGACCAAAGTTGCCAAAACGTGTTTATTTCTGCTGTAAAACACGTTTTGACAATTTCAGCACACTGGGGTTAAGGGCTGACTCAGTGTGCTCTTCTGAGACAGGCAGTTACACTGCGATTCTAAGAGCTGAGAAAACGCGTTTATTTCGGGCTGAAAAACACGTTTTGAAAACTGTGCTGTTCCTGCCATATAACTTACATGGTGGTGACCAAAGTTGCCAAAACGTGTTTATTTCTGCTGAAAAACACGTTTTGACAATTTCAGCACACTGGGGTTAAGGGCTGACTCAGTGTGCTCTTCTGAGACAGGCATTTACACTGCGATTCTAAGAGCTGAGAAAACGCGTTTATTTCGGGCTGAAAAACACGTTTTGAAAACTGTGCTGTTCCTGCCCTATAACTTACATGGTGGTGACCAAAGTTGCCAAAACGTGTTTATTTCTGCTGAAAAACACGTTTTGACAATTTCAGCACACTGGGGTTAAGGGCTGACTCAGTGTGCTCTTCTGAGACAGGCAGTTACACTGCGATTCTAAGAGCTGAGAAAACGCGTTTATTTCGGGCTGAAAAACACGTTTTGAAAACTGTGCTGTTCCTGCCCTATAACTTACATGGTGGTGACCAAAGTTGCCAAAACGTGTTTATTTCTGCTGAAAAACACGTTTTGACAATTTCAGCACACTGGGGTTAAGGGCTGACTCAGTTTGCTCTTCTGAGCCAGGCAGTTACACTGTGATTCTAAGGGCTGAGAAAACGCGTTTATTTCGGGCTGAAAAACACGTTTTGAAAACTGTGCTGTTTATGCCCTATAACTTACATGGTGGTGACCAAAGTTGCCAAAACGTGTTTATTTCTGCTGTAAAACACGTTTTGACAATTTCAGCACACTGGGGTTAAGGGCTGACTCAGTGTGCTCTTCTGAGACAGGCAGTTACACTGTGATTCTAAGGGCTGAGAAAACGCGTTTATTTCGGGCTGAAAAACACGTTTTGAAAACTGTGCTGTTCCTGCCCTATAACTTACATGGTGGTGACCAAAGTTGCCAAAACGTGTTTATTTCTGCTGAAAAACACGTTTTGACAATTTCAGCACACTGGGGTTAAGGGCTGACTCAGTGTGCTCTTCTGAGACAGGCAGTTACACTGCGTTTCTAAGAGCTGAGAAAACGCGTTTATTTCGGGCTGAAAAACACGTTTTGAAAACTGTGCTGTTCCTGCCCTATAACTTACATGGTGGTGACCAAAGTTGCCAAAACGTGTTTATTTCTGCTGAAAAACACGTTTTGACAATTTCAGCACACTGGGGTTAAGGGCTGACTCAGTGTGCTCTTCTGAGACAGGCAGTTACACTGCGATTCTAAGAGCTGAGAAAACGCGTTTATTTCGGGCTGAAAAACACGTTTTGAAAACTGTGCTGTTCCTGCCCTATAACTTACATGGTGGTGACCAAAGTTGCCAAAACGTGTTTATTTCTGCTGAAAAACACGTTTTGACAATTTCAGCACACTGGGGTTAAGGGCTGATTCAGTTTGCTCTTCTGAGCCAGGCAGTTACACTGTGATTCTAAGGGCTGAGAAAACGCGTTTATTTCGGGCTGAAAAACACGTTTTGAAAACTGTGCTGTTTATGCCCTATAACTTACATGGTGCTGACCAAAGTTGCCAAAACGTGTTTATTTCTGCTGTAAAACACGTTTTGACAATTTCAGCACACTGGGGTTAAGGGCTGACTCAGTGTGCTCTTCTGAGACAGGCAGTTACACTGTGATTCTAAGGGCTGAGAAAACGCGTTTATTTCGGGCTGAAAAACACGTTTTGAAAACTGTGCTGTTCCTGCCCTATAAGTTACATGGTGGTGACCAAAGTTGCCAAAACGTGTTTATTTCTGCTGTAAAACACGTTTTGACAATTTCAGCACACTGGGGTTAAGGGCTGACTCACTGTGCTCTTCTGAGACAGGCAGTTACACTGCGATTCTAAGAGCTGAGAAAACGCGTTTATTTCGGGCTGAAAAACACGTTTTGAAAACTGTGCTGTTCATGCCATATAACTTACATGGTGGTGACCAAAGTTGCCAAAACGTGTTTATTTCTGCTGTAAAACACGTTTTGACAATTTCAGCACACTGGGGTTAAGGGCTGACTCACTGTGCTCTTCTGAGACAGGCAGTTACACTGCGATTCTAAGAGCTGAGAAAACGCGTTTATTTCGGGCTGAAAAACACGTTTTGAAAACTGTGCTGTTCCTGCCATATAACTTACATGGTGGTGACCAAAGTTGCCAAAACGTGTTTATTTCTGCTGAAAAACACGTTTTGACAATTTCAGCACACTGGGGTTAAGGGCTGACTCACTGTGCTCTTCTGAGACAGGCAGTCACACTGTGATTCTAAGGGCTGAGAAAACGCGTTTATTTCGGGCTGAAAAACACGTTTTGAAAACTGTGCTGTTCCTGCCCTATAAGTTACATGGTGCTGACCAAAGTTGCCAAAACGTGTTTATTTTTGCTGTAAAACACGTTTTGACAATTTCAGCACACTGGGGTTAAGGGCTGACTCAGTGTGCTCTTCTGAGACAGGCAGTTAAACTGCGATTCTAAGAGCTGAGAAAACGCGTTTATTTCGGGCTGAAAAACACGTTTTGAAAACTGTGCTGTTCCTGCCATATAACTTACATGGTGGTGACCAAAGTTGCCAAAACGTGTTTATTTCTGCTGAAAAACACGTTTTGACAATTTCAGCACACTGGGGTTAAGGGCTGACTCAGTGTGCTCTTCTGAGACAGGCAGTTACACTGTGATTCTAAGGGCTGAGAAAACGCGTTTATTTCGGGCTGAAAAACACGTTTTGAAAACTGTGCTGTTCCTGCCATATAACTTACCTGGTGGTGACCAAAGTTGCCAAAACGTGTTTATTTCTGCTGAAAAACACGTTTTGACAATTTCAGCACACTGGGGTTAAGGGCTGACTCACTGTGCTCTTCTGAGACAGGCAGTTACACTGTGATTCTAAGGGCTGAGAAAACGCGTTTATTTCGGGCTGAAAAACACGTTTTGAAAACTGTGCTGTTCCTGCCATATAACTTACATGGTGGTGACCAAAGTTGCCAAAACGTGTTTATTTCTGCTGAAAAACACGTTTTGACAATTTCAGCACACTGGGGTTAAGGGCTGACTCAGTGTGCTCTTCTGAGCCAGGCAGTTACACTGTGATTCTAAGGGCTGAGAAAACGCGTTTATTTCGGGCTGAAAAACACGTTTTGAAAACTGTGCTGTTCCTGCCCTATAAGTTACATGGTGCTGACGAAAGTTGCCAAAACGTGTTTATTTCTGCTGTAAAACACGTTTTGACAATTTCAGCACACTGGGGTTAAGGGCTGACTCAGTGTGCTCTTCTGAGACAGGCAGTTACACTGCGATTCCAAGAGCTGAGAAAACGCGTTTATTTCGGGCTGAAAAACACGTTTTGAAAACTGTGCTGTTCCTGCCATATAACTTACATGGTGGTGACCAAAGTTGCCAAAACGTGTTTATTTCTGCTGAAAAACACGTTTTGACAATTTCAGCACACTGGGGTTAAGGGCTGACTCAGTGTGCTCTTCTGAGACAGGCATTTACACTGCGATTCTAAGAGCTGAGAAAACGCGTTTATTTCGGGCTGAAAAACACGTTTTGAAAACTGTGCTGTTCCTGCCCTATAACTTACATGGTGGTGACCAAAGTTGCCAAAACGTGTTTATTTCTGCTGAAAAACACGTTTTGACAATTTCAGCACACTGGGGTTAAGGGCTGACTCAGTGTGCTCTTCTGAGACAGGCAGTTACACTGCGATTCTAAGAGCTGAGAAAACGCGTTTATTTCGGGCTGAAAAACACGTTTTGAAAACTGTGCTGTTCCTGCCCTATAACTTACATGGTGGTGACCAAAGTTGCCAAAACGTGTTTATTTCTGCTGAAAAACACGTTTTGACAATTTCAGCACACTGGGGTTAAGGGCTGACTCAGTTTGCTCTTCTGAGCCAGGCAGTTACACTGTGATTCTAAGGGCTGAGAAAACGCGTTTATTTCGGGCTGAAAAACACGTTTTGAAAACTGTGCTGTTTATGCCCTATAACTTACATGGTGGTGACCAAAGTTGCCAAAACGTGTTTATTTCTGCTGTAAAACACGTTTTGACAATTTCAGCACACTGGGGTTAAGGGCTGACTCAGTGTGCTCTTCTGAGACAGGCAGTTACACTGCGATTCTAAGAGCTGAGAAAACGCGTTTATTTCGGGCTGAAAAACACGTTTTGAAAACTGTGCTGTTCCTGCCCTATAACTTACATGGTGGTGACCAAAGTTGCCAAAACGTGTTTATTTCTGCTGAAAAACACGTTTTGACAATTTCAGCACACTGGGGTTAAGGGCTGACTCAGTGTGCTCTTCTGAGACAGGCAGTTACACTGCGATTCTAAGAGCTGAGAAAACGCGTTTATTTCGGGCTGAAAAACACGTTTTGAAAACTGTGCTGTTCCTGCCCTATAACTTACATGGTGGTGACCAAAGTTGCCAAAACGTGTTTATTTCTGCTGAAAAACACGTTTTGACAATTTCAGCACACTGGGGTTAAGGGCTGACTCAGTGTGCTCTTCTGAGACAGGCAGTTACACTGCGATTCTAAGAGCTGAGAAAACGCGTTTATTTCGGGCTGAAAAACACGTTTTGAAAACTGTGCTGTTCCTGCCCTATAACTTACATGGTGGTGACCAAAGTTGCCAAAACGTGTTTATTTCTGCTGAAAAACACGTTTTGACAATTTCAGCACACTGGGGTTAAGGGCTGACTCACTGTGCTCTTCTGAGACAGGCAGTTACACTGTGATTCTAAGGGCTGAGAAAACGCGTTTATTTCGGGCTGAAAAACACGTTTTGAAAACTGTGCTGTTCCTGCCATATAACTTACATGGTGGTGACCAAAGTTGCCAAAACGTGTTTATTTCTGCTGAAAAACACGTTTTGACAATTTCAGCACACTGGGGTTAAGGGCTGACTCAGTGTGCTCTTCTGAGCCAGGCAGTTACACTGTGATTCTAAGGGCTGAGAAAACGCGTTTATTTCGGGCTGAAAAACACGTTTTGAAAACTGTGCTGTTCCTGCCCTATAAGTTACATGGTGCTGACCAAAGTTGCCAAAACGTGTTTATTTCTGCTGTAAAACACGTTTTGACAATTTCAGCACACTGGGGTTAAGGGCTGACTCAGTGTGCTCTTCTGAGACAGGCAGTTACACTGCGATTCTAAGAGCTGAGAAAACGCGTTTATTTCGGGCTGAAAAACACGTTTTGAAAACTGTGCTGTTCCTGCCATATAACTTACATGGTGGTGACCAAAGTTGCCAAAACGTGTTTATTTCTGCTGAAAAACACGTTTTGACAATTTCAGCACACTGGGGTTAAGGGCTGACTCAGTGTGCTCTTCTGAGACAGGCATTTACACTGCGATTCTAAGAGCTGAGAAAACGCGTTTATTTCGGGCTGAAAAACACGTTTTGAAAACTGTGCTGTTCCTGCCCTATAACTTACATGGTGGTGACCAAAGTTGCCAAAACGTGTTTATTTCTGCTGAAAAACACGTTTTGACAATTTCAGCACACTGGGGTTAAGGGCTGACTCAGTGTGCTCTTCTGAGACAGGCAGTTACACTGCGATTCTAAGAGCTGAGAAAACGCGTTTATTTCGGGCTGAAAAACACGTTTTGAAAACTGTGCTGTTCCTGCCCTATAACTTACATGGTGGTGACCAAAGTTGCCAAAACGTGTTTATTTCTGCTGAAAAACACGTTTTGACAATTTCAGCACACTGGGGTTAAGGGCTGACTCAGTTTGCTCTTCTGAGCCAGGCAGTTACACTGTGATTCTAAGGGCTGAGAAAACGCGTTTATTTCGGGCTGAAAAACACGTTTTGAAAACTGTGCTGTTTATGCCCTATAACTTACATGGTGGTGACCAAAGTTGCCAAAACGTGTTTATTTCTGCTGTAAAACACGTTTTGACAATTTCAGCACACTGGGGTTAAGGGCTGACTCAGTGTGCTCTTCTGAGACAGGCAGTTACACTGCGATTCTAAGAGCTGAGAAAACGCGTTTATTTCGGGCTGAAAAACACGTTTTGAAAACTGTGCTGTTCCTGCCCTATAACTTACATGGTGGTGACCAAAGTTGCCAAAACGTGTTTATTTCTGCTGAAAAACACGTTTTGACAATTTCAGCACACTGGGGTTAAGGGCTGACTCAGTGTGCTCTTCTGAGACAGGCAGTTACACTGCGATTCTAAGAGCTGAGAAAACGCGTTTATTTCGGGCTGAAAAACACGTTTTGAAAACTGTGCTGTTCCTGCCCTATAACTTACATGGTGGTGACCAAAGTTGCCAAAACGTGTTTATTTCTGCTGAAAAACACGTTTTGACAATTTCAGCACACTGGGGTTAAGGGCTGACTCAGTGTGCTCTTCTGAGACAGGCAGTTACACTGCGATTCTAAGAGCTGAGAAAACGCGTTTATTTCGGGCTGAAAAACACGTTTTGAAAACTGTGCTGTTCCTGCCCTATAACTTACATGGTGGTGACCAAAGTTGCCAAAACGTGTTTATTTCTGCTGAAAAACACGTTTTGACAATTTCAGCACACTGGGGTTAAGGGCTGACTCAGTTTGCTCTTCTGAGCCAGGCAGTTACACTGTGATTCTAAGGGCTGAGAAAACGCGTTTATTTCGGGCTGAAAAACACGTTTTGAAAACTGTGCTGTTCCTGCCCTAAAACTTACATGGTGGTGACCAAAGTTGCCAAAACGTGTTTATTTCTGCTGTAAAACACGTTTTGACAATTTCAGCACACTGGGGTTAAGGGCTGACTCAGTTTGCTCTTCTGAGCCAGGCAGTTACACTGTGATTCTAAGGGCTGAGAAAACGCGTTTATTTCGGGCTGAAAAACACGTTTTGAAAACTGTGCTGTTCCTGCCCTATAACTTACGTGGTGGTGACCAAAGTTGCCAAAACGTGTTTATTTCTGCTGTAAAACACGTTTTGACAATTTCAGCACACTGGGGTTAAGGGCTGACTCAGTTTGCTCTTCTGAGCCAGGCAGTTACACTGTGATTCTAAGGGCTGAGAAAACGCGTTTATTTCGGGCTGAAAAACACGTTTTGAAAACTGTGCTGTTCCTGCCCTATAACTTACATGGTGGTGACCAAAGTTGCCAAAACGTGTTTATTTCTGCTGTAAAACACGTTTTGACAATTTCAGCACACTGGGGTTAAGGGCTGACTCAGTGTGCTCTTCTGAGACAGGCAGTTACACTGTGATTCTAAGGGCTGAGAAAACGCGTTTATTTCGGGCTGAAAAACACGTTTTGAAAACTGTGCTGTTCCTGCCCTATAAGTTACATGGTGGTGACCAAAGTTGCCAAAACGTGTTTATTTCTGCTGTAAAACACGTTTTGACAATTTCAGCACACTGGGGTTAAGGGCTGACTCACTGTGCTCTTCTGAGACAGGCAGTTACACTGCGATTCTAAGAGCTGAGAAAACGCGTTTATTTCGGGCTGAAAAACACGTTTTGAAAACTGTGCTGTTCATGCCATATAACTTACATGGTGGTGACCAAAGTTGCCAAAACGTGTTTATTTCTGCTGTAAAACACGTTTTGACAATTTCAGCACACTGGGGTTAAGGGCTGACTCACTGTGCTCTTCTGAGACAGGCAGTTACACTGCGATTCTAAGAGCTGAGAAAACGCGTTTATTTCGGGCTGAAAAACACGTTTTGAAAACTGTGCTGTTCCTGCCATATAACTTACATGGTGGTGACCAAAGTTGCCAAAACGTGTTTATTTCTGCTGAAAAACACGTTTTGACAATTTCAGCACACTGGGGTTAAGGGCTGACTCAGTGTGCTCTTCTGAGACAGGCAGTTACACTGCGATTCTAAGAGCTGAGAAAACGCGTTTATTTCGGGCTGAAAAACACGTTTTGAAAACTGTGCTGTTCCTGCCATATAACTTACCTGGTGGTGACCAAAGTTGCCAAAACGTGTTTATTTCTGCTGAAAAACACGTTTTGACAATTTCAGCACACTGGGGTTAAGGGCTGACTCACTGTGCTCTTCTGAGACAGGCAGTTAAACTGTGATACTAAGGGCAGAGAAAACGCGTTTATTTCGTGCTGAAAAACAGGTTTTGAAAACTGTGCTGTTCCTGCCATATAACTTACCTGGTGGTGACCAAAGTTGCCAAAACGTGTTTATTTCTGCTGAAAAACACGTTTTGACAATTTCAGCACACTGGGGTTAAGGGCTGACTCACTGTGCTCTTCTGAGACAGGCAGTTACACTGTGATTCTAAGGGCTGAGAAAACGCGTTTATTTCGGGCTGAAAAACACGTTTTGAAAACTGTGCTGTTCCTGCCCTATAAGTTACATGGTGCTGACCAAAGTTGCCAAAACGTGTTTATTTCTGCTGTAAAACACGTTTTGACAATTTCAGCACACTGGGGTTAAGGGCTGACTCAGTGTGCTCTTCTGAGACAGGCATTTACACTGCGATTCTAAGAGCTGAGAAAACGCGTTTATTTCGGGCTGAAAAACACGTTTTGAAAACTGTGCTGTTCCTGCCATATAACTTACCTGGTGGTGACCAAAGTTGCCAAAACGTGTTTATTTCTGCTGAAAAACACGTTTTGACAATTTCAGCACACTGGGGTTAAGGGCTGACTCACTGTGCTCTTCTGAGACAGGCAGTTACACTGTGATTCTAAGGGCAGAGAAAACGCGTTTATTTCGTGCTGAAAAACACGTTTTGAAAACTGTGCTGTTCATGCCATATAACTTACATGGTGGTGACCAAAGTTGCCAAAACGTGTTTATTTCTGCTGTAAAACACGTTTTGACAATTTCAGCACACTGGGGTTAAGGGCTGACTCACTGTGCTCTTCTGAGACAGGCAGTTACACTGCGATTCTAAGAGCTGAGAAAACGCGTTTATTTCGGGCTGAAAAACACGTTTTGAAAACTGTGCTGTTCCTGCCATATAACTTACATGGTGGTGACCAAAGTTGCCAAAACGTGTTTATTTCTGCTGAAAAACACGTTTTGACAATTTCAGCACACTGGGGTTAAGGGCTGACTCACTGTGCTCTTCTGAGACAGGCAGTCACACTGTGATTCTAAGGGCTGAGAAAACGCGTTTATTTCGGGCTGAAAAACACGTTTTGAAAACTGTGCTGTTCCTGCCCTATAAGTTACATGGTGCTGACCAAAGTTGCCAAAACGTGTTTATTTCTGCTGTAAAACACGTTTTGACAATTTCAGCACACTGGGGTTAAGGGCTGACTCAGTGTGCTCTTCTGAGACAGGCAGTTAAACTGCGATTCTAAGAGCTGAGAAAACGCGTTTATTTCGGGCTGAAAAACACGTTTTGAAAACTGTGCTGTTCCTGCCATATAACTTACATGGTGGTGACCAAAGTTGCCAAAACGTGTTTATTTCTGCTGAAAAACACGTTTTGACAATTTCAGCACACTGGGGTTAAGGGCTGACTCAGTGTGCTCTTCTGAGACAGGCAGTTACACTGTGATTCTAAGGGCTGAGAAAACGCGTTTATTTCGGGCTGAAAAACACGTTTTGAAAACTGTGCTGTTCCTGCCATATAACTTACCTGGTGGTGACCAAAGTTGCCAAAACGTGTTTATTTCTGCTGAAAAACACGTTTTGACAATTTCAGCACACTGGGGTTAAGGGCTGACTCACTGTGCTCTTCTGAGACAGGCAGTTACACTGTGATTCTAAGGGCTGAGAAAACGCGTTTATTTCGGGCTGAAAAACACGTTTTGAAAACTGTGCTGTTCCTGCCATATAACTTACATGGTGGTGACCAAAGTTGCCAAAACGTGTTTATTTCTGCTGAAAAACACGTTTTGACAATTTCAGCACACTGGGGTTAAGGGCTGACTCAGTGTGCTCTTCTGAGCCAGGCAGTTACACTGTGATTCTAAGGGCTGAGAAAACGCGTTTATTTCGGGCTGAAAAACACGTTTTGAAAACTGTGCTGTTCCTGCCCTATAAGTTACATGGTGCTGACCAAAGTTGCCAAAACGTGTTTATTTCTGCTGTAAAACACGTTTTGACAATTTCAGCACACTGGGGTTAAGGGCTGACTCAGTGTGCTCTTCTGAGACAGGCAGTTACACTGCGATTCTAAGAGCTGAGAAAACGCGTTTATTTCGGGCTGAAAAACACGTTTTGAAAACTGTGCTGTTCCTGCCATATAACTTACATGGTGGTGACCAAAGTTGCCAAAACGTGTTTATTTCTGCTGAAAAACACGTTTTGACAATTTCAGCACACTGGGGTTAAGGGCTGACTCAGTGTGCTCTTCTGAGACAGGCATTTACACTGCGATTCTAAGAGCTGAGAAAACGCGTTTATTTCGGGCTGAAAAACACGTTTTGAAAACTGTGCTGTTCCTGCCCTATAACTTACATGGTGGTGACCAAAGTTGCCAAAACGTGTTTATTTCTGCTGAAAAACACGTTTTGACAATTTCAGCACACTGGGGTTAAGGGCTGACTCAGTGTGCTCTTCTGAGACAGGCAGTTACACTGCGATTCTAAGAGCTGAGAAAACGCGTTTATTTCGGGCTGAAAAACACGTTTTGAAAACTGTGCTGTTCCTGCCCTATAACTTACATGGTGGTGACCAAAGTTGCCAAAACGTGTTTATTTCTGCTGAAAAACACGTTTTGACAATTTCAGCACACTGGGGTTAAGGGCTGACTCAGTTTGCTCTTCTGAGCCAGGCAGTTACACTGTGATTCTAAGGGCTGAGAAAACGCGTTTATTTCGGGCTGAAAAACACGTTTTGAAAACTGTGCTGTTTATGCCCTATAACTTACATGGTGGTGACCAAAGTTGCCAAAACGTGTTTATTTCTGCTGTAAAACACGTTTTGACAATTTCAGCACACTGGGGTTAAGGGCTGACTCAGTGTGCTCTTCTGAGACAGGCAGTTACACTGTGATTCTAAGGGCTGAGAAAACGCGTTTATTTCGGGCTGAAAAACACGTTTTGAAAACTGTGCTGTTCCTGCCCTATAACTTACATGGTGGTGACCAAAGTTGCCAAAACGTGTTTATTTCTGCTGAAAAACACGTTTTGACAATTTCAGCACACTGGGGTTAAGGGCTGACTCAGTGTGCTCTTCTGAGACAGGCAGTTACACTGCGTTTCTAAGAGCTGAGAAAACGCGTTTATTTCGGGCTGAAAAACACGTTTTGAAAACTGTGCTGTTCCTGCCCTATAACTTACATGGTGGTGACCAAAGTTGCCAAAACGTGTTTATTTCTGCTGAAAAACACGTTTTGACAATTTCAGCACACTGGGGTTAAGGGCTGACTCAGTGTGCTCTTCTGAGACAGGCAGTTACACTGCGATTCTAAGAGCTGAGAAAACGCGTTTATTTCGGGCTGAAAAACACGTTTTGAAAACTGTGCTGTTCCTGCCCTATAACTTACATGGTGGTGACCAAAGTTGCCAAAACGTGTTTATTTCTGCTGAAAAACACGTTTTGACAATTTCAGCACACTGGGGTTAAGGGCTGATTCAGTTTGCTCTTCTGAGCCAGGCAGTTACACTGTGATTCTAAGGGCTGAGAAAACGCGTTTATTTCGGGCTGAAAAACACGTTTTGAAAACTGTGCTGTTTATGCCCTATAACTTACATGGTGCTGACCAAAGTTGCCAAAACGTGTTTATTTCTGCTGTAAAACACGTTTTGACAATTTCAGCACACTGGGGTTAAGGGCTGACTCAGTGTGCTCTTCTGAGACAGGCAGTTACACTGTGATTCTAAGGGCTGAGAAAACGCGTTTATTTCGGGCTGAAAAACACGTTTTGAAAACTGTGCTGTTCCTGCCCTATAAGTTACATGGTGGTGACCAAAGTTGCCAAAACGTGTTTATTTCTGCTGTAAAACACGTTTTGACAATTTCAGCACACTGGGGTTAAGGGCTGACTCACTGTGCTCTTCTGAGACAGGCAGTTACACTGCGATTCTAAGAGCTGAGAAAACGCGTTTATTTCGGGCTGAAAAACACGTTTTGAAAACTGTGCTGTTCATGCCATATAACTTACATGGTGGTGACCAAAGTTGCCAAAACGTGTTTATTTCTGCTGTAAAACACGTTTTGACAATTTCAGCACACTGGGGTTAAGGGCTGACTCACTGTGCTCTTCTGAGACAGGCAGTTACACTGCGATTCTAAGAGCTGAGAAAACGCGTTTATTTCGGGCTGAAAAACACGTTTTGAAAACTGTGCTGTTCCTGCCATATAACTTACATGGTGGTGACCAAAGTTGCCAAAACGTGTTTATTTCTGCTGAAAAACACGTTTTGACAATTTCAGCACACTGGGGTTAAGGGCTGACTCACTGTGCTCTTCTGAGACAGGCAGTCACACTGTGATTCTAAGGGCTGAGAAAACGCGTTTATTTCGGGCTGAAAAACACGTTTTGAAAACTGTGCTGTTCCTGCCCTATAAGTTACATGGTGCTGACCAAAGTTGCCAAAACGTGTTTATTTCTGCTGTAAAACACGTTTTGACAATTTCAGCACACTGGGGTTAAGGGCTGACTCAGTGTGCTCTTCTGAGACAGGCAGTTAAACTGCGATTCTAAGAGCTGAGAAAACGCGTTTATTTCGGGCTGAAAAACACGTTTTGAAAACTGTGCTGTTCCTGCCATATAACTTACATGGTGGTGACCAAAGTTGCCAAAACGTGTTTATTTCTGCTGAAAAACACGTTTTGACAATTTCAGCACACTGGGGTTAAGGGCTGACTCAGTGTGCTCTTCTGAGACAGGCAGTTACACTGTGATTCTAAGGGCTGAGAAAACGCGTTTATTTCGGGCTGAAAAACACGTTTTGAAAACTGTGCTGTTCCTGCCATATAACTTACCTGGTGGTGACCAAAGTTGCCAAAACGTGTTTATTTCTGCTGAAAAACACGTTTTGACAATTTCAGCACACTGGGGTTAAGGGCTGACTCACTGTGCTCTTTTGAGACAGGCAGTTACACTGTGATTCTAAGGGCTGAGAAAACGCGTTTATTTCGGGCTGAAAAACACGTTTTGAAAACTGTGCTGTTCCTGCCATATAACTTACATGGTGGTGACCAAAGTTGCCAAAACGTGTTTATTTCTGCTGAAAAACACGTTTTGACAATTTCAGCACACTGGGGTTAAGGGCTGACTCAGTGTGCTCTTCTGAGCCAGGCAGTTACACTGTGATTCTAAGGGCTGAGAAAACGCGTTTATTTCGGGCTGAAAAACACGTTTTGAAAACTGTGCTGTTCCTGCCCTATAAGTTACATGGTGCTGACCAAAGTTGCCAAAACGTGTTTATTTCTGCTGTAAAACACGTTTTGACAATTTCAGCACACTGGGGTTAAGGGCTGACTCAGTGTGCTCTTCTGAGACAGGCAGTTACACTGCGATTCTAAGAGCTGAGAAAACGCGTTTATTTCGGGCTGAAAAACACGTTTTGAAAACTGTGCTGTTCCTGCCATATAACTTACATGGTGGTGACCAAAGTTGCCAAAACGTGTTTATTTCTGCTGAAAAACACGTTTTGACAATTTCAGCACACTGGGGTTAAGGGCTGACTCAGTGTGCTCTTCTGAGACAGGCATTTACACTGCGATTCTAAGAGCTGAGAAAACGCGTTTATTTCGGGCTGAAAAACACGTTTTGAAAACTGTGCTGTTCCTGCCCTATAACTTACATGGTGGTGACCAAAGTTGCCAAAACGTGTTTATTTCTGCTGAAAAACACGTTTTGACAATTTCAGCACACTGGGGTTAAGGGCTGACTCAGTGTGCTCTTCTGAGACAGGCAGTTACACTGCGATTCTAAGAGCTGAGAAAACGCGTTTATTTCGGGCTGAAAAACACGTTTTGAAAACTGTGCTGTTCCTGCCCTATAACTTACATGGTGGTGACCAAAGTTGCCAAAACGTGTTTATTTCTGCTGAAAAACACGTTTTGACAATTTCAGCACACTGGGGTTAAGGGCTGACTCAGTTTGCTCTTCTGAGCCAGGCAGTTACACTGTGATTCTAAGGGCTGAGAAAACGCGTTTATTTCGGGCTGAAAAACACGTTTTGAAAACTGTGCTGTTCCTGCCCTATAAGTTACATGGTGCTGACCAAAGTTGCCAAAACGTGTTTATTTCTGCTGTAAAACACGTTTTGACAATTTCAGCACACTGGGGTTAAGGGCTGACTCAGTGTGCTCTTCTGAGACAGGCAGTTACACTGCGATTCTAAGAGCTGAGAAAACGCGTTTATTTCGGGCTGAAAAACACGTTTTGAAAACTGTGCTGTTCCTGCCATATAACTTACATGGTGGTGACCAAAGTTGCCAAAACGTGTTTATTTCTGCTGAAAAACACGTTTTGACAATTTCAGCACACTGGGGTTAAGGGCTGACTCAGTGTGCTCTTCTGAGACAGGCATTTACACTGCGATTCTAAGAGCTGAGAAAACGCGTTTATTTCGGGCTGAAAAACACGTTTTGAAAACTGTGCTGTTCCTGCCCTATAACTTACATGGTGGTGACCAAAGTTGCCAAAACGTGTTTATTTCTGCTGAAAAACACGTTTTGACAATTTCAGCACACTGGGGTTAAGGGCTGACTCAGTGTGCTCTTCTGAGACAGGCAGTTACACTGCGATTCTAAGAGCTGAGAAAACGCGTTTATTTCGGGCTGAAAAACACGTTTTGAAAACTGTGCTGTTCCTGCCCTATAACTTACATGGTGGTGACCAAAGTTGCCAAAACGTGTTTATTTCTGCTGAAAAACACGTTTTGACAATTTCAGCACACTGGGGTTAAGGGCTGACTCAGTTTGCTCTTCTGAGCCAGGCAGTTACACTGTGATTCTAAGGGCTGAGAAAACGCGTTTATTTCGGGCTGAAAAACACGTTTTGAAAACTGTGCTGTTTATGCCCTATAACTTACATGGTGGTGACCAAAGTTGCCAAAACGTGTTTATTTCTGCTGTAAAACACGTTTTGACAATTTCAGCACACTGGGGTTAAGGGCTGACTCAGTGTGCTCTTCTGAGACAGGCAGTTACACTGCGATTCTAAGAGCTGAGAAAACGCGTTTATTTCGGGCTGAAAAACACGTTTTGAAAACTGTGCTGTTCCTGCCCTATAACTTACATGGTGGTGACCAAAGTTGCCAAAACGTGTTTATTTCTGCTGAAAAACACGTTTTGACAATTTCAGCACACTGGGGTTAAGGGCTGACTCAGTGTGCTCTTCTGAGACAGGCAGTTACACTGCGATTCTAAGAGCTGAGAAAACGCGTTTATTTCGGGCTGAAAAACACGTTTTGAAAACTGTGCTGTTCCTGCCCTATAACTTACATGGTGGTGACCAAAGTTGCCAAAACGTGTTTATTTCTGCTGAAAAACACGTTTTGACAATTTCAGCACACTGGGGTTAAGGGCTGACTCAGTGTGCTCTTCTGAGACAGGCAGTTACACTGCGATTCTAAGAGCTGAGAAAACGCGTTTATTTCGGGCTGAAAAACACGTTTTGAAAACTGTGCTGTTCCTGCCCTATAACTTACATGGTGGTGACCAAAGTTGCCAAAACGTGTTTATTTCTGCTGAAAAACACGTTTTGACAATTTCAGCACACTGGGGTTAAGGGCTGACTCACTGTGCTCTTCTGAGACAGGCAGTCACACTGTGATTCTAAGGGCTGAGAAAACGCGTTTATTTCGGGCTGAAAAACACGTTTTGAAAACTGTGCTGTTCCTGCCCTATAAGTTACATGGTGCTGACCAAAGTTGCCAAAACGTGTTTATTTCTGCTGTAAAACACGTTTTGACAATTTCAGCACACTGGGGTTAAGGGCTGACTCAGTGTGCTCTTCTGAGACAGGCAGTTAAACTGCGATTCTAAGAGCTGAGAAAACGCGTTTATTTCGGGCTGAAAAACACGTTTTGAAAACTGTGCTGTTCCTGCCATATAACTTACATGGTGGTGACCAAAGTTGCCAAAACGTGTTTATTTCTGCTGAAAAACACGTTTTGACAATTTCAGCACACTGGGGTTAAGGGCTGACTCAGTGTGCTCTTCTGAGACAGGCAGTTACACTGTGATTCTAAGGGCTGAGAAAACGCGTTTATTTCGGGCTGAAAAACACGTTTTGAAAACTGTGCTGTTCCTGCCATATAACTTACCTGGTGGTGACCAAAGTTGCCAAAACGTGTTTATTTCTGCTGAAAAACACGTTTTGACAATTTCAGCACACTGGGGTTAAGGGCTGACTCACTGTGCTCTTCTGAGACAGGCAGTTACACTGTGATTCTAAGGGCTGAGAAAACGCGTTTATTTCGGGCTGAAAAACACGTTTTGAAAACTGTGCTGTTCCTGCCATATAACTTACATGGTGGTGACCAAAGTTGCCAAAACGTGTTTATTTCTGCTGAAAAACACGTTTTGACAATTTCAGCACACTGGGGTTAAGGGCTGACTCAGTGTGCTCTTCTGAGCCAGGCAGTTACACTGTGATTCTAAGGGCTGAGAAAACGCGTTTATTTCGGGCTGAAAAACACGTTTTGAAAACTGTGCTGTTCCTGCCCTATAAGTTACATGGTGCTGACCAAAGTTGCCAAAACGTGTTTATTTCTGCTGTAAAACACGTTTTGACAATTTCAGCACACTGGGGTTAAGGGCTGACTCAGTGTGCTCTTCTGAGACAGGCAGTTACACTGCGATTCTAAGAGCTGAGAAAACGCGTTTATTTCGGGCTGAAAAACACGTTTTGAAAACTGTGCTGTTCCTGCCATATAACTTACATGGTGGTGACCAAAGTTGCCAAAACGTGTTTATTTCTGCTGAAAAACACGTTTTGACAATTTCAGCACACTGGGGTTAAGGGCTGACTCAGTGTGCTCTTCTGAGACAGGCATTTACACTGCGATTCTAAGAGCTGAGAAAACGCGTTTATTTCGGGCTGAAAAACACGTTTTGAAAACTGTGCTGTTCCTGCCCTATAACTTACATGGTGGTGACCAAAGTTGCCAAAACGTGTTTATTTCTGCTGAAAAACACGTTTTGACAATTTCAGCACACTGGGGTTAAGGGCTGACTCAGTGTGCTCTTCTGAGACAGGCAGTTACACTGCGATTCTAAGAGCTGAGAAAACGCGTTTATTTCGGGCTGAAAAACACGTTTTGAAAACTGTGCTGTTCCTGCCCTATAACTTACATGGTGGTGACCAAAGTTGCCAAAACGTGTTTATTTCTGCTGAAAAACACGTTTTGACAATTTCAGCACACTGGGGTTAAGGGCTGACTCAGTTTGCTCTTCTGAGCCAGGCAGTTACACTGTGATTCTAAGGGCTGAGAAAACGCGTTTATTTCGGGCTGAAAAACACGTTTTGAAAACTGTGCTGTTTATGCCCTATAACTTACATGGTGGTGACCAAAGTTGCCAAAACGTGTTTATTTCTGCTGTAAAACACGTTTTGACAATTTCAGCACACTGGGGTTAAGGGCTGACTCAGTGTGCTCTTCTGAGACAGGCAGTTACACTGCGATTCTAAGAGCTGAGAAAACGCGTTTATTTCGGGCTGAAAAACACGTTTTGAAAACTGTGCTGTTCCTGCCCTATAACTTACATGGTGGTGACCAAAGTTGCCAAAACGTGTTTATTTCTGCTGAAAAACACGTTTTGACAATTTCAGCACACTGGGGTTAAGGGCTGACTCAGTGTGCTCTTCTGAGACAGGCAGTTACACTGCGATTCTAAGAGCTGAGAAAACGCGTTTATTTCGGGCTGAAAAACACGTTTTGAAAACTGTGCTGTTCCTGCCCTATAACTTACATGGTGGTGACCAAAGTTGCCAAAACGTGTTTATTTCTGCTGAAAAACACGTTTTGACAATTTCAGCACACTGGGGTTAAGGGCTGACTCAGTGTGCTCTTCTGAGACAGGCAGTTACACTGCGATTCTAAGAGCTGAGAAAACGCGTTTATTTCGGGCTGAAAAACACGTTTTGAAAACTGTGCTGTTCCTGCCCTATAACTTACATGGTGGTGACCAAAGTTGCCAAAACGTGTTTATTTCTGCTGAAAAACACGTTTTGACAATTTCAGCACACTGGGGTTAAGGGCTGACTCAGTTTGCTCTTCTGAGCCAGGCAGTTACACTGTGATTCTAAGGGCTGAGAAAACGCGTTTATTTCGGGCTGAAAAACACGTTTTGAAAACTGTGCTGTTCCTGCCCTAAAACTTACATGGTGGTGACCAAAGTTGCCAAAACGTGTTTATTTCTGCTGTAAAACACGTTTTGACAATTTCAGCACACTGGGGTTAAGGGCTGACTCAGTTTGCTCTTCTGAGCCAGGCAGTTACACTGTGATTCTAAGGGCTGAGAAAACGCGTTTATTTCGGGCTGAAAAACACGTTTTGAAAACTGTGCTGTTCCTGCCCTATAACTTACATGGTGGTGACCAAAGTTGCCAAAACGTGTTTATTTCTGCTGTAAAACACGTTTTGACAATTTCAGCACACTGGGGTTAAGGGCTGACTCAGTGTGCTCTTCTGAGACAGGCAGTTACACTGTGATTCTAAGGGCTGAGAAAACGCGTTTATTTCGGGCTGAAAAACACGTTTTGAAAACTGTGCTGTTCCTGCCCTATAAGTTACATGGTGGTGACCAAAGTTGCCAAAACGTGTTTATTTCTGCTGTAAAACACGTTTTGACAATTTCAGCACACTGGGGTTAAGGGCTGACTCACTGTGCTCTTCTGAGACAGGCAGTTACACTGCGATTCTAAGAGCTGAGAAAACGCGTTTATTTCGGGCTGAAAAACACGTTTTGAAAACTGTGCTGTTCATGCCATATAACTTACATGGTGGTGACCAAAGTTGCCAAAACGTGTTTATTTCTGCTGTAAAACACGTTTTGACAATTTCAGCACACTGGGGTTAAGGGCTGACTCACTGTGCTCTTCTGAGACAGGCAGTTACACTGCGATTCTAAGAGCTGAGAAAACGCGTTTATTTCGGGCTGAAAAACACGTTTTGAAAACTGTGCTGTTCCTGCCATATAACTTACATGGTGGTGACCAAAGTTGCCAAAACGTGTTTATTTCTGCTGAAAAACACGTTTTGACAATTTCAGCACACTGGGGTTAAGGGCTGACTCAGTGTGCTCTTCTGAGACAGGCAGTTACACTGCGATTCTAAGAGCTGAGAAAACGCGTTTATTTCGGGCTGAAAAACACGTTTTGAAAACTGTGCTGTTCCTGCCATATAACTTACCTGGTGGTGACCAAAGTTGCCAAAACGTGTTTATTTCTGCTGAAAAACACGTTTTGACAATTTCAGCACACTGGGGTTAAGGGCTGACTCACTGTGCTCTTCTGAGACAGGCAGTTACACTGTGATACTAAGGGCAGAGAAAACGCGTTTATTTCGTGCTGAAAAACAGGTTTTGAAAACTGTGCTGTTCCTGCCATATAACTTACATGGTGGTGACCAAAGTTGCCAAAACGTGTTTATTTCTGCTGAAAAACACGTTTTGACAATTTCAGCACACTGGGGTTAAGGGCTGACTCAGTGTGCTCTTCTGAGACAGGCAGTTACACTGCGTTTCTAAGAGCTGAGAAAACGCGTTTATTTCGGGCTGAAAAACACGTTTTGAAAACTGTGCTGTTCCTGCCCTATAACTTACATGGTGGTGACCAAAGTTGCCAAAACGTGTTTATTTCTGCTGAAAAACACGTTTTGACAATTTCAGCACACTGGGGTTAAGGGCTGACTCAGTGTGCTCTTCTGAGACAGGCAGTTACACTGCGATTCTAAGAGCTGAGAAAACGCGTTTATTTCGGGCTGAAAAACACGTTTTGAAAACTGTGCTGTTCCTGCCCTATAACTTACATGGTGGTGACCAAAGTTGCCAAAACGTGTTTATTTCTGCTGAAAAACACGTTTTGACAATTTCAGCACACTGGGGTTAAGGGCTGATTCAGTTTGCTCTTCTGAGCCAGGCAGTTACACTGTGATTCTAAGGGCTGAGAAAACGCGTTTATTTCGGGCTGAAAAACACGTTTTGAAAACTGTGCTGTTTATGCCCTATAACTTACATGGTGCTGACCAAAGTTGCCAAAACGTGTTCATTTCTGCTGTAAAACACGTTTTGACAATTTCAGCACACTGGGGTTAAGGGCTGACTCAGTGTGCTCTTCTGAGACAGGCAGTTACACTGTGATTCTAAGGGCTGAGAAAACGCGTTTATTTCGGGCTGAAAAACACGTTTTGAAAACTGTGCTGTTCCTGCCCTATAAGTTACATGGTGGTGACCAAAGTTGCCAAAACGTGTTTATTTCTGCTGTAAAACACGTTTTGACAATTTCAGCACACTGGGGTTAAGGGCTGACTCACTGTGCTCTTCTGAGACAGGCAGTTACACTGCGATTCTAAGAGCTGAGAAAACGCGTTTATTTCGGGCTGAAAAACACGTTTTGAAAACTGTGCTGTTCATGCCATATAACTTACATGGTGGTGACCAAAGTTGCCAAAACGTGTTTATTTCTGCTGTAAAACACGTTTTGACAATTTCAGCACACTGGGGTTAAGGGCTGACTCACTGTGCTCTTCTGAGACAGGCAGTTACACTGCGATTCTAAGAGCTGAGAAAACGCGTTTATTTCGGGCTGAAAAACACGTTTTGAAAACTGTGCTGTTCCTGCCATATAACTTACATGGTGGTGACCAAAGTTGCCAAAACGTGTTTATTTCTGCTGAAAAACACGTTTTGACAATTTCAGCACACTGGGGTTAAGGGCTGACTCACTGTGCTCTTCTGAGACAGGCAGTCACACTGTGATTCTAAGGGCTGAGAAAACGCGTTTATTTCGGGCTGAAAAACACGTTTTGAAAACTGTGCTGTTCCTGCCCTATAAGTTACATGGTGCTGACCAAAGTTGCCAAAACGTGTTTATTTCTGCTGTAAAACACGTTTTGACAATTTCAGCACACTGGGGTTAAGGGCTGACTCAGTGTGCTCTTCTGAGACAGGCAGTTAAACTGCGATTCTAAGAGCTGAGAAAACGCGTTTATTTCGGGCTGAAAAACACGTTTTGAAAACTGTGCTGTTCCTGCCATATAACTTACATGGTGGTGACCAAAGTTGCCAAAACGTGTTTATTTCTGCTGAAAAACACGTTTTGACAATTTCAGCACACTGGGGTTAAGGGCTGACTCAGTGTGCTCTTCTGAGACAGGCAGTTACACTGTGATTCTAAGGGCTGAGAAAACGCGTTTATTTCGGGCTGAAAAACACGTTTTGAAAACTGTGCTGTTCCTGCCATATAACTTACCTGGTGGTGACCAAAGTTGCCAAAACGTGTTTATTTCTGCTGAAAAACACGTTTTGACAATTTCAGCACACTGGGGTTAAGGGCTGACTCACTGTGCTCTTCTGAGACAGGCAGTTACACTGTGATTCTAAGGGCTGAGAAAACGCGTTTATTTCGGGCTGAAAAACACGTTTTGAAAACTGTGCTGTTCCTGCCATATAACTTACATGGTGGTGACCAAAGTTGCCAAAACGTGTTTATTTCTGCTGAAAAACACGTTTTGACAATTTCAGCACACTGGGGTTAAGGGCTGACTCAGTGTGCTCTTCTGAGCCAGGCAGTTACACTGTGATTCTAAGGGCTGAGAAAACGCGTTTATTTCGGGCTGAAAAACACGTTTTGAAAACTGTGCTGTTCCTGCCCTATAAGTTACATGGTGCTGACCAAAGTTGCCAAAACGTGTTTATTTCTGCTGTAAAACACGTTTTGACAATTTCAGCACACTGGGGTTAAGGGCTGACTCAGTGTGCTCTTCTGAGACAGGCAGTTACACTGCGATTCTAAGAGCTGAGAAAACGCGTTTATTTCGGGCTGAAAAACACGTTTTGAAAACTGTGCTGTTCCTGCCATATAACTTACATGGTGGTGACCAAAGTTGCCAAAACGTGTTTATTTCTGCTGAAAAACACGTTTTGACAATTTCAGCACACTGGGGTTAAGGGCTGACTCAGTGTGCTCTTCTGAGACAGGCATTTACACTGCGATTCTAAGAGCTGAGAAAACGCGTTTATTTCGGGCTGAAAAACACGTTTTGAAAACTGTGCTGTTCCTGCCCTATAACTTACATGGTGGTGACCAAAGTTGCCAAAACGTGTTTATTTCTGCTGAAAAACACGTTTTGACAATTTCAGCACACTGGGGTTAAGGGCTGACTCAGTGTGCTCTTCTGAGACAGGCAGTTACACTGCGATTCTAAGAGCTGAGAAAACGCGTTTATTTCGGGCTGAAAAACACGTTTTGAAAACTGTGCTGTTCCTGCCCTATAACTTACATGGTGGTGACCAAAGTTGCCAAAACGTGTTTATTTCTGCTGAAAAACACGTTTTGACAATTTCAGCACACTGGGGTTAAGGGCTGACTCAGTTTGCTCTTCTGAGCCAGGCAGTTACACTGTGATTCTAAGGGCTGAGAAAACGCGTTTATTTCGGGCTGAAAAACACGTTTTGAAAACTGTGCTGTTTATGCCCTATAACTTACATGGTGGTGACCAAAGTTGCCAAAACGTGTTTATTTCTGCTGTAAAACACGTTTTGACAATTTCAGCACACTGGGGTTAAGGGCTGACTCAGTGTGCTCTTCTGAGACAGGCAGTTACACTGTGATTCTAAGGGCTGAGAAAACGCGTTTATTTCGGGCTGAAAAACACGTTTTGAAAACTGTGCTGTTCCTGCCCTATAACTTACATGGTGGTGACCAAAGTTGCCAAAACGTGTTTATTTCTGCTGAAAAACACGTTTTGACAATTTCAGCACACTGGGGTTAAGGGCTGACTCAGTGTGCTCTTCTGAGACAGGCAGTTACACTGCGTTTCTAAGAGCTGAGAAAACGCGTTTATTTCGGGCTGAAAAACACGTTTTGAAAACTGTGCTGTTCCTGCCCTATAACTTACATGGTGGTGACCAAAGTTGCCAAAACGTGTTTATTTCTGCTGAAAAACACGTTTTGACAATTTCAGCACACTGGGGTTAAGGGCTGACTCAGTGTGCTCTTCTGAGACAGGCAGTTACACTGCGATTCTAAGAGCTGAGAAAACGCGTTTATTTCGGGCTGAAAAACACGTTTTGAAAACTGTGCTGTTCCTGCCCTATAACTTACATGGTGGTGACCAAAGTTGCCAAAACGTGTTTATTTCTGCTGAAAAACACGTTTTGACAATTTCAGCACACTGGGGTTAAGGGCTGATTCAGTTTGCTCTTCTGAGCCAGGCAGTTACACTGTGATTCTAAGGGCTGAGAAAACGCGTTTATTTCGGGCTGAAAAACACGTTTTGAAAACTGTGCTGTTTATGCCCTATAACTTACATGGTGCTGACCAAAGTTGCCAAAACGTGTTTATTTCTGCTGTAAAACACGTTTTGACAATTTCAGCACACTGGGGTTAAGGGCTGACTCAGTGTGCTCTTCTGAGACAGGCAGTTACACTGTGATTCTAAGGGCTGAGAAAACGCGTTTATTTCGGGCTGAAAAACACGTTTTGAAAACTGTGCTGTTCCTGCCCTATAAGTTACATGGTGGTGACCAAAGTTGCCAAAACGTGTTTATTTCTGCTGTAAAACACGTTTTGACAATTTCAGCACACTGGGGTTAAGGGCTGACTCACTGTGCTCTTCTGAGACAGGCAGTTACACTGCGATTCTAAGAGCTGAGAAAACGCGTTTATTTCGGGCTGAAAAACACGTTTTGAAAACTGTGCTGTTCATGCCATATAACTTACATGGTGGTGACCAAAGTTGCCAAAACGTGTTTATTTCTGCTGTAAAACACGTTTTGACAATTTCAGCACACTGGGGTTAAGGGCTGACTCACTGTGCTCTTCTGAGACAGGCAGTTACACTGCGATTCTAAGAGCTGAGAAAACGCGTTTATTTCGGGCTGAAAAACACGTTTTGAAAACTGTGCTGTTCCTGCCATATAACTTACATGGTGGTGACCAAAGTTGCCAAAACGTGTTTATTTCTGCTGAAAAACACGTTTTGACAATTTCAGCACACTGGGGTTAAGGGCTGACTCACTGTGCTCTTCTGAGACAGGCAGTCACACTGTGATTCTAAGGGCTGAGAAAACGCGTTTATTTCGGGCTGAAAAACACGTTTTGAAAACTGTGCTGTTCCTGCCCTATAAGTTACATGGTGCTGACCAAAGTTGCCAAAACGTGTTTATTTTTGCTGTAAAACACGTTTTGACAATTTCAGCACACTGGGGTTAAGGGCTGACTCAGTGTGCTCTTCTGAGACAGGCAGTTAAACTGCGATTCTAAGAGCTGAGAAAACGCGTTTATTTCGGGCTGAAAAACACGTTTTGAAAACTGTGCTGTTCCTGCCATATAACTTACATGGTGGTGACCAAAGTTGCCAAAACGTGTTTATTTCTGCTGAAAAACACGTTTTGACAATTTCAGCACACTGGGGTTAAGGGCTGACTCAGTGTGCTCTTCTGAGACAGGCAGTTACACTGTGATTCTAAGGGCTGAGAAAACGCGTTTATTTCGGGCTGAAAAACACGTTTTGAAAACTGTGCTGTTCCTGCCATATAACTTACCTGGTGGTGACCAAAGTTGCCAAAACGTGTTTATTTCTGCTGAAAAACACGTTTTGACAATTTCAGCACACTGGGGTTAAGGGCTGACTCACTGTGCTCTTCTGAGACAGGCAGTTACACTGTGATTCTAAGGGCTGAGAAAACGCGTTTATTTCGGGCTGAAAAACACGTTTTGAAAACTGTGCTGTTCCTGCCATATAACTTACATGGTGGTGACCAAAGTTGCCAAAACGTGTTTATTTCTGCTGAAAAACACGTTTTGACAATTTCAGCACACTGGGGTTAAGGGCTGACTCAGTGTGCTCTTCTGAGCCAGGCAGTTACACTGTGATTCTAAGGGCTGAGAAAACGCGTTTATTTCGGGCTGAAAAACACGTTTTGAAAACTGTGCTGTTCCTGCCCTATAAGTTACATGGTGCTGACGAAAGTTGCCAAAACGTGTTTATTTCTGCTGTAAAACACGTTTTGACAATTTCAGCACACTGGGGTTAAGGGCTGACTCAGTGTGCTCTTCTGAGACAGGCAGTTACACTGCGATTCCAAGAGCTGAGAAAACGCGTTTATTTCGGGCTGAAAAACACGTTTTGAAAACTGTGCTGTTCCTGCCATATAACTTACATGGTGGTGACCAAAGTTGCCAAAACGTGTTTATTTCTGCTGAAAAACACGTTTTGACAATTTCAGCACACTGGGGTTAAGGGCTGACTCAGTGTGCTCTTCTGAGACAGGCATTTACACTGCGATTCTAAGAGCTGAGAAAACGCGTTTATTTCGGGCTGAAAAACACGTTTTGAAAACTGTGCTGTTCCTGCCCTATAACTTACATGGTGGTGACCAAAGTTGCCAAAACGTGTTTATTTCTGCTGAAAAACACGTTTTGACAATTTCAGCACACTGGGGTTAAGGGCTGACTCAGTGTGCTCTTCTGAGACAGGCAGTTACACTGCGATTCTAAGAGCTGAGAAAACGCGTTTATTTCGGGCTGAAAAACACGTTTTGAAAACTGTGCTGTTCCTGCCCTATAACTTACATGGTGGTGACCAAAGTTGCCAAAACGTGTTTATTTCTGCTGAAAAACACGTTTTGACAATTTCAGCACACTGGGGTTAAGGGCTGACTCAGTTTGCTCTTCTGAGCCAGGCAGTTACACTGTGATTCTAAGGGCTGAGAAAACGCGTTTATTTCGGGCTGAAAAACACGTTTTGAAAACTGTGCTGTTTATGCCCTATAACTTACATGGTGGTGACCAAAGTTGCCAAAACGTGTTTATTTCTGCTGTAAAACACGTTTTGACAATTTCAGCACACTGGGGTTAAGGGCTGACTCAGTGTGCTCTTCTGAGACAGGCAGTTACACTGCGATTCTAAGAGCTGAGAAAACGCGTTTATTTCGGGCTGAAAAACACGTTTTGAAAACTGTGCTGTTCCTGCCCTATAACTTACATGGTGGTGACCAAAGTTGCCAAAACGTGTTTATTTCTGCTGAAAAACACGTTTTGACAATTTCAGCACACTGGGGTTAAGGGCTGACTCAGTGTGCTCTTCTGAGACAGGCAGTTACACTGCGATTCTAAGAGCTGAGAAAACGCGTTTATTTCGGGCTGAAAAACACGTTTTGAAAACTGTGCTGTTCCTGCCCTATAACTTACATGGTGGTGACCAAAGTTGCCAAAACGTGTTTATTTCTGCTGAAAAACACGTTTTGACAATTTCAGCACACTGGGGTTAAGGGCTGACTCAGTGTGCTCTTCTGAGACAGGCAGTTACACTGCGATTCTAAGAGCTGAGAAAACGCGTTTATTTCGGGCTGAAAAACACGTTTTGAAAACTGTGCTGTTCCTGCCCTATAACTTACATGGTGGTGACCAAAGTTGCCAAAACGTGTTTATTTCTGCTGAAAAACACGTTTTGACAATTTCAGCACACTGGGGTTAAGGGCTGACTCACTGTGCTCTTCTGAGACAGGCAGTTACACTGTGATTCTAAGGGCTGAGAAAACGCGTTTATTTCGGGCTGAAAAACACGTTTTGAAAACTGTGCTGTTCCTGCCATATAACTTACATGGTGGTGACCAAAGTTGCCAAAACGTGTTTATTTCTGCTGAAAAACACGTTTTGACAATTTCAGCACACTGGGGTTAAGGGCTGACTCAGTGTGCTCTTCTGAGCCAGGCAGTTACACTGTGATTCTAAGGGCTGAGAAAACGCGTTTATTTCGGGCTGAAAAACACGTTTTGAAAACTGTGCTGTTCCTGCCCTATAAGTTACATGGTGCTGACCAAAGTTGCCAAAACGTGTTTATTTCTGCTGTAAAACACGTTTTGACAATTTCAGCACACTGGGGTTAAGGGCTGACTCAGTGTGCTCTTCTGAGACAGGCAGTTACACTGCGATTCTAAGAGCTGAGAAAACGCGTTTATTTCGGGCTGAAAAACACGTTTTGAAAACTGTGCTGTTCCTGCCATATAACTTACATGGTGGTGACCAAAGTTGCCAAAACGTGTTTATTTCTGCTGAAAAACACGTTTTGACAATTTCAGCACACTGGGGTTAAGGGCTGACTCAGTGTGCTCTTCTGAGACAGGCATTTACACTGCGATTCTAAGAGCTGAGAAAACGCGTTTATTTCGGGCTGAAAAACACGTTTTGAAAACTGTGCTGTTCCTGCCCTATAACTTACATGGTGGTGACCAAAGTTGCCAAAACGTGTTTATTTCTGCTGAAAAACACGTTTTGACAATTTCAGCACACTGGGGTTAAGGGCTGACTCAGTGTGCTCTTCTGAGACAGGCAGTTACACTGCGATTCTAAGAGCTGAGAAAACGCGTTTATTTCGGGCTGAAAAACACGTTTTGAAAACTGTGCTGTTCCTGCCCTATAACTTACATGGTGGTGACCAAAGTTGCCAAAACGTGTTTATTTCTGCTGAAAAACACGTTTTGACAATTTCAGCACACTGGGGTTAAGGGCTGACTCAGTTTGCTCTTCTGAGCCAGGCAGTTACACTGTGATTCTAAGGGCTGAGAAAACGCGTTTATTTCGGGCTGAAAAACACGTTTTGAAAACTGTGCTGTTTATGCCCTATAACTTACATGGTGGTGACCAAAGTTGCCAAAACGTGTTTATTTCTGCTGTAAAACACGTTTTGACAATTTCAGCACACTGGGGTTAAGGGCTGACTCAGTGTGCTCTTCTGAGACAGGCAGTTACACTGCGATTCTAAGAGCTGAGAAAACGCGTTTATTTCGGGCTGAAAAACACGTTTTGAAAACTGTGCTGTTCCTGCCCTATAACTTACATGGTGGTGACCAAAGTTGCCAAAACGTGTTTATTTCTGCTGAAAAACACGTTTTGACAATTTCAGCACACTGGGGTTAAGGGCTGACTCAGTGTGCTCTTCTGAGACAGGCAGTTACACTGCGATTCTAAGAGCTGAGAAAACGCGTTTATTTCGGGCTGAAAAACACGTTTTGAAAACTGTGCTGTTCCTGCCCTATAACTTACATGGTGGTGACCAAAGTTGCCAAAACGTGTTTATTTCTGCTGAAAAACACGTTTTGACAATTTCAGCACACTGGGGTTAAGGGCTGACTCAGTGTGCTCTTCTGAGACAGGCAGTTACACTGCGATTCTAAGAGCTGAGAAAACGCGTTTATTTCGGGCTGAAAAACACGTTTTGAAAACTGTGCTGTTCCTGCCCTATAACTTACATGGTGGTGACCAAAGTTGCCAAAACGTGTTTATTTCTGCTGAAAAACACGTTTTGACAATTTCAGCACACTGGGGTTAAGGGCTGACTCAGTTTGCTCTTCTGAGCCAGGCAGTTACACTGTGATTCTAAGGGCTGAGAAAACGCGTTTATTTCGGGCTGAAAAACACGTTTTGAAAACTGTGCTGTTCCTGCCCTAAAACTTACATGGTGGTGACCAAAGTTGCCAAAACGTGTTTATTTCTGCTGTAAAACACGTTTTGACAATTTCAGCACACTGGGGTTAAGGGCTGACTCAGTTTGCTCTTCTGAGCCAGGCAGTTACACTGTGATTCTAAGGGCTGAGAAAACGCGTTTATTTCGGGCTGAAAAACACGTTTTGAAAACTGTGCTGTTCCTGCCCTATAACTTACATGGTGGTGACCAAAGTTGCCAAAACGTGTTTATTTCTGCTGTAAAACACGTTTTGACAATTTCAGCACACTGGGGTTAAGGGCTGACTCAGTTTGCTCTTCTGAGCCAGGCAGTTACACTGTGATTCTAAGGGCTGAGAAAACGCGTTTATTTCGGGCTGAAAAACACGTTTTGAAAACTGTGCTGTTCCTGCCCTATAACTTACATGGTGGTGACCAAAGTTGCCAAAACGTGTTTATTTCTGCTGTAAAACACGTTTTGACAATTTCAGCACACTGGGGTTAAGGGCTGACTCAGTGTGCTCTTCTGAGACAGGCAGTTACACTGTGATTCTAAGGGCTGAGAAAACGCGTTTATTTCGGGCTGAAAAACACGTTTTGAAAACTGTGCTGTTCCTGCCCTATAAGTTACATGGTGGTGACCAAAGTTGCCAAAACGTGTTTATTTCTGCTGTAAAACACGTTTTGACAATTTCAGCACACTGGGGTTAAGGGCTGACTCACTGTGCTCTTCTGAGACAGGCAGTTACACTGCGATTCTAAGAGCTGAGAAAACGCGTTTATTTCGGGCTGAAAAACACGTTTTGAAAACTGTGCTGTTCATGCCATATAACTTACATGGTGGTGACCAAAGTTGCCAAAACGTGTTTATTTCTGCTGTAAAACACGTTTTGACAATTTCAGCACACTGGGGTTAAGGGCTGACTCACTGTGCTCTTCTGAGACAGGCAGTTACACTGCGATTCTAAGAGCTGAGAAAACGCGTTTATTTCGGGCTGAAAAACACGTTTTGAAAACTGTGCTGTTCCTGCCATATAACTTACATGGTGGTGACCAAAGTTGCCAAAACGTGTTTATTTCTGCTGAAAAACACGTTTTGACAATTTCAGCACACTGGGGTTAAGGGCTGACTCAGTGTGCTCTTCTGAGACAGGCAGTTACACTGCGATTCTAAGAGCTGAGAAAACGCGTTTATTTCGGGCTGAAAAACACGTTTTGAAAACTGTGCTGTTCCTGCCATATAACTTACCTGGTGGTGACCAAAGTTGCCAAAACGTGTTTATTTCTGCTGAAAAACACGTTTTGACAATTTCAGCACACTGGGGTTAAGGGCTGACTCACTGTGCTCTTCTGAGACAGGCAGTTAAACTGTGATACTAAGGGCAGAGAAAACGCGTTTATTTCGTGCTGAAAAACAGGTTTTGAAAACTGTGCTGTTCCTGCCATATAACTTACCTGGTGGTGACCAAAGTTGCCAAAACGTGTTTATTTCTGCTGAAAAACACGTTTTGACAATTTCAGCACACTGGGGTTAAGGGCTGACTCACTGTGCTCTTCTGAGACAGGCAGTTACACTGTGATTCTAAGGGCTGAGAAAACGCGTTTATTTCGGGCTGAAAAACACGTTTTGAAAACTGTGCTGTTCCTGCCCTATAAGTTACATGGTGCTGACCAAAGTTGCCAAAACGTGTTTATTTCTGCTGTAAAACACGTTTTGACAATTTCAGCACACTGGGGTTAAGGGCTGACTCAGTGTGCTCTTCTGAGACAGGCATTTACACTGCGATTCTAAGAGCTGAGAAAACGCGTTTATTTCGGGCTGAAAAACACGTTTTGAAAACTGTGCTGTTCCTGCCATATAACTTACCTGGTGGTGACCAAAGTTGCCAAAACGTGTTTATTTCTGCTGAAAAACACGTTTTGACAATTTCAGCACACTGGGGTTAAGGGCTGACTCACTGTGCTCTTCTGAGACAGGCAGTTACACTGTGATTCTAAGGGCAGAGAAAACGCGTTTATTTCGTGCTGAAAAACACGTTTTGAAAACTGTGCTGTTCCTGCCATATAACTTACCTGGTGGTGACCAAAGTTGCCAAAACGTGTTTATTTCTGCTGAAAAACACGTTTTGACAATTTCAGCACACTGGGGTTAAGGGCTGACTCAGTGTGCTCTTCTGAGCCAGGCAGTTACACTGTGATTCTAAGGGCTGAGAAAACGCGTTTATTTCGGGCTGAAAAACACGTTTTGAAAACTGTGCTGTTCCTGCCCTATAACTTACATGGTGGTGACCAAAGTTGCCAAAACGTGTTTATTTCTGCTGAAAAACACGTTTTGACAATTTCAGCACACTGGGGTTAAGGGCTGACTCAGTTTGCTCTTCTGAGCCAGGCATTTACACTGTGATTCTAAGGGCTGAGAAAACGCGTTTATTTCGGGCTGAAAAACACGTTTTGAAAACTGTGCTGTTCCTGCCCTATAACTTACATGGTGGTGACCAAAGTTGCCAAAACGTGTTTATTTCTGCTGTAAAACACGTTTAGACAATTTCAGCACACTGGGGTTAAGGGCTGACTCAGTGTGCTCTTCTGAGCCAGGCAGTTACACTGTGATTCTAAGGGCTGAGAAAACGCGTTTATTTCGGGCTGAAAAACACGTTTTGAAAACTGTGCTGTTCCTGCCCTATAACTTACATGGTGGTGACCAAAGTTGCCAAAACGTGTTTATTTCTGCTGAAAAACACGTTTTGACAATTTCAGCACACTGGGGTTAAGGGCTGACTCAGTTTGCTCTTCTGAGTCAGGCAGTTACACTGTGATTCTAAGGGCTGAGAAAACGCGTTTATTTCGGGCTGAAAAACACGTTTTGAAAACTGTGCTGTTCCTGCCCTATAACTTACATGGTGGTGACCAAAGTTGCCAAAACGTGTTTATTTCTGCTGTAAAACACGTTTTGACAATTTCAGCACACTGGGGTTAAGGGCTGACTCAGTGTGCTCTTCTGAGCCAGGCAGTTACACTGTGATTCTAAGGGCTGAGAAAACGCGTTTATTTCGAGCTGAAAAACACGTTTTGAAAACTGTGCTGTTCCTGCCATATAACTTACATGGTGGTGACCAAAGTTGCCAAAACGTGTTTATTTCTGCTGAAAAACACGTTTTGACAATTTCAGCACACTGGGGTTAAGGGCTGACTCACTGTGCTCTTCTGAGACAGGCAGTTACACTGTGATTCTAAGGGCAGAGAAAACGCGTTTATTTCAGGCTGAAAAACACGTTTTGAAAACTGTGCTGTTCCTGCCATATAACTTACCTGGTGGTGACCAAAGTTGCCAAAACGTGTTTATTTCTGCTGAAAAACACGTTTTGACAATTTCAGCACACTGGGGTTAAGGGCTGACTCACTGTGCTCTTCTGAGACAGGCAGTTACACTGTGATTCTAAGGGCTGAGAAAACGCGTTTATTTCGGGCTGAAAAACACGTTTTGAAAACTGTGCTGTTCCTGCCATATAACTTACATGGTGGTGACCAAAGTTGCCAAAACGTGTTTATTTCTGCTGAAAAACACGTTTTGACAATTTCAGCACACTGGGGTTAAGGGCTGACTCAGTGTGCTCTTCTGAGCCAGGCAGTTACACTGTGATTCTAAGGGCTGAGAAAACGCGTTTATTTCGGGCTGAAAAACACGTTTTGAAAACTGTGCTGTTCCTGCCCTATAAGTTACATGGTGCTGACCAAAGTTGCCAAAACGTGTTTATTTCTGCTGTAAAACACGTTTTGACAATTTCAGCACACTGGGGTTAAGGGCTGACTCAGTGTGCTCTTCTGAGACAGGCAGTTACACTGCGATTCTAAGAGCTGAGAAAACGCGTTTATTTCGGGCTGAAAAACACGTTTTGAAAACTGTGCTGTTCCTGCCATATAACTTACATGGTGGTGACCAAAGTTGCCAAAACGTGTTTATTTCTGCTGAAAAACACGTTTTGACAATTTCAGCACACTGGGGTTAAGGGCTGACTCAGTGTGCTCTTCTGAGACAGGCATTTACACTGCGATTCTAAGAGCTGAGAAAACGCGTTTATTTCGGGCTGAAAAACACGTTTTGAAAACTGTGCTGTTCCTGCCCTATTACTTACATGGTGGTGACCAAAGTTGCCAAAACGTGTTTATTTCTGCTGAAAAACACGTTTTGACAATTTCAGCACACTGGGGTTAAGGGCTGACTCAGTGTGCTCTTCTGAGACAGGCAGTTACACTGCGATTCTAAGAGCTGAGAAAACGCGTTTATTTCGGGCTGAAAAACACGTTTTGAAAACTGTGCTGTTCCTGCCCTATAACTTACATGGTGGTGACCAAAGTTGCCAAAACGTGTTTATTTCTGCTGAAAAACACGTTTTGACAATTTCAGCACACTGGGGTTAAGGTCTGACTCAGTTTGCTCTTCTGAGCCAGGCAGTTACACTGTGATTCTAAGGGCTGAGAAAACGCGTTTATTTCGGGCTGAAAAACACGTTTTGAAAACTGTGCTGTTTATGCCCTATAACTTACATGGTGGTGACCAAAGTTGCCAAAACGTGTTTATTTCTGCTGTAAAACACGTTTTGACAATTTCAGCACACTGGGGTTAAGGGCTGACTCAGTGTGCTCTTCTGAGACAGGCAGTTACACTGCGATTCTAAGAGCTGAGAAAACGCGTTTATTTCGGGCTGAAAAACACGTTTTGAAAACTGTGCTGTTCCTGCCCTATAACTTACATGGTGGTGACCAAAGTTGCCAAAACGTGTTTATTTCTGCTGAAAAACACGTTTTGACAATTTCAGCACACTGGGGTTAAGGGCTGACTCAGTGTGCTCTTCTGAGACAGGCAGTTACACTGCGATTCTAAGAGCTGAGAAAACGCGTTTATTTCGGGCTGAAAAACACGTTTTGAAAACTGTGCTGTTCCTGCCCTATAACTTACATGGTGGTGACCAAAGTTGCCAAAACGTGTTTATTTCTGCTGTAAAACACGTTTTGACAATTTCAGCACACTGGGGTTAAGGGCTGACTCAGTTTGCTCTTCTGAGCCAGGCAGTTACACTGTGATTCTAAGGGCTGAGAAAACGCGTTTATTTCGGGCTGAAAAACACGTTTTGAAAACTGTGCTGTTCCTGCCCTATAACTTACATGGTGGTGACCAAAGTTGCCAAAACGTGTTTATTTCTGCTGAAAAACACGTTTTGACAATTTCAGCACACTGGGGTTAAGGGCTGACTCAGTGTACTCTTCTGAGACAGGCAGTTACACTGCGATTCTAAGAGCTGAGAAAACGCGTTTATTTCGGGCTGAAAAACACGTTTTGAAAACTGTGCTGTTCCTGCCCTATAACTTACATGGTGGTGACCAAAGTTGCCAAAACGTGTTTATTTCTGCTGAAAAACACGTTTTGACAATTTCAGCACACTGGGGTTAAGGGCTGACTCAGTTTGCTCTTCTGAGCCAGGCAGTTACACTGTGATTCTAAGGGCTGAGAAAACGCGTTTATTTCGGGCTGAAAAACACGTTTTGAAAACTGTGCTGTTCCTGCCCTATAACTTACATGGTGGTGACCAAAGTTGCCAAAACGTGTTTATTTCTGCTGAAAAACACGTTTTGACAATTTCAGCACACTGGGGTTAAGGGCTGACTCAGTGTGCTCTTCTGAGACAGGCAGTTACACTGCGTTTCTAAGAGCTGAGAAAACGCGTTTATTTCGGGCTGAAAAACACGTTTTGAAAACTGTGCTGTTCCTGCCCTATAACTTACATGGTGGTGACCAAAGTTGCCAAAACGTGTTTATTTCTGCTGAAAAACACGTTTTGACAATTTCAGCACACTGGGGTTAAGGGCTGATTCAGTTTGCTCTTCTGAGCCAGGCAGTTACAGTGTGATTCTAAGGGCTGAGAAAACGCGTTTATTTCGGGCTGAAAAACACGTTTTGAAAACTGTGCTGTTTATGCCCTATAACTTACATGGTGCTGACCAAAGTTGCCAAAACGTGTTTATTTCTGCTGTAAAACACGTTTTGACAATTTCAGCACACTGGGGTTAAGGGCTGACTCAGTGTGCTCTTCTGAGACAGGCAGTTACACTGTGATTCTAAGGGCTGAGAAAACGCGTTTATTTCGGGCTGAAAAACACGTTTTGAAAACTGTGCTGTTCCTGCCCTATAAGTTACATGGTGGTGACCAAAGTTGCCAAAACGTGTTTATTTCTGCTGTAAAACACGTTTTGACAATTTCAGCACACTGGGGTTAAGGGCTGACTCACTGTGCTCTTCTGAGACAGGCAGTTACACTGCGATTCTAAGAGCTGAGAAAACGCGTTTATTTCGGGCTGAAAAACACGTTTTGAAAACTGTGCTGTTCATGCCATATAACTTACATGGTGGTGACCAAAGTTGCCAAAACGTGTTTATTTCTGCTGTAAAACACGTTTTGACAATTTCAGCACACTGGGGTTAAGGGCTGACTCACTGTGCTCTTCTGAGACAGGCAGTTACACTGCGATTCTAAGAGCTGAGAAAACGCGTTTATTTCGGGCTGAAAAACACGTTTTGAAAACTGTGCTGTTCCTGCCATATAACTTACATGGTGGTGACCAAAGTTGCCAAAACGTGTTTATTTCTGCTGAAAAACACGTTTTGACAATTTCAGCACACTGGGGTTAAGGGCTGACTCACTGTGCTCTTCTGAGACAGGCAGTCACACTGTGATTCTAAGGGCTGAGAAAACGCGTTTATTTCGGGCTGAAAAACACGTTTTGAAAACTGTGCTGTTCCTGCCCTATAAGTTACATGGTGCTGACCAAAGTTGCCAAAACGTGTTTATTTCTGCTGTAAAACACGTTTTGACAATTTCAGCACACTGGGGTTAAGGGCTGACTCAGTGTGCTCTTCTGAGACAGGCAGTTACACTGCGATTCTAAGAGCTGAGAAAACGCGTTTATTTCGGGCTGAAAAACACGTTTTGAAAACTGTGCTGTTCCTGCCCTATAACTTACATGGTGGTGACCAAAGTTGCCAAAACGTGTTTATTTCTGCTGAAAAACACGTTTTGACAATTTCAGCACACTGGGGTTAAGGGCTGACTCAGTGTGCTCTTCTGAGACAGGCAGTTACACTGCGATTCTAAGAGCTGAGAAAACGCGTTTATTTCGGGCTGAAAAACACGTTTTGAAAACTGTGCTGTTCCTGCCCTATAACTTACATGGTGGTGACCAAAGTTGCCAAAACGTGTTTATTTCTGCTGAAAAACACGTTTTGACAATTTCAGCACACTGGGGTTAAGGGCTGACTCAGTGTGCTCTTCTGAGACAGGCAGTTACACTGCGATTCTAAGAGCTGAGAAAACGCGTTTATTTCGGGCTGAAAAACACGTTTTGAAAACTGTGCTGTTCCTGCCCTATAACTTACATGGTGGTGACCAAAGTTGCCAAAACGTGTTTATTTCTGCTGAAAAACACGTTTTGACAATTTCAGCACACTGGGGTTAAGGGCTGACTCACTGTGCTCTTCTGAGACAGGCAGTTACACTGTGATTCTAAGGGCTGAGAAAACGCGTTTATTTCGGGCTGAAAAACACGTTTTGAAAACTGTGCTGTTCCTGCCATATAACTTACATGGTGGTGACCAAAGTTGCCAAAACGTGTTTATTTCTGCTGAAAAACACGTTTTGACAATTTCAGCACACTGGGGTTAAGGGCTGACTCAGTGTGCTCTTCTGAGCCAGGCAGTTACACTGTGATTCTAAGGGCTGAGAAAACGCGTTTATTTCGGGCTGAAAAACACGTTTTGAAAACTGTGCTGTTCCTGCCCTATAAGTTACATGGTGCTGACCAAAGTTGCCAAAACGTGTTTATTTCTGCTGTAAAACACGTTTTGACAATTTCAGCACACTGGGGTTAAGGGCTGACTCAGTGTGCTCTTCTGAGACAGGCAGTTACACTGCGATTCTAAGAGCTGAGAAAACGCGTTTATTTCGGGCTGAAAAACACGTTTTGAAAACTGTGCTGTTCCTGCCATATAACTTACATGGTGGTGACCAAAGTTGCCAAAACGTGTTTATTTCTGCTGAAAAACACGTTTTGACAATTTCAGCACACTGGGGTTAAGGGCTGACTCAGTGTGCTCTTCTGAGACAGGCATTTACACTGCGATTCTAAGAGCTGAGAAAACGCGTTTATTTCGGGCTGAAAAACACGTTTTGAAAACTGTGCTGTTCCTGCCCTATAACTTACATGGTGGTGACCAAAGTTGCCAAAACGTGTTTATTTCTGCTGAAAAACACGTTTTGACAATTTCAGCACACTGGGGTTAAGGGCTGACTCAGTGTGCTCTTCTGAGACAGGCAGTTACACTGCGATTCTAAGAGCTGAGAAAACGCGTTTATTTCGGGCTGAAAAACACGTTTTGAAAACTGTGCTGTTCCTGCCCTATAACTTACATGGTGGTGACCAAAGTTGCCAAAACGTGTTTATTTCTGCTGAAAAACACGTTTTGACAATTTCAGCACACTGGGGTTAAGGGCTGACTCAGTTTGCTCTTCTGAGCCAGGCAGTTACACTGTGATTCTAAGGGCTGAGAAAACGCGTTTATTTCGGGCTGAAAAACACGTTTTGAAAACTGTGCTGTTTATGCCCTATAACTTACATGGTGGTGACCAAAGTTGCCAAAACGTGTTTATTTCTGCTGTAAAACACGTTTTGACAATTTCAGCACACTGGGGTTAAGGGCTGACTCAGTGTGCTCTTCTGAGACAGGCAGTTACACTGCGATTCTAAGAGCTGAGAAAACGCGTTTATTTCGGGCTGAAAAACACGTTTTGAAAACTGTGCTGTTCCTGCCCTATAACTTACATGGTGGTGACCAAAGTTGCCAAAACGTGTTTATTTCTGCTGAAAAACACGTTTTGACAATTTCAGCACACTGGGGTTAAGGGCTGACTCAGTGTGCTCTTCTGAGACAGGCAGTTACACTGCGATTCTAAGAGCTGAGAAAACGCGTTTATTTCGGGCTGAAAAACACGTTTTGAAAACTGTGCTGTTCCTGCCCTATAACTTACATGGTGGTGACCAAAGTTGCCAAAACGTGTTTATTTCTGCTGAAAAACACGTTTTGACAATTTCAGCACACTGGGGTTAAGGGCTGACTCAGTGTGCTCTTCTGAGACAGGCAGTTACACTGCGATTCTAAGAGCTGAGAAAACGCGTTTATTTCGGGCTGAAAAACACGTTTTGAAAACTGTGCTGTTCCTGCCCTATAACTTACATGGTGGTGACCAAAGTTGCCAAAACGTGTTTATTTCTGCTGAAAAACACGTTTTGACAATTTCAGCACACTGGGGTTAAGGGCTGACTCAGTTTGCTCTTCTGAGCCAGGCAGTTACACTGTGATTCTAAGGGCTGAGAAAACGCGTTTATTTCGGGCTGAAAAACACGTTTTGAAAACTGTGCTGTTCCTGCCCTAAAACTTACATGGTGGTGACCAAAGTTGCCAAAACGTGTTTATTTCTGCTGTAAAACACGTTTTGACAATTTCAGCACACTGGGGTTAAGGGCTGACTCAGTTTGCTCTTCTGAGCCAGGCAGTTACACTGTGATTCTAAGGGCTGAGAAAACGCGTTTATTTCGGGCTGAAAAACACGTTTTGAAAACTGTGCTGTTCCTGCCCTATAACTTACATGGTGGTGACCAAAGTTGCCAAAACGTGTTTATTTCTGCTGTAAAACACGTTTTGACAATTTCAGCACACTGGGGTTAAGGGCTGACTCAGTTTGCTCTTCTGAGCCAGGCAGTTACACTGTGATTCTAAGGGCTGAGAAAACGCGTTTATTTCGGGCTGAAAAACACGTTTTGAAAACTGTGCTGTTCCTGCCCTATAACTTACATGGTGGTGACCAAAGTTGCCAAAACGTGTTTATTTCTGCTGTAAAACACGTTTTGACAATTTCAGCACACTGGGGTTAAGGGCTGACTCAGTGTGCTCTTCTGAGACAGGCAGTTACACTGTGATTCTAAGGGCTGAGAAAACGCGTTTATTTCGGGCTGAAAAACACGTTTTGAAAACTGTGCTGTTCCTGCCCTATAAGTTACATGGTGGTGACCAAAGTTGCCAAAACGTGTTTATTTCTGCTGTAAAACACGTTTTGACAATTTCAGCACACTGGGGTTAAGGGCTGACTCACTGTGCTCTTCTGAGACAGGCAGTTACACTGCGATTCTAAGAGCTGAGAAAACGCGTTTATTTCGGGCTGAAAAACACGTTTTGAAAACTGTGCTGTTCATGCCATATAACTTACATGGTGGTGACCAAAGTTGCCAAAACGTGTTTATTTCTGCTGTAAAACACGTTTTGACAATTTCAGCACACTGGGGTTAAGGGCTGACTCACTGTGCTCTTCTGAGACAGGCAGTTACACTGCGATTCTAAGAGCTGAGAAAACGCGTTTATTTCGGGCTGAAAAACACGTTTTGAAAACTGTGCTGTTCCTGCCATATAACTTACATGGTGGTGACCAAAGTTGCCAAAACGTGTTTATTTCTGCTGAAAAACACGTTTTGACAATTTCAGCACACTGGGGTTAAGGGCTGACTCAGTGTGCTCTTCTGAGACAGGCAGTTACACTGCGATTCTAAGAGCTGAGAAAACGCGTTTATTTCGGGCTGAAAAACACGTTTTGAAAACTGTGCTGTTCCTGCCATATAACTTACCTGGTGGTGACCAAAGTTGCCAAAACGTGTTTATTTCTGCTGAAAAACACGTTTTGACAATTTCAGCACACTGGGGTTAAGGGCTGACTCACTGTGCTCTTCTGAGACAGGCAGTTAAACTGTGATACTAAGGGCAGAGAAAACGCGTTTATTTCGTGCTGAAAAACAGGTTTTGAAAACTGTGCTGTTCCTGCCATATAACTTACCTGGTGGTGACCAAAGTTGCCAAAACGTGTTTATTTCTGCTGAAAAACACGTTTTGACAATTTCAGCACACTGGGGTTAAGGGCTGACTCACTGTGCTCTTCTGAGACAGGCAGTTACACTGTGATTCTAAGGGCTGAGAAAACGCGTTTATTTCGGGCTGAAAAACACGTTTTGAAAACTGTGCTGTTCCTGCCCTATAAGTTACATGGTGCTGACCAAAGTTGCCAAAACGTGTTTATTTCTGCTGTAAAACACGTTTTGACAATTTCAGCACACTGGGGTTAAGGGCTGACTCAGTGTGCTCTTCTGAGACAGGCATTTACACTGCGATTCTAAGAGCTGAGAAAACGCGTTTATTTCGGGCTGAAAAACACGTTTTGAAAACTGTGCTGTTCCTGCCATATAACTTACCTGGTGGTGACCAAAGTTGCCAAAACGTGTTTATTTCTGCTGAAAAACACGTTTTGACAATTTCAGCACACTGGGGTTAAGGGCTGACTCACTGTGCTCTTCTGAGACAGGCAGTTACACTGTGATTCTAAGGGCAGAGAAAACGCGTTTATTTCGTGCTGAAAAACACGTTTTGAAAACTGTGCTGTTCCTGCCATATAACTTACCTGGTGGTGACCAAAGTTGCCAAAACGTGTTTATTTCTGCTGAAAAACACGTTTTGACAATTTCAGCACACTGGGGTTAAGGGCTGACTCAGTGTGCTCTTCTGAGCCAGGCAGTTACACTGTGATTCTAAGGGCTGAGAAAACGCGTTTATTTCGGGCTGAAAAACACGTTTTGAAAACTGTGCTGTTCCTGCCCTATAACTTACATGGTGGTGACCAAAGTTGCCAAAACGTGTTTATTTCTGCTGAAAAACACGTTTTGACAATTTCAGCACACTGGGGTTAAGGGCTGACTCAGTTTGCTCTTCTGAGCCAGGCATTTACACTGTGATTCTAAGGGCTGAGAAAACGCGTTTATTTCGGGCTGAAAAACACGTTTTGAAAACTGTGCTGTTCCTGCCCTATAACTTACATGGTGGTGACCAAAGTTGCCAAAACGTGTTTATTTCTGCTGTAAAACACGTTTAGACAATTTCAGCACACTGGGGTTAAGGGCTGACTCAGTGTGCTCTTCTGAGCCAGGCAGTTACACTGTGATTCTAAGGGCTGAGAAAACGCGTTTATTTCGGGCTGAAAAACACGTTTTGAAAACTGTGCTGTTCCTGCCCTATAACTTACATGGTGGTGACCAAAGTTGCCAAAACGTGTTTATTTCTGCTGAAAAACACGTTTTGACAATTTCAGCACACTGGGGTTAAGGGCTGACTCAGTTTGCTCTTCTGAGTCAGGCAGTTACACTGTGATTCTAAGGGCTGAGAAAACGCGTTTATTTCGGGCTGAAAAACACGTTTTGAAAACTGTGCTGTTCCTGCCCTATAACTTACATGGTGGTGACCAAAGTTGCCAAAACGTGTTTATTTCTGCTGTAAAACACGTTTTGACAATTTCAGCACACTGGGGTTAAGGGCTGACTCAGTGTGCTCTTCTGAGCCAGGCAGTTACACTGTGATTCTAAGGGCTGAGAAAACGCGTTTATTTCGAGCTGAAAAACACGTTTTGAAAACTGTGCTGTTCCTGCCATATAACTTACATGGTGGTGACCAAAGTTGCCAAAACGTGTTTATTTCTGCTGAAAAACACGTTTTGACAATTTCAGCACACTGGGGTTAAGGGCTGACTCACTGTGCTCTTCTGAGACAGGCAGTTACACTGTGATTCTAAGGGCAGAGAAAACGCGTTTATTTCAGGCTGAAAAACACGTTTTGAAAACTGTGCTGTTCCTGCCATATAACTTACCTGGTGGTGACCAAAGTTGCCAAAACGTGTTTATTTCTGCTGAAAAACACGTTTTGACAATTTCAGCACACTGGGGTTAAGGGCTGACTCACTGTGCTCTTCTGAGACAGGCAGTTACACTGTGATTCTAAGGGCTGAGAAAACGCGTTTATTTCGGGCTGAAAAACACGTTTTGAAAACTGTGCTGTTCCTGCCATATAACTTACATGGTGGTGACCAAAGTTGCCAAAACGTGTTTATTTCTGCTGAAAAACACGTTTTGACAATTTCAGCACACTGGGGTTAAGGGCTGACTCAGTGTGCTCTTCTGAGCCAGGCAGTTACACTGTGATTCTAAGGGCTGAGAAAACGCGTTTATTTCGGGCTGAAAAACACGTTTTGAAAACTGTGCTGTTCCTGCCCTATAAGTTACATGGTGCTGACCAAAGTTGCCAAAACGTGTTTATTTCTGCTGTAAAACACGTTTTGACAATTTCAGCACACTGGGGTTAAGGGCTGACTCAGTGTGCTCTTCTGAGACAGGCAGTTACACTGCGATTCTAAGAGCTGAGAAAACGCGTTTATTTCGGGCTGAAAAACACGTTTTGAAAACTGTGCTGTTCCTGCCATATAACTTACATGGTGGTGACCAAAGTTGCCAAAACGTGTTTATTTCTGCTGAAAAACACGTTTTGACAATTTCAGCACACTGGGGTTAAGGGCTGACTCAGTGTGCTCTTCTGAGACAGGCATTTACACTGCGATTCTAAGAGCTGAGAAAACGCGTTTATTTCGGGCTGAAAAACACGTTTTGAAAACTGTGCTGTTCCTGCCCTATTACTTACATGGTGGTGACCAAAGTTGCCAAAACGTGTTTATTTCTGCTGAAAAACACGTTTTGACAATTTCAGCACACTGGGGTTAAGGGCTGACTCAGTGTGCTCTTCTGAGACAGGCAGTTACACTGCGATTCTAAGAGCTGAGAAAACGCGTTTATTTCGGGCTGAAAAACACGTTTTGAAAACTGTGCTGTTCCTGCCCTATAACTTACATGGTGGTGACCAAAGTTGCCAAAACGTGTTTATTTCTGCTGAAAAACACGTTTTGACAATTTCAGCACACTGGGGTTAAGGTCTGACTCAGTTTGCTCTTCTGAGCCAGGCAGTTACACTGTGATTCTAAGGGCTGAGAAAACGCGTTTATTTCGGGCTGAAAAACACGTTTTGAAAACTGTGCTGTTTATGCCCTATAACTTACATGGTGGTGACCAAAGTTGCCAAAACGTGTTTATTTCTGCTGTAAAACACGTTTTGACAATTTCAGCACACTGGGGTTAAGGGCTGACTCAGTGTGCTCTTCTGAGACAGGCAGTTACACTGCGATTCTAAGAGCTGAGAAAACGCGTTTATTTCGGGCTGAAAAACACGTTTTGAAAACTGTGCTGTTCCTGCCCTATAACTTACATGGTGGTGACCAAAGTTGCCAAAACGTGTTTATTTCTGCTGAAAAACACGTTTTGACAATTTCAGCACACTGGGGTTAAGGGCTGACTCAGTGTGCTCTTCTGAGACAGGCAGTTACACTGCGATTCTAAGAGCTGAGAAAACGCGTTTATTTCGGGCTGAAAAACACGTTTTGAAAACTGTGCTGTTCCTGCCCTATAACTTACATGGTGGTGACCAAAGTTGCCAAAACGTGTTTATTTCTGCTGAAAAACACGTTTTGACAATTTCAGCACACTGGGGTTAAGGGCTGACTCAGTGTGCTCTTCTGAGACAGGCAGTTACACTGCGATTCTAAGAGCTGAGAAAACGCGTTTATTTCGGGCTGAAAAACACGTTTTGAAAACTGTGCTGTTCCTGCCCTATAACTTACATGGTGGTGACCAAAGTTGCCAAAACGTGTTTATTTCTGCTGAAAAACACGTTTTGACAATTTCAGCACACTGGGGTTAAGGGCTGACTCAGTTTGCTCTTCTGAGCCAGGCAGTTACACTGTGATTCTAAGGGCTGAGAAAACGCGTTTATTTCGGGCTGAAAAACACGTTTTGAAAACTGTGCTGTTCCTGCCCTAAAACTTACATGGTGGTGACCAAAGTTGCCAAAACGTGTTTATTTCTGCTGTAAAACACGTTTTGACAATTTCAGCACACTGGGGTTAAGGGCTGACTCAGTTTGCTCTTCTGAGCCAGGCAGTTACACTGTGATTCTAAGGGCTGAGAAAACGCGTTTATTTCGGGCTGAAAAACACGTTTTGAAAACTGTGCTGTTCCTGCCCTATAACTTACATGGTGGTGACCAAAGTTGCCAAAACGTGTTTATTTCTGCTGTAAAACACGTTTTGACAATTTCAGCACACTGGGGTTAAGGGCTGACTCAGTTTGCTCTTCTGAGCCAGGCAGTTACACTGTGATTCTAAGGGCTGAGAAAACGCGTTTATTTCGGGCTGAAAAACACGTTTTGAAAACTGTGCTGTTCCTGCCCTATAACTTACATGGTGGTGACCAAAGTTGCCAAAACGTGTTTATTTCTGCTGAAAAACACGTTTTGACAATTTCAGCACACTGGGGTTAAGGGCTGACTCAGTGTGCTCTTCTGAGACAGGCAGTTACACTGCGATTCTAAGAGCTGAGAAAACGCGTTTATTTCGGGCTGAAAAACACGTTTTGAAAACTGTGCTGTTCCTGCCCTATAACTTACATGGTGGTGACCAAAGTTGCCAAAACGTGTTTATTTCTGCTGAAAAACACGTTTTGACAATTTCAGCACACTGGGGTTAAGGGCTGACTCAGTTTGCTCTTCTGAGCCAGGCAGTTACACTGTGATTCTAAGGGCTGAGAAAACGCGTTTATTTCGGGCTGAAAAACACGTTTTGAAAACTGTGCTGTTCCTGCCCTATAACTTACATGGTGGTGACCAAAGTTGCCAAAACGTGTTTATTTCTGCTGAAAAACACGTTTTGACAATTTCAGCACACTGGGGTTAAGGGCTGACTCAGTGTGCTCTTCTGAGACAGGCAGTTACACTGCGTTTCTAAGAGCTGAGAAAACGCGTTTATTTCGGGCTGAAAAACACGTTTTGAAAACTGTGCTGTTCCTGCCCTATAACTTACATGGTGGTGACCAAAGTTGCCAAAACGTGTTTATTTCTGCTGAAAAACACGTTTTGACAATTTCAGCACACTGGGGTTAAGGGCTGATTCAGTTTGCTCTTCTGAGCCAGGCAGTTACAGTGTGATTCTAAGGGCTGAGAAAACGCGTTTATTTCGGGCTGAAAAACACGTTTTGAAAACTGTGCTGTTTATGCCCTATAACTTACATGGTGCTGACCAAAGTTGCCAAAACGTGTTTATTTCTGCTGTAAAACACGTTTTGACAATTTCAGCACACTGGGGTTAAGGGCTGACTCAGTGTGCTCTTCTGAGACAGGCAGTTACACTGTGATTCTAAGGGCTGAGAAATCGCGTTTATTTCGGGCTGAAAAACACGTTTTGAAAACTGTGCTGTTCCTGCCCTATAAGTTACATGGTGGTGACCAAAGTTGCCAAAACGTGTTTATTTCTGCTGTAAAACACGTTTTGACAATTTCAGCACATTGGGGTTAAGGGCTGACTCACTGTGCTCTTCTGAGACAGGCAGTTACACTGCGATTCTAAGAGCTGAGAAAACGCGTTTATTTCGGGCTGAAAAACACGTTTTGAAAACTGTGCTGTTCATGCCATATAACTTACATGGTGGTGACCAAAGTTGCCAAAACGTGTTTATTTCTGCTGTAAAACACGTTTTGACAATTTCAGCACACTGGGGTTAAGGGCTGACTCACTGTGCTCTTCTGAGACAGGCAGTTACACTGCGATTCTAAGAGCTGAGAAAACGCGTTTATTTCGGGCTGAAAAACACGTTTTGAAAACTGTGCTGTTCCTGCCATATAACTTACATGGTGGTGACCAAAGTTGCCAAAACGTGTTTATTTCTGCTGAAAAACACGTTTTGACAATTTCAGCACACTGGGGTTAAGGGCTGACTCACTGTGCTCTTCTGAGACAGGCAGTCACACTGTGATTCTAAGGGCTGAGAAAACGCGTTTATTTCGGGCTGAAAAACACGTTTTGAAAACTGTGCTGTTCCTGCCCTATAAGTTACATGGTGCTGACCAAAGTTGCCAAAACGTGTTTATTTCTGCTGTAAAACACGTTTTGACAATTTCAGCACACTGGGGTTAAGGGCTGACTCAGTGTGCTCTTCTGAGACAGGCAGTTAAACTGCGATTCTAAGAGCTGAGAAAACGCGTTTATTTCGGGCTGAAAAACACGTTTTGAAAACTGTGCTGTTCCTGCCATATAACTTACATGGTGGTGACCAAAGTTGCCAAAACGTGTTTATTTCTGCTGAAAAACACGTTTTGACAATTTCAGCACACTGGGGTTAAGGGCTGACTCAGTGTGCTCTTCTGAGACAGGCAGTTACACTGTGATTCTAAGGGCTGAGAAAACGCGTTTATTTCGGGCTGAAAAACACGTTTTGAAAACTGTGCTGTTCCTGCCCTATAACTTACATGGTGGTGACCAAAGTTGCCAAAACGTGTTTATTTCTGCTGAAAAACACGTTTTGACAATTTCAGCACACTGGGGTTAAGGGCTGACTCAGTTTGCTCTTCTGAGTCAGGCAGTTACACTGTGATTCTAAGGGCTGAGAAAACGCGTTTATTTCGGGCTGAAAAACACGTTTTGAAAACTGTGCTGTTCCTGCCCTATAACTTACATGGTGGTGACCAAAGTTGCCAAAACGTGTTTATTTCTGCTGTAAAACACGTTTTGACAATTTCAGCACACTGGGGTTAAGGGCTGACTCAGTGTGCTCTTCTGAGCCAGGCAGTTACACTGTGATTCTAAGGGCTGAGAAAACGCGTTTATTTCGAGCTGAAAAACACGTTTTGAAAACTGTGCTGTTCCTGCCATATAACTTACATGGTGGTGACCAAAGTTGCCAAAACGTGTTTATTTCTGCTGAAAAACACGTTTTGACAATTTCAGCACACTGGGGTTAAGGGCTGACTCACTGTGCTCTTCTGAGACAGGCAGTTACACTGTGATTCTAAGGGCAGAGAAAACGCGTTTATTTCAGGCTGAAAAACACGTTTTGAAAACTGTGCTGTTCCTGCCATATAACTTACCTGGTGGTGACCAAAGTTGCCAAAACGTGTTTATTTCTGCTGAAAAACACGTTTTGACAATTTCAGCACACTGGGGTTAAGGGCTGACTCACTGTGCTCTTCTGAGACAGGCAGTTACACTGTGATTCTAAGGGCTGAGAAAACGCGTTTATTTCGGGCTGAAAAACACGTTTTGAAAACTGTGCTGTTCCTGCCATATAACTTACATGGTGGTGACCAAAGTTGCCAAAACGTGTTTATTTCTGCTGAAAAACACGTTTTGACAATTTCAGCACACTGGGGTTAAGGGCTGACTCAGTGTGCTCTTCTGAGCCAGGCAGTTACACTGTGATTCTAAGGGCTGAGAAAACGCGTTTATTTCGGGCTGAAAAACACGTTTTGAAAACTGTGCTGTTCCTGCCCTATAAGTTACATGGTGCTGACCAAAGTTGCCAAAACGTGTTTATTTCTGCTGTAAAACACGTTTTGACAATTTCAGCACACTGGGGTTAAGGGCTGACTCAGTGTGCTCTTCTGAGACAGGCAGTTACACTGCGATTCTAAGAGCTGAGAAAACGCGTTTATTTCGGGCTGAAAAACACGTTTTGAAAACTGTGCTGTTCCTGCCATATAACTTACATGGTGGTGACCAAAGTTGCCAAAACGTGTTTATTTCTGCTGAAAAACACGTTTTGACAATTTCAGCACACTGGGGTTAAGGGCTGACTCAGTGTGCTCTTCTAAGACAGGCATTTACACTGCGATTCTAAGAGCTGAGAAAACGCGTTTATTTCGGGCTGAAAAACACGTTTTGAAAACTGTGCTGTTCCTGCCCTATTACTTACATGGTGGTGACCAAAGTTGCCAAAACGTGTTTATTTCTGCTGAAAAACACGTTTTGACAATTTCAGCACACTGGGGTTAAGGGCTGACTCAGTGTGCTCTTCTGAGACAGGCAGTTACACTGCGATTCTAAGAGCTGAGAAAACGCGTTTATTTCGGGCTGAAAAACACGTTTTGAAAACTGTGCTGTTCCTGCCCTATAACTTACATGGTGGTGACCAAAGTTGCCAAAACGTGTTTATTTCTGCTGAAAAACACGTTTTGACAATTTCAGCACACTGGGGTTAAGGTCTGACTCAGTTTGCTCTTCTGAGCCAGGCAGTTACACTGTGATTCTAAGGGCTGAGAAAACGCGTTTATTTCGGGCTGAAAAACACGTTTTGAAAACTGTGCTGTTTATGCCCTATAACTTACATGGTGGTGACCAAAGTTGCCAAAACGTGTTTATTTCTGCTGTAAAACACGTTTTGACAATTTCAGCACACTGGGGTTAAGGGCTGACTCAGTGTGCTCTTCTGAGACAGGCAGTTACACTGCGATTCTAAGAGCTGAGAAAACGCGTTTATTTCGGGCTGAAAAACACGTTTTGAAAACTGTGCTGTTCCTGCCCTATAACTTACATGGTGGTGACCAAAGTTGCCAAAACGTGTTTATTTCTGCTGAAAAACACGTTTTGACAATTTCAGCACACTGGGGTTAAGGGCTGACTCAGTGTGCTCTTCTGAGACAGGCAGTTACACTGCGATTATAAGAGCTGAGAAAACGCGTTTATTTCGGGCTGAAAAACACGTTTTGAAAACTGTGCTGTTCCTGCCCTATAACTTACATGGTGGTGACCAAAGTTGCCAAAACGTGTTTATTTCTGCTGAAAAACACGTTTTGACAATTTCAGCACACTGGGGTTAAGGGCTGACTCAGTGTGCTCTTCTGAGACAGGCAGTTACACTGCGATTCTAAGAGCTGAGAAAACGCGTTTATTTCGGGCTGAAAAACACGTTTTGAAAACTGTGCTGTTCCTGCCCTATAACTTACATGGTGGTGACCAAAGTTGCCAAAACGTGTTTATTTCTGCTGAAAAACACGTTTTGACAATTTCAGCACACTGGGGTTAAGGGCTGACTCAGTTTGCTCTTCTGAGCCAGGCAGTTACACTGTGATTCTAAGGGCTGAGAAAACGCGTTTATTTCGGGCTGAAAAACACGTTTTGAAAACTGTGCTGTTCCTGCCCTAAAACTTACATGGTGGTGACCAAAGTTGCCAAAACGTGTTTATTTCTGCTGTAAAACACGTTTTGACAATTTCAGCACACTGGGGTTAAGGGCTGACTCAGTTTGCTCTTCTGAGCCAGGCAGTTACACTGTGATTCTAAGGGCTGAGAAAACGCGTTTATTTCGGGCTGAAAAACACGTTTTGAAAACTGTGCTGTTCCTGCCCTATAACTTACATGGTGGTGACCAAAGTTGCCAAAACGTGTTTATTTCTGCTGTAAAACACGTTTTGACAATTTCAGCACACTGGGGTTAAGGGCTGACTCAGTTTGCTCTTCTGAGCCAGGCAGTTACACTGTGATTCTAAGGGCTGAGAAAACGCGTTTATTTCGGGCTGAAAAACACGTTTTGAAAACTGTGCTGTTCCTGCCCTATAACTTACATGGTGGTGACCAAAGTTGCCAAAACGTGTTTATTTCTGCTGAAAAACACGTTTTGACAATTTCAGCACACTGGGGTTAAGGGCTGACTCAGTGTGCTCTTCTGAGACAGGCAGTTACACTGCGATTCTAAGAGCTGAGAAAACGCGTTTATTTCGGGCTGAAAAACACGTTTTGAAAACTGTGCTGTTCCTGCCCTATAACTTACATGGTGGTGACCAAAGTTGCCAAAACGTGTTTATTTCTGCTGAAAAACACGTTTTGACAATTTCAGCACACTGGGGTTAAGGGCTGACTCAGTTTGCTCTTCTGAGCCAGGCAGTTACACTGTGATTCTAAGGGCTGAGAAAACGCGTTTATTTCGGGCTGAAAAACACGTTTTGAAAACTGTGCTGTTCCTGCCCTATAACTTACATGGTGGTGACCAAAGTTGCCAAAACGTGTTTATTTCTGCTGAAAAACACGTTTTGACAATTTCAGCACACTGGGGTTAAGGGCTGACTCAGTGTGCTCTTCTGAGACAGGCAGTTACACTGCGTTTCTAAGAGCTGAGAAAACGCGTTTATTTCGGGCTGAAAAACACGTTTTGAAAACTGTGCTGTTCCTGCCCTATAACTTACATGGTGGTGACCAAAGTTGCCAAAACGTGTTTATTTCTGCTGAAAAACACGTTTTGACAATTTCAGCACACTGGGGTTAAGGGCTGATTCAGTTTGCTCTTCTGAGCCAGGCAGTTACAGTGTGATTCTAAGGGCTGAGAAAACGCGTTTATTTCGGGCTGAAAAACACGTTTTGAAAACTGTGCTGTTTATGCCCTATAACTTACATGGTGCTGACCAAAGTTGCCAAAACGTGTTTATTTCTGCTGTAAAACACGTTTTGACAATTTCAGCACACTGGGGTTAAGGGCTGACTCAGTGTGCTCTTCTGAGACAGGCAGTTACACTGTGATTCTAAGGGCTGAGAAAACGCGTTTATTTCGGGCTGAAAAACACGTTTTGAAAACTGTGCTGTTCCTGCCCTATAAGTTACATGGTGGTGACCAAAGTTGCCAAAACGTGTTTATTTCTGCTGTAAAACACGTTTTGACAATTTCAGCACACTGGGGTTAAGGGCTGACTCACTGTGCTCTTCTGAGACAGGCAGTTACACTGCGATTCTAAGAGCTGAGAAAACGCGTTTATTTCGGGCTGAAAAACACGTTTTGAAAACTGTGCTGTTCATGCCATATAACTTACATGGTGGTGACCAAAGTTGCCAAAACGTGTTTATTTCTGCTGTAAAACACGTTTTGACAATTTCAGCACACTGGGGTTAAGGGCTGACTCACTGTGCTCTTCTGAGACAGGCAGTTACACTGCGATTCTAAGAGCTGAGAAAACGCGTTTATTTCGGGCTGAAAAACACGTTTTGAAAACTGTGCTGTTCCTGCCCTATAACTTACATGGTGGTGACCAAAGTTGCCAAAACGTGTTTATTTCTGCTGAAAAACACGTTTTGACAATTTCAGCACACTGGGGTTAAGGGCTGACTCACTGTGCTCTTCTGAGACAGGCAGTCACACTGTGATTCTAAGGGCTGAGAAAACGCGTTTATTTCGGGCTGAAAAACACGTTTTGAAAACTGTGCTGTTCCTGCCCTATAACTTACATGGTGGTGACCAAAGTTGCCAAAACGTGTTTATTTCTGCTGTAAAACACGTTTTGACAATTTCAGCACACTGGGGTTAAGGGCTGACTCAGTGTGCTCTTCTGAGCCAGGCAGTTACACTGTGATTCTAAGGGCTGAGAAAACGCGTTTATTTCGAGCTGAAAAACACGTTTTGAAAACTGTGCTGTTCCTGCCATATAACTTACATGGTGGTGACCAAAGTTGCCAAAACGTGTTTATTTCTGCTGAAAAACACGTTTTGACAATTTCAGCACACTGGGGTTAAGGGCTGACTCACTGTGCTCTTCTGAGACAGGCAGTTACACTGTGATTCTAAGGGCAGAGAAAACGCGTTTATTTCAGGCTGAAAAACACGTTTTGAAAACTGTGCTGTTCCTGCCATATAACTTACCTGGTGGTGACCAAAGTTGCCAAAACGTGTTTATTTCTGCTGAAAAACACGTTTTGACAATTTCAGCACACTGGGGTTAAGGGCTGACTCACTGTGCTCTTCTGAGACAGGCAGTTACACTGTGATTCTAAGGGCTGAGAAAACGCGTTTATTTCGGGCTGAAAAACACGTTTTGAAAACTGTGCTGTTCCTGCCATATAACTTACATGGTGGTGACCAAAGTTGCCAAAACGTGTTTATTTCTGCTGAAAAACACGTTTTGACAATTTCAGCACACTGGGGTTAAGGGCTGACTCAGTGTGCTCTTCTGAGCCAGGCAGTTACACTGTGATTCTAAGGGCTGAGAAAACGCGTTTATTTCGGGCTGAAAAACACGTTTTGAAAACTGTGCTGTTCCTGCCCTATAAGTTACATGGTGCTGACCAAAGTTGCCAAAACGTGTTTATTTCTGCTGTAAAACACGTTTTGACAATTTCAGCACACTGGGGTTAAGGGCTGACTCAGTGTGCTCTTCTGAGACAGGCAGTTACACTGCGATTCTAAGAGCTGAGAAAACGCGTTTATTTCGGGCTGAAAAACACGTTTTGAAAACTGTGCTGTTCCTGCCATATAACTTACATGGTGGTGACCAAAGTTGCCAAAACGTGTTTATTTCTGCTGAAAAACACGTTTTGACAATTTCAGCACACTGGGGTTAAGGGCTGACTCAGTGTGCTCTTCTGAGACAGGCATTTACACTGCGATTCTAAGAGCTGAGAAAACGCGTTTATTTCGGGCTGAAAAACACGTTTTGAAAACTGTGCTGTTCCTGCCCTATTACTTACATGGTGGTGACCAAAGTTGCCAAAACGTGTTTATTTCTGCTGAAAAACACGTTTTGACAATTTCAGCACACTGGGGTTAAGGGCTGACTCAGTGTGCTCTTCTGAGACAGGCAGTTACACTGCGATTCTAAGAGCTGAGAAAACGCGTTTATTTCGGGCTGAAAAACACGTTTTGAAAACTGTGCTGTTCCTGCCCTATAACTTACATGGTGGTGACCAAAGTTGCCAAAACGTGTTTATTTCTGCTGAAAAACACGTTTTGACAATTTCAGCACACTGGGGTTAAGGTCTGACTCAGTTTGCTCTTCTGAGCCAGGCAGTTACACTGTGATTCTAAGGGCTGAGAAAACGCGTTTATTTCGGGCTGAAAAACACGTTTTGAAAACTGTGCTGTTTATGCCCTATAACTTACATGGTGGTGACCAAAGTTGCCAAAACGTGTTTATTTCTGCTGTAAAACACGTTTTGACAATTTCAGCACACTGGGGTTAAGGGCTGACTCAGTGTGCTCTTCTGAGACAGGCAGTTACACTGCGATTCTAAGAGCTGAGAAAACGCGTTTATTTCGGGCTGAAAAACACGTTTTGAAAACTGTGCTGTTCCTGCCCTATAACTTACATGGTGGTGACCAAAGTTGCCAAAACGTGTTTATTTCTGCTGAAAAACACGTTTTGACAATTTCAGCACACTGGGGTTAAGGGCTGACTCAGTGTGCTCTTCTGAGACAGGCAGTTACACTGCGATTCTAAGAGCTGAGAAAACGCGTTTATTTCGGGCTGAAAAACACGTTTTGAAAACTGTGCTGTTCCTGCCCTATAACTTACATGGTGGTGACCAAAGTTGCCAAAACGTGTTTATTTCTGCTGAAAAACACGTTTTGACAATTTCAGCACACTGGGGTTAAGGGCTGACTCAGTGTGCTCTTCTGAGACAGGCAGTTACACTGCGATTCTAAGAGCTGAGAAAACGCGTTTATTTCGGGCTGAAAAACACGTTTTGAAAACTGTGCTGTTCCTGCCCTATAACTTACATGGTGGTGACCAAAGTTGCCAAAACGTGTTTATTTCTGCTGAAAAACACGTTTTGACAATTTCAGCACACTGGGGTTAAGGGCTGACTCAGTTTGCTCTTCTGAGCCAGGCAGTTACACTGTGATTCTAAGGGCTGAGAAAACGCGTTTATTTCGGGCTGAAAAACACGTTTTGAAAACTGTGCTGTTCCTGCCCTAAAACTTACATGGTGGTGACCAAAGTTGCCAAAACGTGTTTATTTCTGCTGAAAAACACGTTTTGACAATTTCAGCACACTGGGGTTAAGGGCTGACTCAGTGTGCTCTTCTGAGACAGGCAGTTACACTGCGATTCTAAGAGCTGAGAAAACGCGTTTATTTCGGGCTGAAAAACACGTTTTGAAAACTGTGCTGTTCCTGCCCTATAACTTACATGGTGGTGACCAAAGTTGCCAAAACGTGTTTATTTCTGCTGAAAAACACGTTTTGACAATTTCAGCACACTGGGGTTAAGGGCTGACTCAGTTTGCTCTTCTGAGCCAGGCAGTTACACTGTGATTCTAAGGGCTGAGAAAACGCGTTTATTTCGGGCTGAAAAACACGTTTTGAAAACTGTGCTGTTCCTGCCCTATAACTTACATGGTGGTGACCAAAGTTGCCAAAACGTGTTTATTTCTGCTGAAAAACACGTTTTGACAATTTCAGCACACTGGGGTTAAGGGCTGACTCAGTTTGCTCTTCTGAGCCAGGCAGTTACACTGTGATTCTAAGGGCTGAGAAAACGCGTTTATTTCGGGCTGAAAAACACGTTTTGAAAACTGTGCTGTTCCTGCCCTAAAACTTACATGGTGGTGACCAAAGTTGCCAAAACGTGTTTATTTCTGCTGTAAAACACGTTTTGACAATTTCAGCACACTGGGGTTAAGGGCTGACTCAGTTTGCTCTTCTGAGCCAGGCAGTTACACTGTGATTCTAAGGGCTGAGAAAACGCGTTTATTTCGGGCTGAAAAACACGTTTTGAAAACTGTGCTGTTCCTGCCCTATAACTTACATGGTGGTGACCAAAGTTGCCAAAACGTGTTTATTTCTGCTGTAAAACACGTTTTGACAATTTCAGCACACTGGGGTTAAGGGCTGACTCAGTTTGCTCTTCTGAGCCAGGCAGTTACACTGTGATTCTAAGGGCTGAGAAAACGCGTTTATTTCGGGCTGAAAAACACGTTTTGAAAACTGTGCTGTTCCTGCCCTATAACTTACATGGTGGTGACCAAAGTTGCCAAAACGTGTTTATTTCTGCTGAAAAACACGTTTTGACAATTTCAGCACACTGGGGTTAAGGGCTGACTCAGTGTGCTCTTCTGAGACAGGCAGTTACACTGCGATTCTAAGAGCTGAGAAAACGCGTTTATTTCGGGCTGAAAAACACGTTTTGAAAACTGTGCTGTTCCTGCCCTATAACTTACATGGTGGTGACCAAAGTTGCCAAAACGTGTTTATTTCTGCTGAAAAACACGTTTTGACAATTTCAGCACACTGGGGTTAAGGGCTGACTCAGTTTGCTCTTCTGAGCCAGGCAGTTACACTGTGATTCTAAGGGCTGAGAAAACGCGTTTATTTCGGGCTGAAAAACACGTTTTGAAAACTGTGCTGTTCCTGCCCTATAACTTACATGGTGGTGACCAAAGTTGCCAAAACGTGTTTATTTCTGCTGAAAAACACGTTTTGACAATTTCAGCACACTGGGGTTAAGGGCTGACTCAGTGTGCTCTTCTGAGACAGGCAGTTACACTGCGTTTCTAAGAGCTGAGAAAACGCGTTTATTTCGGGCTGAAAAACACGTTTTGAAAACTGTGCTGTTCCTGCCCTATAACTTACATGGTGGTGACCAAAGTTGCCAAAACGTGTTTATTTCTGCTGAAAAACACGTTTTGACAATTTCAGCACACTGGGGTTAAGGGCTGATTCAGTTTGCTCTTCTGAGCCAGGCAGTTACAGTGTGATTCTAAGGGCTGAGAAAACGCGTTTATTTCGGGCTGAAAAACACGTTTTGAAAACTGTGCTGTTTATGCCCTATAACTTACATGGTGCTGACCAAAGTTGCCAAAACGTGTTTATTTCTGCTGTAAAACACGTTTTGACAATTTCAGCACACTGGGGTTAAGGGCTGACTCAGTGTGCTCTTCTGAGACAGGCAGTTACACTGTGATTCTAAGGGCTGAGAAAACGCGTTTATTTCGGGCTGAAAAACACGTTTTGAAAACTGTGCTGTTCCTGCCCTATAAGTTACATGGTGGTGACCAAAGTTGCCAAAACGTGTTTATTTCTGCTGTAAAACACGTTTTGACAATTTCAGCACACTGGGGTTAAGGGCTGACTCACTGTGCTCTTCTGAGACAGGCAGTTACACTGCGATTCTAAGAGCTGAGAAAACGCGTTTATTTCGGGCTGAAAAACACGTTTTGAAAACTGTGCTGTTCATGCCATATAACTTACATGGTGGTGACCAAAGTTGCCAAAACGTGTTTATTTCTGCTGTAAAACACGTTTTGACAATTTCAGCACACTGGGGTTAAGGGCTGACTCACTGTGCTCTTCTGAGACAGGCAGTTACACTGCGATTCTAAGAGCTGAGAAAACGCGTTTATTTCGGGCTGAAAAACACGTTTTGAAAACTGTGCTGTTCCTGCCATATAACTTACATGGTGGTGACCAAAGTTGCCAAAACGTGTTTATTTCTGCTGAAAAACACGTTTTGACAATTTCAGCACACTGGGGTTAAGGGCTGACTCACTGTGCTCTTATGAGACAGGCAGTCACACTGTGATTCTAAGGGCTGAGAAAACGCGTTTATTTCGGGCTGAAAAACACGTTTTGAAAACTGTGCTGTTCCTGCCCTATAAGTTACATGGTGCTGACCAAAGTTGCCAAAACGTGTTTATTTCTGCTGTAAAACACGTTTTGACAATTTCAGCACACTGGGGTTAAGGGCTGACTCAGTGTGCTCTTCTGAGACAGGCAGTCACACTGTGATTCTAAGGGCTGAGAAAACGCGTTTATTTCGGGCTGAAAAACACGTTTTGAAAACTGTGCTGTTCCTGCCATATAACTTACATGGTGGTGACCAAAGTTGCCAAAACGTGTTTATTTCTGCTGAAAAACACGTTTTGACAATTTCAGCACACTGGGGTTAAGGGCTGACTCACTGTGCTCTTCTGAGACAGGCAGTCACACTGTGATTCTAAGGGCTGAGAAAACGCGTTTATTTCGGGCTGAAAAACACGTTTTGAAAACTGTGCTGTTCCTGCCCTATAACTTACATGGTGGTGACCAAAGTTGCCAAAACGTGTTTATTTCTGCTGAAAAACACGTTTTGACAATTTCAGCACACTGGGGTTAAGGGCTGACTCACTGTGCTCTTCTGAGACAGGCAGTCACACTGTGATTCTAAGGGCTGAGAAAACGCGTTTATTTCGGGCTGAAAAACACGTTTTGAAAACTGTGCTGTTCCTGCCCTATAAGTTACATGGTGCTGACCAAAGTTGCCAAAACGTGTTTATTTCTGCTGTAAAACACGTTTTGACAATTTCAGCACACTGGGGTTAAGGGCTGACTCAGTGTGCTCTTCTGAGACAGGCAGTTAAACTGCGATTCTAAGAGCTGAGAAAACGCGTTTATTTCGGGCTGAAAAACACGTTTTGAAAACTGTGCTGTTCCTGCCATATAACTTACATGGTGGTGACCAAAGTTGCCAAAACGTGTTTATTTCTGCTGAAAAACACGTTTTGACAATTTCAGCACACTGGGGTTAAGGGCTGACTCAGTGTGCTCTTCTGAGACAGGCAGTTACACTGTGATTCTAAGGGCTGAGAAAACGCGTTTATTTCGGGCTGAAAAACACGTTTTGAAAACTGTGCTGTTCCTGCCATATAACTTACCTGGTGGTGACCAAAGTTGCCAAAACGTGTTTATTTCTGCTGAAAAACACGTTTTGACAATTTCAGCACACTGGGGTTAAGGGCTGACTCACTGTGCTCTTCTGAGACAGGCAGTTACACTGTGATTCTAAGGGCTGAGAAAACGCGTTTATTTCGGGCTGAAAAACACGTTTTGAAAACTGTGCTGTTCCTGCCATATAACTTACATGGTGGTGACCAAAGTTGCCAAAACGTGTTTATTTCTGCTGAAAAACACGTTTTGACAATTTCAGCACACTGGGGTTAAGGGCTGACTCAGTGTGCTCTTCTGAGACAGGCAGTTACACTGCGATTCTAAGAGCTGAGAAAACGCGTTTATTTCGGGCTGAAAAACACGTTTTGAAAACTGTGCTGTTCCTGCCCTATAACTTACATGGTGGTGACCAAAGTTGCCAAAACGTGTTTATTTCTGCTGAAAAACACGTTTTGACAATTTCAGCACACTGGGGTTAAGGGCTGACTCAGTTTGCTCTTCTGAGCCAGGCAGTTACACTGTGATTCTAAGGGCTGAGAAAACGCGTTTATTTCGGGCTGAAAAACACGTTTTGAAAACTGTGCTGTTTATGCCCTATAACTTACATGGTGGTGACCAAAGTTGCCAAAACGTGTTTATTTCTGCTGTAAAACACGTTTTGACAATTTCAGCACACTGGGGTTAAGGGCTGACTCAGTGTGCTCTTCTGAGACAGGCAGTTACACTGTGATTCTAAGGGCTGAGAAAACGCGTTTATTTCGGGCTGAAAAACACGTTTTGAAAACTGTGCTGTTCCTGCCCTATAACTTACATGGTGGTGACCAAAGTTGCCAAAACGTGTTTATTTCTGCTGAAAAACACGTTTTGACAATTTCAGCACACTGGGGTTAAGGGCTGACTCAGTGTGCTCTTCTGAGACAGGCAGTTACACTGCGTTTCTAAGAGCTGAGAAAACGCGTTTATTTCGGGCTGAAAAACACGTTTTGAAAACTGTGCTGTTCCTGCCCTATAACTTACATGGTGGTGACCAAAGTTGCCAAAACGTGTTTATTTCTGCTGAAAAACACGTTTTGACAATTTCAGCACACTGGGGTTAAGGGCTGACTCAGTGTGCTCTTCTGAGACAGGCAGTTACACTGCGATTCTAAGAGCTGAGAAAACGCGTTTATTTCGGGCTGAAAAACACGTTTTGAAAACTGTGCTGTTCCTGCCCTATAACTTACATGGTGGTGACCAAAGTTGCCAAAACGTGTTTATTTCTGCTGAAAAACACGTTTTGACAATTTCAGCACACTGGGGTTAAGGGCTGATTCAGTTTGCTCTTCTGAGCCAGGCAGTTACACTGTGATTCTAAGGGCTGAGAAAACGCGTTTATTTCGGGCTGAAAAACACGTTTTGAAAACTGTGCTGTTTATGCCCTATAACTTACATGGTGCTGACCAAAGTTGCCAAAACGTGTTTATTTCTGCTGTAAAACACGTTTTGACAATTTCAGCACACTGGGGTTAAGGGCTGACTCAGTGTGCTCTTCTGAGACAGGCAGTTACACTGTGATTCTAAGGGCTGAGAAAACGCGTTTATTTCGGGCTGAAAAACACGTTTTGAAAACTGTGCTGTTCCTGCCCTATAAGTTACATGGTGGTGACCAAAGTTGCCAAAACGTGTTTATTTCTGCTGTAAAACACGTTTTGACAATTGCAGCACACTGGGGTTAAGGGCTGACTCACTGTGCTCTTCTGAGACAGGCAGTTACACTGCGATTCTAAGAGCTGAGAAAACGCGTTTATTTCGGGCTGAAAAACACGTTTTGAAAACTGTGCTTTTCATGCCATATAACTTACATGGTGGTGACCAAAGTTGCCAAAACGTGTTTATTTCTGCTGTAAAACACGTTTTGACAATTTCAGCACACTGGGGTTAAGGGCTGACTCACTGTGCTCTTCTGAGACAGGCAGTTACACTGCGATTCTAAGAGCTGAGAAAACGCGTTTATTTCGGGCTGAAAAACACGTTTTGAAAACTGTGCTGTTCCTGCCATATAACTTACATGGTGGTGACCAAAGTTGCCAAAACGTGTTTATTTCTGCTGAAAAACACGTTTTGACAATTTCAGCACACTGGGGTTAAGGGCTGACTCACTGTGCTCTTCTGAGACAGGCAGTCACACTGTGATTCTAAGGGCTGAGAAAACGCGTTTATTTCGGGCTGAAAAACACGTTTTGAAAACTGTGCTGTTCCTGCCATATAACTTACATGGTGGTGACCAAAGTTGCCAAAACGTGTTTATTTCTGCTGAAAAACACGTTTTGACAATTTCAGCACACTGGGGTTAAGGGCTGACTCAGTGTGCTCTTCTGAGACAGGCAGTTACACTGTGATTCTAAGGGCTGAGAAAACGCGTTTATTTCGGGCTGAAAAACACGTTTTGAAAACTGTGCTGTTCCTGCCATATAACTTACCTGGTGGTGACCAAAGTTGCCAAAACGTGTTTATTTCTGCTGAAAAACACGTTTTGACAATTTCAGCACACTGGGGTTAAGGGCTGACTCACTGTGCTCTTCTGAGACAGGCAGTTACACTGTGATTCTAAGGGCTGAGAAAACGCGTTTATTTCGGGCTGAAAAACACGTTTTGAAAACTGTGCTGTTCCTGCCATATAACTTACATGGTGGTGACCAAAGTTGCCAAAACGTGTTTATTTCTGCTGAAAAACACGTTTTGACAATTTCAGCACACTGGGGTTAAGGGCTGACTCAGTGTGCTCTTCTGAGCCAGGCAGTTACACTGTGATTCTAAGGGCTGAGAAAACGCGTTTATTTCGGGCTGAAAAACACGTTTTGAAAACTGTGCTGTTCCTGCCCTATAAGTTACATGGTGCTGACCAAAGTTGCCAAAACGTGTTTATTTCTGCTGTAAAACACGTTTTGACAATTTCAGCACACTGGGGTTAAGGGCTGACTCAGTGTGCTCTTCTGAGCCAGGCAGTTACACTGTGATTCTAAGAGCTGAGAAAACGCGTTTATTTCGGGCTGAAAAACACGTTTTGAAAACTGTGCTGTTCCTGCCATATAACTTACATGGTGGTGACCAAAGTTGCCAAAACGTGTTTATTTCTGCTGAAAAACACGTTTTGACAATTTCAGCACACTGGGGTTAAGGGCTGACTCAGTGTGCTCTTCTGAGACAGGCATTTACACTGCGATTCTAAGAGCTGAGAAAACGCGTTTATTTCGGGCTGAAAAACACGTTTTGAAAACTGTGCTGTTCCTGCCCTATAACTTACATGGTGGTGACCAAAGTTGCCAAAACGTGTTTATTTCTGCTGAAAAACACGTTTTGACAATTTCAGCACACTGGGGTTAAGGGCTGACTCAGTGTGCTCTTCTGAGACAGGCATTTACACTGCGATTCTAAGAGCTGAGAAAACGCGTTTATTTCGGGCTGAAAAACACGTTTTGAAAACTGTGCTGTTCCTGCCCTATAACTTACATGGTGGTGACCAAAGTTGCCAAAACGTGTTTATTTCTGCTGAAAAACACGTTTTGACAATTTCAGCACACTGGGGTTAAGGGCTGACTCAGTTTGCTCTTCTGAGCCAGGCAGTTACACTGCGATTCTAAGGGCTGAGAAAACGCGTTTATTTCGGGCTGAAAAACACGTTTTGAAAACTGTGCTGTTTATGCCCTATAACTTACATGGTGGTGACCAAAGTTGCCAAAACGTGTTTATTTCTGCTGTAAAACACGTTTTGACAATTTCAGCACACTGGGGTTAAGGGCTGACTCAGTGTGCTCTTCTGAGACAGGCAGTTACACTGCGATTCTAAGAGCTGAGAAAACGCGTTTATTTCGGGCTGAAAAACACGTTTTGAAAACTGTGCTGTTCCTGCCCTATAACTTACATGGTGGTGACCAAAGTTGCCAAAACGTGTTTATTTCTGCTGTAAAACACGTTTTGACAATTTCAGCACACTGGGGTTAAGGGCTGACTCAGTGTGCTCTTCTGAGACAGGCAGTTACACTGCGATTCTAAGAGCTGAGAAAACGCGTTTATTTCGGGCTGAAAAACACGTTTTGAAAACTGTGCTGTTCCTGCCCTATAACTTACATGGTGGTGACCAAAGTTGCCAAAACGTGTTTATTTCTGCTGAAAAACACGTTTTGACAATTTCAGCACACTGGGGTTAAGGGCTGACTCAGTGTGCTCTTCTGAGACAGGCAGTTACACTGCGATTCTAAGAGCTGAGAAAACGCGTTTATTTCGGGCTGAAAAACACGTTTTGAAAACTGTGCTGTTCCTGCCCTATAACTTACATGGTGGTGACCAAAGTTGCCAAAACGTGTTTATTTCTGCTGTAAAACACGTTTTGACAATTTCAGCACACTGGGGTTAAGGGCTGACTCAGTTTGCTCTTCTGAGCCAGGCAGTTACACTGTGATTCTAAGGGCTGAGAAAACGCGTTTATTTCGGGCTGAAAAACACGTTTTGAAAACTGTGCTGTTCCTGCCCTATAACTTACATGGTGGTGACCAAAGTTGCCAAAACGTGTTTATTTCTGCTGTAAAACACGTTTTGACAATTTCAGCACACTGGGGTTAAGGGCTGACTCAGTTTGCTCTTCTGAGCCAGGCAGTTACACTGTGATTCTAAGGGCTGAGAAAACGCGTTTATTTCGGGCTGAAAAACACGTTTTGAAAACTGTGCTGTTCCTGCCCTATAACTTACATGGTGGTGACCAAAGTTGCCAAAACGTGTTTATTTCTGCTGTAAAACACGTTTTGACAATTTCAGCACACTGGGGTTAAGGGCTGACTCAGTGTGCTCTTCTGAGACAGGCAGTTACACTGTGATTCTAAGGGCTGAGAAAACGCGTTTATTTCGGGCTGAAAAACACGTTTTGAAAACTGTGCTGTTCCTGCCCTATAACTTACATGGTGGTGACCAAAGTTGCCAAAACGTGTTTATTTCTGCTGTAAAACACGTTTTGACAATTTCAGCACACTGGGGTTAAGGGCTGACTCACTGTGCTCTTCTGAGACAGGCAGTTACACTGTGATTCTAAGGGCTGAGAAAACGCGTTTATTTCGGGCTGAAAAACACGTTTTGAAAACTGTGCTGTTCCTGCCCTATAAGTTACATGGTGGTGACCAAAGTTGCCAAAACGTGTTTATTTCTGCTGTAAAACACGTTTTGACAATTTCAGCACACTGGGGTTAAGGGCTGACTCACTGTGCTCTTCTGAGACAGGCAGTTACACTGCGATTCTAAGAGCTGAGAAAACGCGTTTATTTCGGGCTGAAAAACACGTTTTGAAAACTGTGCTGTTCATGCCATATAACTTACATGGTGGTGACCAAAGTTGCCAAAACGTGTTTATTTCTGCTGTAAAACACGTTTTGACAATTTCAGCACACTGGGGTTAAGGGCTGACTCACTGTGCTCTTCTGAGACAGGCAGTTACACTGCGATTCTAAGAGCTGAGAAAACGCGTTTATTTCGGGCTGAAAAACACGTTTTGAAAACTGTGCTGTTCCTGCCATATAACTTACCTGGTGGTGACCAAAGTTGCCAAAACGTGTTTATTTCTGCTGAAAAACACGTTTTGACAATTTCAGCACACTGGGGTTAAGGGCTGACTCACTGTGCTCTTCTGAGACAGGCAGTTAAACTGTGATACTAAGGGCAGAGAAAACGCGTTTATTTCGTGCTGAAAAACAGGTTTTGAAAACTGTGCTGTTCCTGCCATATAACTTACCTGGTGGTGACCAAAGTTGCCAAAACGTGTTTATTTCTGCTGAAAAACACGTTTTGACAATTTCAGCACACTGGGGTTAAGGGCTGACTCACTGTGCTCTTCTGAGACAGGCAGTTACACTGTGATTCTAAGGGCTGAGAAAACGCGTTTATTTCGTGCTGAAAAACAGGTTTTGAAAACTGTGCTGTTCCTGCCCTATAAGTTACATGGTGCTGACCAAAGTTGCCAAAACGTGTTTATTTCTGCTGTAAAACACGTTTTGACAATTTCAGCACACTGGGGTTAAGGGCTGACTCAGTGTGCTCTTCTGAGACAGGCATTTACACTGCGATTCTAAGAGCTGAGAAAACGCGTTTATTTCGGGCTGAAAAACACGTTTTGAAAACTGTGCTGTTCCTGCCATATAACTTACCTGGTGGTGACCAAAGTTGCCAAAACGTGTTTATTTCTGCTGAAAAACACGTTTTGACAATTTCAGCACACTGGGGTTAAGGGCTGACTCACTGTGCTCTTCTGAGACAGGCATTTACACTGCGATTCTAAGGGCAGAGAAAACGCGTTTATTTCGGGCTGAAAAACACGTTTTGAAAACTGTGCTGTTCCTGCCATATAACTTACCTGGTGGTGACCAAAGTTGCCAAAACGTGTTTATTTCTGCTGAAAAACACGTTTTGACAATTTCAGCACACTGGGGTTAAGGGCTGACTCAGTGTGCTCTTCTGAGACAGGCAGTTACACTGCGATTCTAAGAGCTGAGAAAACGCGTTTATTTCGGGCTGAAAAACACGTTTTGAAAACTGTGCTGTTCCTGCCCTATAACTTACCTGGTGGTGACCAAAGTTGCCAAAACGTGTTTATTTCTGCTGAAAAACACGTTTTGACAATTTCAGCACACTGGGGTTAAGGGCTGACTCAGTGTGCTCTTCTGAGACAGGCAGTTACACTGCGATTCTAAGAGCTGAGAAAACGCGTTTATTTCGGGCTGAAAAACACGTTTTGAAAACTGTGCTGTTCCTGCCCTATAACTTACATGGTGGTGACCAAAGTTGCCAAAACGTGTTTATTTCTGCTGAAAAACACGTTTTGACAATTTCAGCACACTGGGGTTAAGGGCTGACTCAGTGTGCTCTTCTGAGACAGGCAGTTACACTGCGATTCTAAGAGCTGAGAAAACGCGTTTATTTCGGGCTGAAAAACACGTTTTGAAAACTGTGCTGTTCCTGCCCTATAACTTACATGGTGGTGACCAAAGTTGCCAAAACGTGTTTATTTCTGCTGAAAAACACGTTTTGACAATTTCAGCACACTGGGGTTAAGGGCTGACTCAGTTTGCTCTTCTGAGCCAGGCAGTTACACTGTGATTCTAAGGGCTGAGAAAACGCGTTTATTTCGGGCTGAAAAACACGTTTTGAAAACTGTGCTGTTCCTGCCCTAAAACTTACATGGTGGTGACCAAAGTTGCCAAAACGTGTTTATTTCTGCTGTAAAACACGTTTTGACAATTTCAGCACACTGGGGTTAAGGGCTGACTCAGTTTGCTCTTCTGAGCCAGGCAGTTACACTGTGATTCTAAGGGCTGAGAAAACGCGTTTATTTCGGGCTGAAAAACACGTTTTGAAAACTGTGCTGTTCCTGCCCTATAACTTACATGGTGGTGACCAAAGTTGCCAAAACGTGTTTATTTCTGCTGAAAAACACGTTTTGACAATTTCAGCACACTGGGGTTAAGGGCTGACTCAGTGTGCTCTTCTGAGACAGGCAGTTACACTGCGATTCTAAGGGCTGAGAAAACGCGTTTATTTCGGGCTGAAAAACACGTTTTGAAAACTGTGCTGTTCCTGCCCTATAACTTACATGGTGGTGACCAAAGTTGCCAAAACGTGTTTATTTCTGCTGAAAAACACGTTTTGACAATTTCAGCACACTGGGGTTAAGGGCTGACTCAGTTTGCTCTTCTGAGCCAGGCAGTTACACTGTGATTCTAAGGGCTGAGAAAACGCGTTTATTTCGGGCTGAAAAACACGTTTTGAAAACTGTGCTGTTCCTGCCCTATTACTTACATGGTGGTGACCAAAGTTGCCAAAACGTGTTTATTTCTGCTGAAAAACACGTTTTGACAATTTCAGCACACTGGGGTTAAGGGCTGACTCAGTGTGCTCTTCTGAGACAGGCAGTTACACTGCGATTCTAAGAGCTGAGAAAACGCGTTTATTTCGGGCTGAAAAACACGTTTTGAAAACTGTGCTGTTCCTGCCCTATAACTTACATGGTGGTGACCAAAGTTGCCAAAACGTGTTTATTTCTGCTGAAAAACACGTTTTGACAATTTCAGCACACTGGGGTTAAGGTCTGACTCAGTTTGCTCTTCTGAGCCAGGCAGTTACACTGTGATTCTAAGGGCTGAGAAAACGCGTTTATTTCGGGCTGAAAAACACGTTTTGAAAACTGTGCTGTTTATGCCCTATAACTTACATGGTGGTGACCAAAGTTGCCAAAACGTGTTTATTTCTGCTGTAAAACACGTTTTGACAATTTCAGCACACTGGGGTTAAGGGCTGACTCAGTGTGCTCTTCTGAGACAGGCAGTTACACTGCGATTCTAAGAGCTGAGAAAACGCGTTTATTTCGGGCTGAAAAACACGTTTTGAAAACTGTGCTGTTCCTGCCCTATAACTTACATGGTGGTGACCAAAGTTGCCAAAACGTGTTTATTTCTGCTGAAAAACACGTTTTGACAATTTCAGCACACTGGGGTTAAGGGCTGACTCAGTGTGCTCTTCTGAGACAGGCAGTTACACTGCGATTCTAAGAGCTGAGAAAACGCGTTTATTTCGGGCTGAAAAACACGTTTTGAAAACTGTGCTGTTCCTGCCCTATAACTTACATGGTGGTGACCAAAGTTGCCAAAACGTGTTTATTTCTGCTGAAAAACACGTTTTGACAATTTCAGCACACTGGGGTTAAGGGCTGACTCAGTGTGCTCTTCTGAGACAGGCAGTTACACTGCGATTCTAAGAGCTGAGAAAACGCGTTTATTTCGGGCTGAAAAACACGTTTTGAAAACTGTGCTGTTCCTGCCCTATAACTTACATGGTGGTGACCAAAGTTGCCAAAACGTGTTTATTTCTGCTGAAAAACACGTTTTGACAATTTCAGCACACTGGGGTTAAGGGCTGACTCAGTGTGCTCTTCTGAGCCAGGCAGTTACACTGCGATTCTAAGAGCTGAGAAAACGCGTTTATTTCGGGCTGAAAAACACGTTTTGAAAACTGTGCTGTTCCTGCCCTATAACTTACATGGTGGTGACCAAAGTTGCCAAAACGTGTTTATTTCTGCTGAAAAACACGTTTTGACAATTTCAGCACACTGGGGTTAAGGGCTGACTCAGTTTGCTCTTCTGAGCCAGGCAGTTACACTGTGATTCTAAGGGCTGAGAAAACGCGTTTATTTCGGGCTGAAAAACACGTTTTGAAAACTGTGCTGTTCCTGCCCTAAAACTTACATGGTGGTGACCAAAGTTGCCAAAACGTGTTTATTTCTGCTGTAAAACACGTTTTGACAATTTCAGCACACTGGGGTTAAGGGCTGACTCAGTTTGCTCTTCTGAGCCAGGCAGTTACACTGTGATTCTAAGGGCTGAGAAAACGCGTTTATTTCGGGCTGAAAAACACGTTTTGAAAACTGTGCTGTTCCTGCCCTATAACTTACATGGTGGTGACCAAAGTTGCCAAAACGTGTTTATTTCTGCTGTAAAACACGTTTTGACAATTTCAGCACACTGGGGTTAAGGGCTGACTCAGTTTGCTCTTCTGAGCCAGGCAGTTACACTGTGATTCTAAGGGCTGAGAAAACGCGTTTATTTCGGGCTGAAAAACACGTTTTGAAAACTGTGCTGTTCCTGCCCTATAACTTACATGGTGGTGACCAAAGTTGCCAAAACGTGTTTATTTCTGCTGAAAAACACGTTTTGACAATTTCAGCACACTGGGGTTAAGGGCTGACTCAGTGTGCTCTTCTGAGACAGGCAGTTACACTGCGATTCTAAGAGCTGAGAAAACGCGTTTATTTCGGGCTGAAAAACACGTTTTGAAAACTGTGCTGTTCCTGCCCTATAACTTACATGGTGGTGACCAAAGTTGCCAAAACGTGTTTATTTCTGCTGAAAAACACGTTTTGACAATTTCAGCACACTGGGGTTAAGGGCTGACTCAGTTTGCTCTTCTGAGCCAGGCAGTTACACTGTGATTCTAAGGGCTGAGAAAACGCGTTTATTTCGGGCTGAAAAACACGTTTTGAAAACTGTGCTGTTCCTGCCCTATAACTTACATGGTGGTGACCAAAGTTGCCAAAACGTGTTTATTTCTGCTGAAAAACACGTTTTGACAATTTCAGCACACTGGGGTTAAGGGCTGACTCAGTGTGCTCTTCTGAGACAGGCAGTTACACTGCGTTTCTAAGAGCTGAGAAAACGCGTTTATTTCGGGCTGAAAAACACGTTTTGAAAACTGTGCTGTTCCTGCCCTATAACTTACATGGTGGTGACCAAAGTTGCCAAAACGTGTTTATTTCTGCTGAAAAACACGTTTTGACAATTTCAGCACACTGGGGTTAAGGGCTGATTCAGTTTGCTCTTCTGAGACAGGCAGTTACACTGTGATTCTAAGGGCTGAGAAAACGCGTTTATTTCGGGCTGAAAAACACGTTTTGAAAACTGTGCTGTTTATGCCCTATAACTTACATGGTGCTGACCAAAGTTGCCAAAACGTGTTTATTTCTGCTGTAAAACACGTTTTGACAATTTCAGCACACTGGGGTTAAGGGCTGACTCAGTGTGCTCTTCTGAGACAGGCAGTTACACTGTGATTCTAAGGGCTGAGAAATCGCGTTTATTTCGGGCTGAAAAACACGTTTTGAAAACTGTGCTGTTCCTGCCCTATAAGTTACATGGTGGTGACCAAAGTTGCCAAAACGTGTTTATTTCTGCTGTAAAACACGTTTTGACAATTTCAGCACACTGGGGTTAAGGGCTGACTCACTGTGCTCTTCTGAGACAGGCAGTTACACTGCGATTCTAAGAGCTGAGAAAACGCGTTTATTTCGGGCTGAAAAACACGTTTTGAAAACTGTGCTGTTCATGCCATATAACTTACATGGTGGTGACCAAAGTTGCCAAAACGTGTTTATTTCTGCTGTAAAACACGTTTTGACAATTTCAGCACACTGGGGTTAAGGGCTGACTCACTGTGCTCTTCTGAGACAGGCAGTTACACTGCGATTCTAAGAGCTGAGAAAACGCGTTTATTTCGGGCTGAAAAACACGTTTTGAAAACTGTGCTGTTCCTGCCATATAACTTACATGGTGGTGACCAAAGTTGCCAAAACGTGTTTATTTCTGCTGAAAAACACGTTTTGACAATTTCAGCACACTGGGGTTAAGGGCTGACTCACTGTGCTCTTCTGAGACAGGCAGTCACACTGTGATTCTAAGGGCTGAGAAAACGCGTTTATTTCGGGCTGAAAAACACGTTTTGAAAACTGTGCTGTTCCTGCCCTATAAGTTACATGGTGCTGACCAAAGTTGCCAAAACGTGTTTATTTCTGCTGTAAAACACGTTTTGACAATTTCAGCACACTGGGGTTAAGGGCTGACTCAGTGTGCTCTTCTGAGACAGGCAGTTAAACTGCGATTCTAAGAGCTGAGAAAACGCGTTTATTTCGGGCTGAAAAACACGTTTTGAAAACTGTGCTGTTCCTGCCCTATAACTTACATGGTGGTGACCAAAGTTGCCAAAACGTGTTTATTTCTGCTGAAAAACACGTTTTGACAATTTCAGCACACTGGGGTTAAGGGCTGACTCAGTGTGCTCTTCTGAGACAGGCAGTTACACTGTGATTCTAAGGGCTGAGAAAACGCGTTTATTTCGGGCTGAAAAACACGTTTTGAAAACTGTGCTGTTCCTGCCCTATAACTTACATGGTGGTGACCAAAGTTGCCAAAACGTGTTTATTTCTGCTGAAAAACACGTTTTGACAATTTCAGCACACTGGGGTTAAGGGCTGACTCAGTTTGCTCTTCTGAGTCAGGCAGTTACACTGTGATTCTAAGGGCTGAGAAAACGCGTTTATTTCGGGCTGAAAAACACGTTTTGAAAACTGTGCTGTTCCTGCCCTATAACTTACATGGTGGTGACCAAAGTTGCCAAAACGTGTTTATTTCTGCTGTAAAACACGTTTTGACAATTTCAGCACACTGGGGTTAAGGGCTGACTCAGTGTGCTCTTCTGAGCCAGGCAGTTACACTGTGATTCTAAGGGCTGAGAAAACGCGTTTATTTCGAGCTGAAAAACACGTTTTGAAAACTGTGCTGTTCCTGCCATATAACTTACATGGTGGTGACCAAAGTTGCCAAAACGTGTTTATTTCTGCTGAAAAACACGTTTTGACAATTTCAGCACACTGGGGTTAAGGGCTGACTCACTGTGCTCTTCTGAGACAGGCAGTTACACTGTGATTCTAAGGGCAGAGAAAACGCGTTTATTTCAGGCTGAAAAACACGTTTTGAAAACTGTGCTGTTCCTGCCATATAACTTACCTGGTGGTGACCAAAGTTGCCAAAACGTGTTTATTTCTGCTGAAAAACACGTTTTGACAATTTCAGCACACTGGGGTTAAGGGCTGACTCACTGTGCTCTTCTGAGACAGGCAGTTACACTGTGATTCTAAGGGCTGAGAAAACGCGTTTATTTCGGGCTGAAAAACACGTTTTGAAAACTGTGCTGTTCCTGCCATATAACTTACATGGTGGTGACCAAAGTTGCCAAAACGTGTTTATTTCTGCTGAAAAACACGTTTTGACAATTTCAGCACACTGGGGTTAAGGGCTGACTCAGTGTGCTCTTCTGAGCCAGGCAGTTACACTGTGATTCTAAGGGCTGAGAAAACGCGTTTATTTCGGGCTGAAAAACACGTTTTGAAAACTGTGCTGTTCCTGCCCTATAAGTTACATGGTGCTGACCAAAGTTGCCAAAACGTGTTTATTTCTGCTGTAAAACACGTTTTGACAATTTCAGCACACTGGGGTTAAGGGCTGACTCAGTGTGCTCTTCTGAGACAGGCAGTTACACTGCGATTCTAAGAGCTGAGAAAACGCGTTTATTTCGGGCTGAAAAACACGTTTTGAAAACTGTGCTGTTCCTGCCATATAACTTACATGGTGGTGACCAAAGTTGCCAAAACGTGTTTATTTCTGCTGAAAAACACGTTTTGACAATTTCAGCACACTGGGGTTAAGGGCTGACTCAGTGTGCTCTTCTGAGACAGGCATTTACACTGCGATTCTAAGAGCTGAGAAAACGCGTTTATTTCGGGCTGAAAAACACGTTTTGAAAACTGTGCTGTTCCTGCCCTATTACTTACATGGTGGTGACCAAAGTTGCCAAAACGTGTTTATTTCTGCTGAAAAACACGTTTTGACAATTTCAGCACACTGGGGTTAAGGGCTGACTCAGTGTGCTCTTCTGAGACAGGCAGTTACACTGCGATTCTAAGAGCTGAGAAAACGCGTTTATTTCGGGCTGAAAAACACGTTTTGAAAACTGTGCTGTTCCTGCCCTATAACTTACATGGTGGTGACCAAAGTTGCCAAAACGTGTTTATTTCTGCTGAAAAACACGTTTTGACAATTTCAGCACACTGGGGTTAAGGTCTGACTCAGTTTGCTCTTCTGAGCCAGGCAGTTACACTGTGATTCTAAGGGCTGAGAAAACGCGTTTATTTCGGGCTGAAAAACACGTTTTGAAAACTGTGCTGTTTATGCCCTATAACTTACATGGTGGTGACCAAAGTTGCCAAAACGTGTTTATTTCTGCTGTAAAACACGTTTTGACAATTTCAGCACACTGGGGTTAAGGGCTGACTCAGTGTGCTCTTCTGAGACAGGCAGTTACACTGCGATTCTAAGAGCTGAGAAAACGCGTTTATTTCGGGCTGAAAAACACGTTTTGAAAACTGTGCTGTTCCTGCCCTATAACTTACATGGTGGTGACCAAAGTTGCCAAAACGTGTTTATTTCTGCTGAAAAACACGTTTTGACAATTTCAGCACACTGGGGTTAAGGGCTGACTCAGTGTGCTCTTCTGAGACAGGCAGTTACACTGCGATTCTAAGAGCTGAGAAAACGCGTTTATTTCGGGCTGAAAAACACGTTTTGAAAACTGTGCTGTTCCTGCCCTATAACTTACATGGTGGTGACCAAAGTTGCCAAAACGTGTTTATTTCTGCTGAAAAACACGTTTTGACAATTTCAGCACACTGGGGTTAAGGGCTGACTCAGTGTGCTCTTCTGAGACAGGCAGTTACACTGCGATTCTAAGAGCTGAGAAAACGCGTTTATTTCGGGCTGAAAAACACGTTTTGAAAACTGTGCTGTTCCTGCCCTATAACTTACATGGTGGTGACCAAAGTTGCCAAAACGTGTTTATTTCTGCTGAAAAACACGTTTTGACAATTTCAGCACACTGGGGTTAAGGGCTGACTCAGTTTGCTCTTCTGAGCCAGGCAGTTACACTGTGATTCTAAGGGCTGAGAAAACGCGTTTATTTCGGGCTGAAAAACACGTTTTGAAAACTGTGCTGTTCCTGCCCTAAAACTTACATGGTGGTGACCAAAGTTGCCAAAACGTGTTTATTTCTGCTGTAAAACACGTTTTGACAATTTCAGCACACTGGGGTTAAGGGCTGACTCAGTTTGCTCTTCTGAGCCAGGCAGTTACACTGTGATTCTAAGGGCTGAGAAAACGCGTTTATTTCGGGCTGAAAAACACGTTTTGAAAACTGTGCTGTTCCTGCCCTATAACTTACATGGTGGTGACCAAAGTTGCCAAAACGTGTTTATTTCTGCTGTAAAACACGTTTTGACAATTTCAGCACACTGGGGTTAAGGGCTGACTCAGTTTGCTCTTCTGAGCCAGGCAGTTACACTGCGATTCTAAGAGCTGAGAAAACGCGTTTATTTCGGGCTGAAAAACACGTTTTGAAAACTGTGCTGTTCCTGCCCTATAACTTACATGGTGGTGACCAAAGTTGCCAAAACGTGTTTATTTCTGCTGAAAAACACGTTTTGACAATTTCAGCACACTGGGGTTAAGGGCTGACTCAGTGTGCTCTTCTGAGACAGGCAGTTACACTGCGTTTCTAAGAGCTGAGAAAACGCGTTTATTTCGGGCTGAAAAACACGTTTTGAAAACTGTGCTGTTTATGCCCTATAACTTACATGGTGCTGACCAAAGTTGCCAAAACGTGTTTATTTCTGCTGAAAAACACGTTTTGACAATTTCAGCACACTGGGGTTAAGGGCTGATTCAGTTTGCTCTTCTGAGCCAGGCAGTTACAGTGTGATTCTAAGGGCTGAGAAAACGCGTTTATTTCGGGCTGAAAAACACGTTTTGAAAACTGTGCTGTTTATGCCCTATAACTTACATGGTGCTGACCAAAGTTGCCAAAACGTGTTTATTTCTGCTGTAAAACACGTTTTGACAATTTCAGCACACTGGGGTTAAGGGCTGACTCAGTGTGCTCTTCTGAGACAGGCAGTTACACTGTGATTCTAAGGGCTGAGAAAACGCGTTTATTTCGGGCTGAAAAACACGTTTTGAAAACTGTGCTGTTCCTGCCCTATAAGTTACATGGTGGTGACCAAAGTTGCCAAAACGTGTTTATTTCTGCTGTAAAACACGTTTTGACAATTTCAGCACACTGGGGTTAAGGGCTGACTCACTGTGCTCTTCTGAGACAGGCAGTTACACTGCGATTCTAAGAGCTGAGAAAACGCGTTTATTTCGGGCTGAAAAACACGTTTTGAAAACTGTGCTGTTCATGCCATATAACTTACATGGTGGTGACCAAAGTTGCCAAAACGTGTTTATTTCTGCTGTAAAACACGTTTTGACAATTTCAGCACACTGGGGTTAAGGGCTGACTCACTGTGCTCTTCTGAGACAGGCAGTTACACTGCGATTCTAAGAGCTGAGAAAACGCGTTTATTTCGGGCTGAAAAACACGTTTTGAAAACTGTGCTGTTCCTGCCCTATAACTTACATGGTGGTGACCAAAGTTGCCAAAACGTGTTTATTTCTGCTGAAAAACACGTTTTGACAATTTCAGCACACTGGGGTTAAGGGCTGACTCACTGTGCTCTTCTGAGACAGGCAGTCACACTGTGATTCTAAGGGCTGAGAAAACGCGTTTATTTCGGGCTGAAAAACACGTTTTGAAAACTGTGCTGTTCCTGCCCTATAACTTACATGGTGGTGACCAAAGTTGCCAAAACGTGTTTATTTCTGCTGTAAAACACGTTTTGACAATTTCAGCACACTGGGGTTAAGGGCTGACTCAGTGTGCTCTTCTGAGCCAGGCAGTTACACTGTGATTCTAAGGGCTGAGAAAACGCGTTTATTTCAGGCTGAAAAACACGTTTTGAAAACTGTGCTGTTCCTGCCATATAACTTACCTGGTGGTGACCAAAGTTGCCAAAACGTGTTTATTTCTGCTGAAAAACACGTTTTGACAATTTCAGCACACTGGGGTTAAGGGCTGACTCACTGTGCTCTTCTGAGACAGGCAGTTACACTGTGATTCTAAGGGCAGAGAAAACGCGTTTATTTCGGGCTGAAAAACACGTTTTGAAAACTGTGCTGTTCCTGCCATATAACTTACCTGGTGGTGACCAAAGTTGCCAAAACGTGTTTATTTCTGCTGAAAAACACGTTTTGACAATTTCAGCACACTGGGGTTAAGGGCTGACTCACTGTGCTCTTCTGAGACAGGCAGTTACACTGTGATTCTAAGGGCTGAGAAAACGCGTTTATTTCGGGCTGAAAAACACGTTTTGAAAACTGTGCTGTTCCTGCCCTATAAGTTACATGGTGCTGACCAAAGTTGCCAAAACGTGTTTATTTCTGCTGAAAAACACGTTTTGACAATTTCAGCACACTGGGGTTAAGGGCTGACTCAGTGTGCTCTTCTGAGCCAGGCAGTTACACTGTGATTCTAAGGGCTGAGAAAACGCGTTTATTTCGGGCTGAAAAACACGTTTTGAAAACTGTGCTGTTCCTGCCCTATAAGTTACATGGTGCTGACCAAAGTTGCCAAAACGTGTTTATTTCTGCTGTAAAACACGTTTTGACAATTTCAGCACACTGGGGTTAAGGGCTGACTCAGTGTGCTCTTCTGAGACAGGCAGTTACACTGCGATTCTAAGAGCTGAGAAAACGCGTTTATTTCGGGCTGAAAAACACGTTTTGAAAACTGTGCTGTTCCTGCCCTATTACTTACATGGTGGTGACCAAAGTTGCCAAAACGTGTTTATTTCTGCTGAAAAACACGTTTTGACAATTTCAGCACACTGGGGTTAAGGGCTGACTCAGTGTGCTCTTCTGAGACAGGCATTTACACTGCGATTCTAAGAGCTGAGAAAACGCGTTTATTTCGGGCTGAAAAACACGTTTTGAAAACTGTGCTGTTCCTGCCCTATTACTTACATGGTGGTGACCAAAGTTGCCAAAACGTGTTTATTTCTGCTGAAAAACACGTTTTGACAATTTCAGCACACTGGGGTTAAGGGCTGACTCAGTGTGCTCTTCTGAGACAGGCAGTTACACTGCGATTCTAAGAGCTGAGAAAACGCGTTTATTTCGGGCTGAAAAACACGTTTTGAAAACTGTGCTGTTCCTGCCCTATAACTTACATGGTGGTGACCAAAGTTGCCAAAACGTGTTTATTTCTGCTGAAAAACACGTTTTGACAATTTCAGCACACTGGGGTTAAGGTCTGACTCAGTTTGCTCTTCTGAGCCAGGCAGTTACACTGTGATTCTAAGGGCTGAGAAAACGCGTTTATTTCGGGCTGAAAAACACGTTTTGAAAACTGTGCTGTTTATGCCCTATAACTTACATGGTGGTGACCAAAGTTGCCAAAACGTGTTTATTTCTGCTGTAAAACACGTTTTGACAATTTCAGCACACTGGGGTTAAGGGCTGACTCAGTGTGCTCTTCTGAGACAGGCAGTTACACTGCGATTCTAAGAGCTGAGAAAACGCGTTTATTTCGGGCTGAAAAACACGTTTTGAAAACTGTGCTGTTCCTGCCCTATAACTTACATGGTGGTGACCAAAGTTGCCAAAACGTGTTTATTTCTGCTGAAAAACACGTTTTGACAATTTCAGCACACTGGGGTTAAGGGCTGACTCAGTGTGCTCTTCTGAGACAGGCAGTTACACTGCGATTCTAAGAGCTGAGAAAACGCGTTTATTTCGGGCTGAAAAACACGTTTTGAAAACTGTGCTGTTCCTGCCCTATAACTTACATGGTGGTGACCAAAGTTGCCAAAACGTGTTTATTTCTGCTGAAAAACACGTTTTGACAATTTCAGCACACTGGGGTTAAGGGCTGACTCAGTGTGCTCTTCTGAGACAGGCAGTTACACTGCGATTCTAAGAGCTGAGAAAACGCGTTTATTTCGGGCTGAAAAACACGTTTTGAAAACTGTGCTGTTCCTGCCCTATAACTTACATGGTGGTGACCAAAGTTGCCAAAACGTGTTTATTTCTGCTGAAAAACACGTTTTGACAATTTCAGCACACTGGGGTTAAGGGCTGACTCAGTTTGCTCTTCTGAGACAGGCAGTTACACTGCGATTCTAAGAGCTGAGAAAACGCGTTTATTTCGGGCTGAAAAACACGTTTTGAAAACTGTGCTGTTCCTGCCCTATAACTTACATGGTGGTGACCAAAGTTGCCAAAACGTGTTTATTTCTGCTGAAAAACACGTTTTGACAATTTCAGCACACTGGGGTTAAGGGCTGACTCAGTTTGCTCTTCTGAGCCAGGCAGTTACACTGTGATTCTAAGGGCTGAGAAAACGCGTTTATTTCGGGCTGAAAAACACGTTTTGAAAACTGTGCTGTTCCTGCCCTAAAACTTACATGGTGGTGACCAAAGTTGCCAAAACGTGTTTATTTCTGCTGAAAAACACGTTTTGACAATTTCAGCACACTGGGGTTAAGGGCTGACTCAGTGTGCTCTTCTGAGACAGGCAGTTACACTGCGATTCTAAGAGCTGAGAAAACGCGTTTATTTCGGGCTGAAAAACACGTTTTGAAAACTGTGCTGTTCCTGCCCTATAACTTACATGGTGGTGACCAAAGTTGCCAAAACGTGTTTATTTCTGCTGAAAAACACGTTTTGACAATTTCAGCACACTGGGGTTAAGGGCTGACTCAGTTTGCTCTTCTGAGCCAGGCAGTTACACTGTGATTCTAAGGGCTGAGAAAACGCGTTTATTTCGGGCTGAAAAACACGTTTTGAAAACTGTGCTGTTCCTGCCCTAAAACTTACATGGTGGTGACCAAAGTTGCCAAAACGTGTTTATTTCTGCTGTAAAACACGTTTTGACAATTTCAGCACACTGGGGTTAAGGGCTGACTCAGTTTGCTCTTCTGAGCCAGGCAGTTACACTGTGATTCTAAGGGCTGAGAAAACGCGTTTATTTCGGGCTGAAAAACACGTTTTGAAAACTGTGCTGTTCCTGCCCTATAACTTACATGGTGGTGACCAAAGTTGCCAAAACGTGTTTATTTCTGCTGTAAAACACGTTTTGACAATTTCAGCACACTGGGGTTAAGGGCTGACTCAGTTTGCTCTTCTGAGCCAGGCAGTTACACTGTGATTCTAAGGGCTGAGAAAACGCGTTTATTTCGGGCTGAAAAACACGTTTTGAAAACTGTGCTGTTCCTGCCCTATAACTTACATGGTGGTGACCAAAGTTGCCAAAACGTGTTTATTTCTGCTGAAAAACACGTTTTGACAATTTCAGCACACTGGGGTTAAGGGCTGACTCAGTGTGCTCTTCTGAGACAGGCAGTTACACTGCGATTCTAAGAGCTGAGAAAACGCGTTTATTTCGGGCTGAAAAACACGTTTTGAAAACTGTGCTGTTCCTGCCCTATAACTTACATGGTGGTGACCAAAGTTGCCAAAACGTGTTTATTTCTGCTGAAAAACACGTTTTGACAATTTCAGCACACTGGGGTTAAGGGCTGACTCAGTTTGCTCTTCTGAGCCAGGCAGTTACACTGTGATTCTAAGGGCTGAGAAAACGCGTTTATTTCGGGCTGAAAAACACGTTTTGAAAACTGTGCTGTTCCTGCCCTATAACTTACATGGTGGTGACCAAAGTTGCCAAAACGTGTTTATTTCTGCTGAAAAACACGTTTTGACAATTTCAGCACACTGGGGTTAAGGGCTGACTCAGTGTGCTCTTCTGAGACAGGCAGTTACACTGCGTTTCTAAGAGCTGAGAAAACGCGTTTATTTCGGGCTGAAAAACACGTTTTGAAAACTGTGCTGTTCCTGCCCTATAACTTACATGGTGGTGACCAAAGTTGCCAAAACGTGTTTATTTCTGCTGAAAAACACGTTTTGACAATTTCAGCACACTGGGGTTAAGGGCTGATTCAGTTTGCTCTTCTGAGCCAGGCAGTTACAGTGTGATTCTAAGGGCTGAGAAAACGCGTTTATTTCGGGCTGAAAAACACGTTTTGAAAACTGTGCTGTTTATGCCCTATAACTTACATGGTGCTGACCAAAGTTGCCAAAACGTGTTTATTTCTGCTGTAAAACACGTTTTGACAATTTCAGCACACTGGGGTTAAGGGCTGACTCAGTGTGCTCTTCTGAGACAGGCAGTTACACTGTGATTCTAAGGGCTGAGAAAACGCGTTTATTTCGGGCTGAAAAACACGTTTTGAAAACTGTGCTGTTCCTGCCCTATAAGTTACATGGTGGTGACCAAAGTTGCCAAAACGTGTTTATTTCTGCTGTAAAACACGTTTTGACAATTTCAGCACACTGGGGTTAAGGGCTGACTCACTGTGCTCTTCTGAGACAGGCAGTTACACTGCGATTCTAAGAGCTGAGAAAACGCGTTTATTTCGGGCTGAAAAACACGTTTTGAAAACTGTGCTGTTCATGCCATATAACTTACATGGTGGTGACCAAAGTTGCCAAAACGTGTTTATTTCTGCTGTAAAACACGTTTTGACAATTTCAGCACACTGGGGTTAAGGGCTGACTCACTGTGCTCTTCTGAGACAGGCAGTTACACTGCGATTCTAAGAGCTGAGAAAACGCGTTTATTTCGGGCTGAAAAACACGTTTTGAAAACTGTGCTGTTCCTGCCATATAACTTACATGGTGGTGACCAAAGTTGCCAAAACGTGTTTATTTCTGCTGAAAAACACGTTTTGACAATTTCAGCACACTGGGGTTAAGGGCTGACTCACTGTGCTCTTATGAGACAGGCAGTCACACTGTGATTCTAAGGGCTGAGAAAACGCGTTTATTTCGGGCTGAAAAACACGTTTTGAAAACTGTGCTGTTCCTGCCCTATAAGTTACATGGTGCTGACCAAAGTTGCCAAAACGTGTTTATTTCTGCTGTAAAACACGTTTTGACAATTTCAGCACACTGGGGTTAAGGGCTGACTCAGTGTGCTCTTCTGAGACAGGCAGTTAAACTGCGATTCTAAGAGCTGAGAAAACGCGTTTATTTCGGGCTGAAAAACACGTTTTGAAAACTGTGCTGTTCCTGCCATATAACTTACATGGTGGTGACCAAAGTTGCCAAAACGTGTTTATTTCTGCTGAAAAACACGTTTTGACAATTTCAGCACACTGGGGTTAAGGGCTGACTCACTGTGCTCTTATGAGACAGGCAGTCACACTGTGATTCTAAGGGCTGAGAAAACGCGTTTATTTCGGGCTGAAAAACACGTTTTGAAAACTGTGCTGTTCCTGCCATATAACTTACATGGTGGTGACCAAAGTTGCCAAAACGTGTTTATTTCTGCTGAAAAACACGTTTTGACAATTTCAGCACACTGGGGTTAAGGGCTGACTCACTGTGCTCTTCTGAGACAGGCAGTCACACTGTGATTCTAAGGGCTGAGAAAACGCGTTTATTTCGGGCTGAAAAACACGTTTTGAAAACTGTGCTGTTCCTGCCCTATAAGTTACATGGTGCTGACCAAAGTTGCCAAAACGTGTTTATTTCTGCTGTAAAACACGTTTTGACAATTTCAGCACACTGGGGTTAAGGGCTGACTCAGTGTGCTCTTCTGAGACAGGCAGTTAAACTGCGATTCTAAGAGCTGAGAAAACGCGTTTATTTCGGGCTGAAAAACACGTTTTGAAAACTGTGCTGTTCCTGCCATATAACTTACATGGTGGTGACCAAAGTTGCCAAAACGTGTTTATTTCTGCTGAAAAACACGTTTTGACAATTTCAGCACACTGGGGTTAAGGGCTGACTCAGTGTGCTCTTCTGAGACAGGCAGTTACACTGTGATTCTAAGGGCTGAGAAAACGCGTTTATTTCGGGCTGAAAAACACGTTTTGAAAACTGTGCTGTTCCTGCCATATAACTTACCTGGTGGTGACCAAAGTTGCCAAAACGTGTTTATTTCTGCTGAAAAACACGTTTTGACAATTTCAGCACACTGGGGTTAAGGGCTGACTCACTGTGCTCTTCTGAGACAGGCAGTTACACTGTGATTCTAAGGGCTGAGAAAACGCGTTTATTTCGGGCTGAAAAACACGTTTTGAAAACTGTGCTGTTCCTGCCATATAACTTACATGGTGGTGACCAAAGTTGCCAAAACGTGTTTATTTCTGCTGAAAAACACGTTTTGACAATTTCAGCACACTGGGGTTAAGGGCTGACTCAGTGTGCTCTTCTGAGACAGGCAGTTACACTGCGATTCTAAGAGCTGAGAAAACGCGTTTATTTCGGGCTGAAAAACACGTTTTGAAAACTGTGCTGTTCCTGCCCTATAACTTACATGGTGGTGACCAAAGTTGCCAAAACGTGTTTATTTCTGCTGAAAAACACGTTTTGACAATTTCAGCACACTGGGGTTAAGGGCTGACTCAGTTTGCTCTTCTGAGCCAGGCAGTTACACTGTGATTCTAAGGGCTGAGAAAACGCGTTTATTTCGGGCTGAAAAACACGTTTTGAAAACTGTGCTGTTTATGCCCTATAACTTACATGGTGGTGACCAAAGTTGCCAAAACGTGTTTATTTCTGCTGTAAAACACGTTTTGACAATTTCAGCACACTGGGGTTAAGGGCTGACTCAGTGTGCTCTTCTGAGACAGGCAGTTACACTGTGATTCTAAGGGCTGAGAAAACGCGTTTATTTCGGGCTGAAAAACACGTTTTGAAAACTGTGCTGTTCCTGCCCTATAACTTACATGGTGGTGACCAAAGTTGCCAAAACGTGTTTATTTCTGCTGAAAAACACGTTTTGACAATTTCAGCACACTGGGGTTAAGGGCTGACTCAGTGTGCTCTTCTGAGACAGGCAGTTACACTGCGTTTCTAAGAGCTGAGAAAACGCGTTTATTTCGGGCTGAAAAACACGTTTTGAAAACTGTGCTGTTCCTGCCCTATAACTTACATGGTGGTGACCAAAGTTGCCAAAACGTGTTTATTTCTGCTGAAAAACACGTTTTGACAATTTCAGCACACTGGGGTTAAGGGCTGACTCAGTGTGCTCTTCTGAGACAGGCAGTTACACTGCGATTCTAAGAGCTGAGAAAACGCGTTTATTTCGGGCTGAAAAACACGTTTTGAAAACTGTGCTGTTCCTGCCCTATAACTTACATGGTGGTGACCAAAGTTGCCAAAACGTGTTTATTTCTGCTGAAAAACACGTTTTGACAATTTCAGCACACTGGGGTTAAGGGCTGATTCAGTTTGCTCTTCTGAGCCAGGCAGTTACACTGTGATTCTAAGGGCTGAGAAAACGCGTTTATTTCGGGCTGAAAAACACGTTTTGAAAACTGTGCTGTTTATGCCCTATAACTTACATGGTGCTGACCAAAGTTGCCAAAACGTGTTTATTTCTGCTGTAAAACACGTTTTGACAATTTCAGCACACTGGGGTTAAGGGCTGACTCAGTGTGCTCTTCTGAGACAGGCAGTTACACTGTGATTCTAAGGGCTGAGAAAACGCGTTTATTTCGGGCTGAAAAACACGTTTTGAAAACTGTGCTGTTCCTGCCCTATAAGTTACATGGTGGTGACCAAAGTTGCCAAACCGTGTTTATTTCTGCTGTAAAACACGTTTTGACAATTGCAGCACACTGGGGTTAAGGGCTGACTCACTGTGCTCTTCTGAGACAGGCAGTTACACTGCGATTCTAAGAGCTGAGAAAACGCGTTTATTTCGGGCTGAAAAACACGTTTTGAAAACTGTGCTGTTCATGCCATATAACTTACATGGTGGTGACCAAAGTTGCCAAAACGTGTTTATTTCTGCTGTAAAACACGTTTTGACAATTTCAGCACACTGGGGTTAAGGGCTGACTCACTGTGCTCTTCTGAGACAGGCAGTTACACTGCGATTCTAAGAGCTGAGAAAACGCGTTTATTTCGGGCTGAAAAACACGTTTTGAAAACTGTGCTGTTCCTGCCATATAACTTACATGGTGGTGACCAAAGTTGCCAAAACGTGTTTATTTCTGCTGAAAAACACGTTTTGACAATTTCAGCACACTGGGGTTAAGGGCTGACTCACTGTGCTCTTCTGAGACAGGCAGTCACACTGTGATTCTAAGGGCTGAGAAAACGCGTTTATTTCGGGCTGAAAAACACGTTTTGAAAACTGTGCTGTTCCTGCCCTATAAGTTACATGGTGCTGACCAAAGTTGCCAAAACGTGTTTATTTCTGCTGTAAAACACGTTTTGACAATTTCAGCACACTGGGGTTAAGGGCTGACTCAGTGTGCTCTTCTGAGACAGGCAGTTAAACTGCGATTCTAAGAGCTGAGAAAACCCGTTTATTTCGGGCTGAAAAACACGTTTTGAAAACTGTGCTGTTCCTGCCATATAACTTACATGGTGGTGACCAAAGTTGCCAAAACGTGTTTATTTCTGCTGAAAAACACGTTTTGACAATTTCAGCACACTGGGGTTAAGGGCTGACTCAGTGTGCTCTTCTGAGACAGGCAGTTACACTGTGATTCTAAGGGCTGAGAAAACGCGTTTATTTCGGGCTGAAAAACACGTTTTGAAAACTGTGCTGTTCCTGCCATATAACTTACCTGGTGGTGACCAAAGTTGCCAAAACGTGTTTATTTCTGCTGAAAAACACGTTTTGACAATTTCAGCACACTGGGGTTAAGGGCTGACTCACTGTGCTCTTCTGAGACAGGCAGTTACACTGTGATTCTAAGGGCTGAGAAAACGCGTTTATTTCGGGCTGAAAAACACGTTTTGAAAACTGTGCTGTTCCTGCCATATAACTTACATGGTGGTGACCAAAGTTGCCAAAACGTGTTTATTTCTGCTGAAAAACACGTTTTGACAATTTCAGCACACTGGGGTTAAGGGCTGACTCAGTGTGCTCTTCTGAGCCAGGCAGTTACACTGTGATTCTAAGGGCTGAGAAAACGCGTTTATTTCGGGCTGAAAAACACGTTTTGAAAACTGTGCTGTTCCTGCCCTATAAGTTACATGGTGCTGACCAAAGTTGCCAAAACGTGTTTATTTCTGCTGTAAAACACGTTTTGACAATTTCAGCACACTGGGGTTAAGGGCTGACTCAGTGTGCTCTTCTGAGACAGGCAGTTACACTGCGATTCTAAGAGCTGAGAAAACGCGTTTATTTCGGGCTGAAAAACACGTTTTGAAAACTGTGCTGTTCCTGCCATATAACTTACATGGTGGTGACCAAAGTTGCCAAAACGTGTTTATTTCTGCTGAAAAACACGTTTTGACAATTTCAGCACACTGGGGTTAAGGGCTGACTCAGTGTGCTCTTCTGAGACAGGCATTTACACTGCGATTCTAAGAGCTGAGAAAACGCGTTTATTTCGGGCTGAAAAACACGTTTTGAAAACTGTGCTGTTCCTGCCCTATAACTTACATGGTGGTGACCAAAGTTGCCAAAACGTGTTTATTTCTGCTGAAAAACACGTTTTGACAATTTCAGCACACTGGGGTTAAGGGCTGACTCAGTGTGCTCTTCTGAGACAGGCAGTTACACTGCGATTCTAAGAGCTGAGAAAACGCGTTTATTTCGGGCTGAAAAACACGTTTTGAAAACTGTGCTGTTCCTGCCCTATAACTTACATGGTGGTGACCAAAGTTGCCAAAACGTGTTTATTTCTGCTGAAAAACACGTTTTGACAATTTCAGCACACTGGGGTTAAGGGCTGACTCAGTTTGCTCTTCTGAGCCAGGCAGTTACACTGTGATTCTAAGGGCTGAGAAAACGCGTTTATTTCGGGCTGAAAAACACGTTTTGAAAACTGTGCTGTTTATGCCCTATAACTTACATGGTGGTGACCAAAGTTGCCAAAACGTGTTTATTTCTGCTGTAAAACACGTTTTGACAATTTCAGCACACTGGGGTTAAAGGCTGACTCAGTGTGCTCTTCTGAGACAGGCAGTTACACTGCGATTCTAAGAGCTGAGAAAACGCGTTTATTTCGGGCTGAAAAACACGTTTTGAAAACTGTGCTGTTCCTGCCCTATAACTTACATGGTGGTGACCAAAGTTGCCAAAACGTGTTTATTTCTGCTGAAAAACACGTTTTGACAATTTCAGCACACTGGGGTTAAGGGCTGACTCAGTGTGCTCTTCTGAGACAGGCAGTTACACTGCGATTCTAAGAGCTGAGAAAACGCGTTTATTTCGGGCTGAAAAACACGTTTTGAAAACTGTGCTGTTCCTGCCCTATAACTTACATGGTGGTGACCAAAGTTGCCAAAACGTGTTTATTTCTGCTGAAAAACACGTTTTGACAATTTCAGCACACTGGGGTTAAGGGCTGACTCAGTGTGCTCTTCTGAGACAGGCAGTTACACTGCGATTCTAAGAGCTGAGAAAACGCGTTTATTTCGGGCTGAAAAACACGTTTTGAAAACTGTGCTGTTCCTGCCCTAAAACTTACATGGTGGTGACCAAAGTTGCCAAAACGTGTTTATTTCTGCTGTAAAACACGTTTTGACAATTTCAGCACACTGGGGTTAAGGGCTGACTCAGTTTGCTCTTCTGAGCCAGGCAGTTACACTGTGATTCTAAGGGCTGAGAAAACGCGTTTATTTCGGGCTGAAAAACACGTTTTGAAAACTGTGCTGTTCCTGCCCTATAACTTACATGGTGGTGACCAAAGTTGCCAAAACGTGTTTATTTCTGCTGTAAAACACGTTTTGACAATTTCAGCACACTGGGGTTAAGGGCTGACTCAGTTTGCTCTTCTGAGCCAGGCAGTTACACTGTGATTCTAAGGGCTGAGAAAACGCGTTTATTTCGGGCTGAAAAACACGTTTTGAAAACTGTGCTGTTCCTGCCCTATAACTTACATGGTGGTGACCAAAGTTGCCAAAACGTGTTTATTTCTGCTGTAAAACACGTTTTGACAATTTCAGCACACTGGGGTTAAGGGCTGACTCAGTGTGCTCTTCTGAGACAGGCAGTTACACTGTGATTCTAAGGGCTGAGAAAACGCGTTTATTTCGGGCTGAAAAACACGTTTTGAAAACTGTGCTGTTCCTGCCCTATAAGTTACATGGTGGTGACCAAAGTTGCCAAAACGTGTTTATTTCTGCTGTAAAACACGTTTTGACAATTTCAGCACACTGGGGTTAAGGGCTGACTCACTGTGCTCTTCTGAGACAGGCAGTTACACTGCGATTCTAAGAGCTGAGAAAACGCGTTTATTTCGGGCTGAAAAACACGTTTTGAAAACTGTGCTGTTCATGCCATATAACTTACATGGTGGTGACCAAAGTTGCCAAAACGTGTTTATTTCTGCTGTAAAACACGTTTTGACAATTTCAGCACACTGGGGTTAAGGGCTGACTCACTGTGCTCTTCTGAGACAGGCAGTTACACTGCGATTCTAAGAGCTGAGAAAACGCGTTTATTTCGGGCTGAAAAACACGTTTTGAAAACTGTGCTGTTCCTGCCATATAACTTACATGGTGGTGACCAAAGTTGCCAAAACGTGTTTATTTCTGCTGAAAAACACGTTTTGACAATTTCAGCACACTGGGGTTAAGGGCTGACTCAGTGTGCTCTTCTGAGACAGGCAGTTACACTGCGATTCTAAGAGCTGAGAAAACGCGTTTATTTCGGGCTGAAAAACACGTTTTGAAAACTGTGCTGTTCCTGCCATATAACTTACCTGGTGGTGACCAAAGTTGCCAAAACGTGTTTATTTCTGCTGAAAAACACGTTTTGACAATTTCAGCACACTGGGGTTAAGGGCTGACTCACTGTGCTCTTCTGAGACAGGCAGTTAAACTGTGATACTAAGGGCAGAGAAAACGCGTTTATTTCGTGCTGAAAAACAGGTTTTGAAAACTGTGCTGTTCCTGCCATATAACTTACCTGGTGGTGACCAAAGTTGCCAAAACGTGTTTATTTCTGCTGAAAAACACGTTTTGACAATTTCAGCACACTGGGGTTAAGGGCTGACTCACTGTGCTCTTCTGAGACAGGCAGTTACACTGTGATTCTAAGGGCTGAGAAAACGCGTTTATTTCGGGCTGAAAAACACGTTTTGAAAACTGTGCTGTTCCTGCCCTATAAGTTACATGGTGCTGACCAAAGTTGCCAAAACGTGTTTATTTCTGCTGTAAAACACGTTTTGACAATTTCAGCACACTGGGGTTAAGGGCTGACTCAGTGTGCTCTTCTGAGACAGGCATTTACACTGCGATTCTAAGAGCTGAGAAAACGCGTTTATTTCGGGCTGAAAAACACGTTTTGAAAACTGTGCTGTTCCTGCCATATAACTTACCTGGTGGTGACCAAAGTTGCCAAAACGTGTTTATTTCTGCTGAAAAACACGTTTTGACAATTTCAGCACACTGGGGTTAAGGGCTGACTCACTGTGCTCTTCTGAGACAGGCAGTTACACTGTGATTCTAAGGGCAGAGAAAACGCGTTTATTTCGTGCTGAAAAACACGTTTTGAAAACTGTGCTGTTCCTGCCATATAACTTACCTGGTGGTGACCAAAGTTGCCAAAACGTGTTTATTTCTGCTGAAAAACACGTTTTGACAATTTCAGCACACTGGGGTTAAGGGCTGACTCAGTGTGCTCTTCTGAGACAGGCAGTTACACTGCGATTCTAAGAGCTGAGAAAACGCGTTTATTTCGGGCTGAAAAACACGTTTTGAAAACTGTGCTGTTCCTGCCCTATAACTTACATGGTGGTGACCAAAGTTGCCAAAACGTGTTTATTTCTGCTGAAAAACACGTTTTGACAATTTCAGCACACTGGGGTTAAGGGCTGACTCAGTGTGCTCTTCTGAGACAGGCAGTTACACTGCGATTCTAAGAGCTGAGAAAACGCGTTTATTTCGGGCTGAAAAACACGTTTTGAAAACTGTGCTGTTCCTGCCCTATAACTTACATGGTGGTGACCAAAGTTGCCAAAACGTGTTTATTTCTGCTGAAAAACACGTTTTGACAATTTCAGCACACTGGGGTTAAGGGCTGACTCAGTTTGCTCTTCTGAGCCAGGCAGTTACACTGTGATTCTAAGGGCTGAGAAAACGCGTTTATTTCGGGCTGAAAAACACGTTTTGAAAACTGTGCTGTTCCTGCCCTAAAACTTACATGGTGGTGACCAAAGTTGCCAAAACGTGTTTATTTCTGCTGTAAAACACGTTTTGACAATTTCAGCACACTGGGGTTAAGGGCTGACTCAGTTTGCTCTTCTGAGCCAGGCAGTTACACTGTGATTCTAAGGGCTGAGAAAACGCGTTTATTTCGGGCTGAAAAACACGTTTTGAAAACTGTGCTGTTCCTGCCCTATAACTTACATGGTGGTGACCAAAGTTGCCAAAACGTGTTTATTTCTGCTGTAAAACACGTTTTGACAATTTCAGCACACTGGGGTTAAGGGCTGACTCAGTTTGCTCTTCTGAGCCAGGCAGTTACACTGTGATTCTAAGGGCTGAGAAAACGCGTTTATTTCGGGCTGAAAAACACGTTTTGAAAACTGTGCTGTTCCTGCCCTATAACTTACATGGTGGTGACCAAAGTTGCCAAAACGTGTTTATTTCTGCTGAAAAACACGTTTTGACAATTTCAGCACACTGGGGTTAAGGGCTGACTCAGTGTGCTCTTCTGAGACAGGCAGTTACACTGCGATTCTAAGAGCTGAGAAAACGCGTTTATTTCGGGCTGAAAAACACGTTTTGAAAACTGTGCTGTTCCTGCCCTATAACTTACATGGTGGTGACCAAAGTTGCCAAAACGTGTTTATTTCTGCTGAAAAACACGTTTTGACAATTTCAGCACACTGGGGTTAAGGGCTGACTCAGTTTGCTCTTCTGAGCCAGGCAGTTACACTGTGATTCTAAGGGCTGAGAAAACGCGTTTATTTCGGGCTGAAAAACACGTTTTGAAAACTGTGCTGTTCCTGCCCTATAACTTACATGGTGGTGACCAAAGTTGCCAAAACGTGTTTATTTCTGCTGAAAAACACGTTTTGACAATTTCAGCACACTGGGGTTAAGGGCTGACTCAGTGTGCTCTTCTGAGACAGGCAGTTACACTGCGTTTCTAAGAGCTGAGAAAACGCGTTTATTTCGGGCTGAAAAACACGTTTTGAAAACTGTGCTGTTCCTGCCCTATAACTTACATGGTGGTGACCAAAGTTGCCAAAACGTGTTTATTTCTGCTGAAAAACACGTTTTGACAATTTCAGCACACTGGGGTTAAGGGCTGATTCAGTTTGCTCTTCTGAGCCAGGCAGTTACAGTGTGATTCTAAGGGCTGAGAAAACGCGTTTATTTCGGGCTGAAAAACACGTTTTGAAAACTGTGCTGTTTATGCCCTATAACTTACATGGTGCTGACCAAAGTTGCCAAAACGTGTTTATTTCTGCTGTAAAACACGTTTTGACAATTTCAGCACACTGGGGTTAAGGGCTGACTCAGTGTGCTCTTCTGAGACAGGCAGTTACACTGTGATTCTAAGGGCTGAGAAAACGCGTTTATTTCGGGCTGAAAAACACGTTTTGAAAACTGTGCTGTTCCTGCCCTATAAGTTACATGGTGGTGACCAAAGTTGCCAAAACGTGTTTATTTCTGCTGTAAAACACGTTTTGACAATTTCAGCACACTGGGGTTAAGGGCTGACTCACTGTGCTCTTCTGAGACAGGCAGTTACACTGCGATTCTAAGAGCTGAGAAAACGCGTTTATTTCGGGCTGAAAAACACGTTTTGAAAACTGTGCTGTTCATGCCATATAACTTACATGGTGGTGACCAAAGTTGCCAAAACGTGTTTATTTCTGCTGTAAAACACGTTTTGACAATTTCAGCACACTGGGGTTAAGGGCTGACTCACTGTGCTCTTCTGAGACAGGCAGTTACACTGCGATTCTAAGAGCTGAGAAAACGCGTTTATTTCGGGCTGAAAAACACGTTTTGAAAACTGTGCTGTTCCTGCCATATAACTTACATGGTGGTGACCAAAGTTGCCAAAACGTGTTTATTTCTGCTGAAAAACACGTTTTGACAATTTCAGCACACTGGGGTTAAGGGCTGACTCACTGTGCTCTTCTGAGACAGGCAGTCACACTGTGATTCTAAGGGCTGAGAAAACGCGTTTATTTCGGGCTGAAAAACACGTTTTGAAAACTGTGCTGTTCCTGCCCTATAAGTTACATGGTGCTGACCAAAGTTGCCAAAACGTGTTTATTTCTGCTGTAAAACACGTTTTGACAATTTCAGCACACTGGGGTTAAGGGCTGACTCAGTGTGCTCTTCTGAGACAGGCAGTTAAACTGCGATTCTAAGAGCTGAGAAAACGCGTTTATTTCGGGCTGAAAAACACGTTTTGAAAACTGTGCTGTTCCTGCCATATAACTTACATGGTGGTGACCAAAGTTGCCAAAACGTGTTTATTTCTGCTGAAAAACACGTTTTGACAATTTCAGCACACTGGGGTTAAGGGCTGACTCAGTGTGCTCTTCTGAGACAGGCAGTTACACTGTGATTCTAAGGGCTGAGAAAACGCGTTTATTTCGGGCTGAAAAACACGTTTTGAAAACTGTGCTGTTCCTGCCCTATAACTTACATGGTGGTGACCAAAGTTGCCAAAACGTGTTTATTTCTGCTGAAAAACACGTTTTGACAATTTCAGCACACTGGGGTTAAGGGCTGACTCAGTTTGCTCTTCTGAGTCAGGCAGTTACACTGTGATTCTAAGGGCTGAGAAAACGCGTTTATTTCGGGCTGAAAAACACGTTTTGAAAACTGTGCTGTTCCTGCCCTATAACTTACATGGTGGTGACCAAAGTTGCCAAAACGTGTTTATTTCTGCTGTAAAACACGTTTTGACAATTTCAGCACACTGGGGTTAAGGGCTGACTCAGTGTGCTCTTCTGAGCCAGGCAGTTACACTGTGATTCTAAGGGCTGAGAAAACGCGTTTATTTCGAGCTGAAAAACACGTTTTGAAAACTGTGCTGTTCCTGCCATATAACTTACATGGTGGTGACCAAAGTTGCCAAAACGTGTTTATTTCTGCTGAAAAACACGTTTTGACAATTTCAGCACACTGGGGTTAAGGGCTGACTCACTGTGCTCTTCTGAGACAGGCAGTTACACTGTGATTCTAAGGGCAGAGAAAACGCGTTTATTTCAGGCTGAAAAACACGTTTTGAAAACTGTGCTGTTCCTGCCATATAACTTACCTGGTGGTGACCAAAGTTGCCAAAACGTGTTTATTTCTGCTGAAAAACACGTTTTGACAATTTCAGCACACTGGGGTTAAGGGCTGACTCACTGTGCTCTTCTGAGACAGGCAGTTACACTGTGATTCTAAGGGCTGAGAAAACGCGTTTATTTCGGGCTGAAAAACACGTTTTGAAAACTGTGCTGTTCCTGCCATATAACTTACATGGTGGTGACCAAAGTTGCCAAAACGTGTTTATTTCTGCTGAAAAACACGTTTTGACAATTTCAGCACACTGGGGTTAAGGGCTGACTCAGTGTGCTCTTCTGAGCCAGGCAGTTACACTGTGATTCTAAGGGCTGAGAAAACGCGTTTATTTCGGGCTGAAAAACACGTTTTGAAAACTGTGCTGTTCCTGCCCTATAAGTTACATGGTGCTGACCAAAGTTGCCAAAACGTGTTTATTTCTGCTGTAAAACACGTTTTGACAATTTCAGCACACTGGGGTTAAGGGCTGACTCAGTGTGCTCTTCTGAGACAGGCAGTTACACTGCGATTCTAAGAGCTGAGAAAACGCGTTTATTTCGGGCTGAAAAACACGTTTTGAAAACTGTGCTGTTCCTGCCATATAACTTACATGGTGGTGACCAAAGTTGCCAAAACGTGTTTATTTCTGCTGAAAAACACGTTTTGACAATTTCAGCACACTGGGGTTAAGGGCTGACTCAGTGTGCTCTTCTGAGACAGGCATTTACACTGCGATTCTAAGAGCTGAGAAAACGCGTTTATTTCGGGCTGAAAAACACGTTTTGAAAACTGTGCTGTTCCTGCCCTATTACTTACATGGTGGTGACCAAAGTTGCCAAAACGTGTTTATTTCTGCTGAAAAACACGTTTTGACAATTTCAGCACACTGGGGTTAAGGGCTGACTCAGTGTGCTCTTCTGAGACAGGCAGTTACACTGCGATTCTAAGAGCTGAGAAAACGCGTTTATTTCGGGCTGAAAAACACGTTTTGAAAACTGTGCTGTTCCTGCCCTATAACTTACATGGTGGTGACCAAAGTTGCCAAAACGTGTTTATTTCTGCTGAAAAACACGTTTTGACAATTTCAGCACACTGGGGTTAAGGTCTGACTCAGTTTGCTCTTCTGAGCCAGGCAGTTACACTGTGATTCTAAGGGCTGAGAAAACGCGTTTATTTCGGGCTGAAAAACACGTTTTGAAAACTGTGCTGTTTATGCCCTATAACTTACATGGTGGTGACCAAAGTTGCCAAAACGTGTTTATTTCTGCTGTAAAACACGTTTTGACAATTTCAGCACACTGGGGTTAAGGGCTGACTCAGTGTGCTCTTCTGAGACAGGCAGTTACACTGCGATTCTAAGAGCTGAGAAAACGCGTTTATTTCGGGCTGAAAAACACGTTTTGAAAACTGTGCTGTTCCTGCCCTATAACTTACATGGTGGTGACCAAAGTTGCCAAAACGTGTTTATTTCTGCTGAAAAACACGTTTTGACAATTTCAGCACACTGGGGTTAAGGGCTGACTCAGTGTGCTCTTCTGAGACAGGCAGTTACACTGCGATTCTAAGAGCTGAGAAAACGCGTTTATTTCGGGCTGAAAAACACGTTTTGAAAACTGTGCTGTTCCTGCCCTATAACTTACATGGTGGTGACCAAAGTTGCCAAAACGTGTTTATTTCTGCTGAAAAACACGTTTTGACAATTTCAGCACACTGGGGTTAAGGGCTGACTCAGTGTGCTCTTCTGAGACAGGCAGTTACACTGCGATTCTAAGAGCTGAGAAAACGCGTTTATTTCGGGCTGAAAAACACGTTTTGAAAACTGTGCTGTTCCTGCCCTATAACTTACATGGTGGTGACCAAAGTTGCCAAAACGTGTTTATTTCTGCTGAAAAACACGTTTTGACAATTTCAGCACACTGGGGTTAAGGGCTGACTCAGTTTGCTCTTCTGAGCCAGGCAGTTACACTGTGATTCTAAGGGCTGAGAAAACGCGTTTATTTCGGGCTGAAAAACACGTTTTGAAAACTGTGCTGTTCCTGCCCTAAAACTTACATGGTGGTGACCAAAGTTGCCAAAACGTGTTTATTTCTGCTGTAAAACACGTTTTGACAATTTCAGCACACTGGGGTTAAGGGCTGACTCAGTTTGCTCTTCTGAGCCAGGCAGTTACACTGTGATTCTAAGGGCTGAGAAAACGCGTTTATTTCGGGCTGAAAAACACGTTTTGAAAACTGTGCTGTTCCTGCCCTATAACTTACATGGTGGTGACCAAAGTTGCCAAAACGTGTTTATTTCTGCTGTAAAACACGTTTTGACAATTTCAGCACACTGGGGTTAAGGGCTGACTCAGTTTGCTCTTCTGAGCCAGGCAGTTACACTGTGATTCTAAGGGCTGAGAAAACGCGTTTATTTCGGGCTGAAAAACACGTTTTGAAAACTGTGCTGTTCCTGCCCTATAACTTACATGGTGGTGACCAAAGTTGCCAAAACGTGTTTATTTCTGCTGAAAAACACGTTTTGACAATTTCAGCACACTGGGGTTAAGGGCTGACTCAGTGTGCTCTTCTGAGACAGGCAGTTACACTGCGATTCTAAGAGCTGAGAAAACGCGTTTATTTCGGGCTGAAAAACACGTTTTGAAAACTGTGCTGTTCCTGCCCTATAACTTACATGGTGGTGACCAAAGTTGCCAAAACGTGTTTATTTCTGCTGAAAAACACGTTTTGACAATTTCAGCACACTGGGGTTAAGGGCTGACTCAGTTTGCTCTTCTGAGCCAGGCAGTTACACTGTGATTCTAAGGGCTGAGAAAACGCGTTTATTTCGGGCTGAAAAACACGTTTTGAAAACTGTGCTGTTCCTGCCCTATAACTTACATGGTGGTGACCAAAGTTGCCAAAACGTGTTTATTTCTGCTGAAAAACACGTTTTGACAATTTCAGCACACTGGGGTTAAGGGCTGACTCAGTGTGCTCTTCTGAGACAGGCAGTTACACTGCGTTTCTAAGAGCTGAGAAAACGCGTTTATTTCGGGCTGAAAAACACGTTTTGAAAACTGTGCTGTTCCTGCCCTATAACTTACATGGTGGTGACCAAAGTTGCCAAAACGTGTTTATTTCTGCTGAAAAACACGTTTTGACAATTTCAGCACACTGGGGTTAAGGGCTGATTCAGTTTGCTCTTCTGAGCCAGGCAGTTACAGTGTGATTCTAAGGGCTGAGAAAACGCGTTTATTTCGGGCTGAAAAACACGTTTTGAAAACTGTGCTGTTTATGCCCTATAACTTACATGGTGCTGACCAAAGTTGCCAAAACGTGTTTATTTCTGCTGTAAAACACGTTTTGACAATTTCAGCACACTGGGGTTAAGGGCTGACTCAGTGTGCTCTTCTGAGACAGGCAGTTACACTGTGATTCTAAGGGCTGAGAAAACGCGTTTATTTCGGGCTGAAAAACACGTTTTGAAAACTGTGCTGTTCCTGCCCTATAAGTTACATGGTGGTGACCAAAGTTGCCAAAACGTGTTTATTTCTGCTGTAAAACACGTTTTGACAATTTCAGCACACTGGGGTTAAGGGCTGACTCACTGTGCTCTTCTGAGACAGGCAGTTACACTGCGATTCTAAGAGCTGAGAAAACGCGTTTATTTCGGGCTGAAAAACACGTTTTGAAAACTGTGCTGTTCATGCCATATAACTTACATGGTGGTGACCAAAGTTGCCAAAACGTGTTTATTTCTGCTGTAAAACACGTTTTGACAATTTCAGCACACTGGGGTTAAGGGCTGACTCACTGTGCTCTTCTGAGACAGGCAGTTACACTGCGATTCTAAGAGCTGAGAAAACGCGTTTATTTCGGGCTGAAAAACACGTTTTGAAAACTGTGCTGTTCCTGCCATATAACTTACATGGTGGTGACCAAAGTTGCCAAAACGTGTTTATTTCTGCTGAAAAACACGTTTTGACAATTTCAGCACACTGGGGTTAAGGGCTGACTCACTGTGCTCTTATGAGACAGGCAGTCACACTGTGATTCTAAGGGCTGAGAAAACGCGTTTATTTCGGGCTGAAAAACACGTTTTGAAAACTGTGCTGTTCCTGCCCTATAAGTTACATGGTGCTGACCAAAGTTGCCAAAACGTGTTTATTTCTGCTGTAAAACACGTTTTGACAATTTCAGCACACTGGGGTTAAGGGCTGACTCAGTGTGCTCTTCTGAGACAGGCAGTTAAACTGCGATTCTAAGAGCTGAGAAAACGCGTTTATTTCGGGCTGAAAAACACGTTTTGAAAACTGTGCTGTTCCTGCCATATAACTTACATGGTGGTGACCAAAGTTGCCAAAACGTGTTTATTTCTGCTGAAAAACACGTTTTGACAATTTCAGCACACTGGGGTTAAGGGCTGACTCAGTGTGCTCTTCTGAGACAGGCAGTTACACTGTGATTCTAAGGGCTGAGAAAACGCGTTTATTTCGGGCTGAAAAACACGTTTTGAAAACTGTGCTGTTCCTGCCATATAACTTACCTGGTGGTGACCAAAGTTGCCAAAACGTGTTTATTTCTGCTGAAAAACACGTTTTGACAATTTCAGCACACTGGGGTTAAGGGCTGACTCACTGTGCTCTTCTGAGACAGGCAGTTACACTGTGATTCTAAGGGCTGAGAAAACGCGTTTATTTCGGGCTGAAAAACACGTTTTGAAAACTGTGCTGTTCCTGCCATATAACTTACATGGTGGTGACCAAAGTTGCCAAAACGTGTTTATTTCTGCTGAAAAACACGTTTTGACAATTTCAGCACACTGGGGTTAAGGGCTGACTCAGTGTGCTCTTCTGAGACAGGCAGTTACACTGCGATTCTAAGAGCTGAGAAAACGCGTTTATTTCGGGCTGAAAAACACGTTTTGAAAACTGTGCTGTTCCTGCCCTATAACTTACATGGTGGTGACCAAAGTTGCCAAAACGTGTTTATTTCTGCTGAAAAACACGTTTTGACAATTTCAGCACACTGGGGTTAAGGGCTGACTCAGTTTGCTCTTCTGAGCCAGGCAGTTACACTGTGATTCTAAGGGCTGAGAAAACGCGTTTATTTCGGGCTGAAAAACACGTTTTGAAAACTGTGCTGTTTATGCCCTATAACTTACATGGTGGTGACCAAAGTTGCCAAAACGTGTTTATTTCTGCTGTAAAACACGTTTTGACAATTTCAGCACACTGGGGTTAAGGGCTGACTCAGTGTGCTCTTCTGAGACAGGCAGTTACACTGTGATTCTAAGGGCTGAGAAAACGCGTTTATTTCGGGCTGAAAAACACGTTTTGAAAACTGTGCTGTTCCTGCCCTATAACTTACATGGTGGTGACCAAAGTTGCCAAAACGTGTTTATTTCTGCTGAAAAACACGTTTTGACAATTTCAGCACACTGGGGTTAAGGGCTGACTCAGTGTGCTCTTCTGAGACAGGCAGTTACACTGCGTTTCTAAGAGCTGAGAAAACGCGTTTATTTCGGGCTGAAAAACACGTTTTGAAAACTGTGCTGTTCCTGCCCTATAACTTACATGGTGGTGACCAAAGTTGCCAAAACGTGTTTATTTCTGCTGAAAAACACGTTTTGACAATTTCAGCACACTGGGGTTAAGGGCTGACTCAGTGTGCTCTTCTGAGACAGGCAGTTACACTGCGATTCTAAGAGCTGAGAAAACGCGTTTATTTCGGGCTGAAAAACACGTTTTGAAAACTGTGCTGTTCCTGCCCTATAACTTACATGGTGGTGACCAAAGTTGCCAAAACGTGTTTATTTCTGCTGAAAAACACGTTTTGACAATTTCAGCACACTGGGGTTAAGGGCTGATTCAGTTTGCTCTTCTGAGCCAGGCAGTTACACTGTGATTCTAAGGGCTGAGAAAACGCGTTTATTTCGGGCTGAAAAACACGTTTTGAAAACTGTGCTGTTTATGCCCTATAACTTACATGGTGCTGACCAAAGTTGCCAAAACGTGTTTATTTCTGCTGTAAAACACGTTTTGACAATTTCAGCACACTGGGGTTAAGGGCTGACTCAGTGTGCTCTTCTGAGACAGGCAGTTACACTGTGATTCTAAGGGCTGAGAAAACGCGTTTATTTCGGGCTGAAAAACACGTTTTGAAAACTGTGCTGTTCCTGCCCTATAAGTTACATGGTGGTGACCAAAGTTGCCAAAACGTGTTTATTTCTGCTGTAAAACACGTTTTGACAATTGCAGCACACTGGGGTTAAGGGCTGACTCACTGTGCTCTTCTGAGACAGGCAGTTACACTGCGATTCTAAGAGCTGAGAAAACGCGTTTATTTCGGGCTGAAAAACACGTTTTGAAAACTGTGCTGTTCATGCCATATAACTTACATGGTGGTGACCAAAGTTGCCAAAACGTGTTTATTTCTGCTGTAAAACACGTTTTGACAATTTCAGCACACTGGGGTTAAGGGCTGACTCACTGTGCTCTTCTGAGACAGGCAGTTACACTGCGATTCTAAGAGCTGAGAAAACGCGTTTATTTCGGGCTGAAAAACACGTTTTGAAAACTGTGCTGTTCCTGCCATATAACTTACATGGTGGTGACCAAAGTTGCCAAAACGTGTTTATTTCTGCTGAAAAACACGTTTTGACAATTTCAGCACACTGGGGTTAAGGGCTGACTCACTGTGCTCTTCTGAGACAGGCAGTCACACTGTGATTCTAAGGGCTGAGAAAACGCGTTTATTTCGGGCTGAAAAACACGTTTTGAAAACTGTGCTGTTCCTGCCCTATAAGTTACATGGTGCTGACCAAAGTTGCCAAAACGTGTTTATTTCTGCTGTAAAACACGTTTTGACAATTTCAGCACACTGGGGTTAAGGGCTGACTCAGTGTGCTCTTCTGAGACAGGCAGTTAAACTGCGATTCTAAGAGCTGAGAAAACGCGTTTATTTCGGGCTGAAAAACACGTTTTGAAAACTGTGCTGTTCCTGCCATATAACTTACATGGTGGTGACCAAAGTTGCCAAAACGTGTTTATTTCTGCTGAAAAACACGTTTTGACAATTTCAGCACACTGGGGTTAAGGGCTGACTCAGTGTGCTCTTCTGAGACAGGCAGTTACACTGTGATTCTAAGGGCTGAGAAAACGCGTTTATTTCGGGCTGAAAAACACGTTTTGAAAACTGTGCTGTTCCTGCCATATAACTTACCTGGTGGTGACCAAAGTTGCCAAAACGTGTTTATTTCTGCTGAAAAACACGTTTTGACAATTTCAGCACACTGGGGTTAAGGGCTGACTCACTGTGCTCTTCTGAGACAGGCAGTTACACTGTGATTCTAAGGGCTGAGAAAACGCGTTTATTTCGGGCTGAAAAACACGTTTTGAAAACTGTGCTGTTCCTGCCATATAACTTACATGGTGGTGACCAAAGTTGCCAAAACGTGTTTATTTCTGCTGAAAAACACGTTTTGACAATTTCAGCACACTGGGGTTAAGGGCTGACTCAGTGTGCTCTTCTGAGCCAGGCAGTTACACTGTGATTCTAAGGGCTGAGAAAACGCGTTTATTTCGGGCTGAAAAACACGTTTTGAAAACTGTGCTGTTCCTGCCCTATAAGTTACATGGTGCTGACCAAAGTTGCCAAAACGTGTTTATTTCTGCTGTAAAACACGTTTTGACAATTTCAGCACACTGGGGTTAAGGGCTGACTCAGTGTGCTCTTCTGAGACAGGCAGTTACACTGCGATTCTAAGAGCTGAGAAAACGCGTTTATTTCGGGCTGAAAAACACGTTTTGAAAACTGTGCTGTTCCTGCCATATAACTTACATGGTGGTGACCAAAGTTGCCAAAACGTGTTTATTTCTGCTGAAAAACACGTTTTGACAATTTCAGCACACTGGGGTTAAGGGCTGACTCAGTGTGCTCTTCTGAGACAGGCATTTACACTGCGATTCTAAGAGCTGAGAAAACGCGTTTATTTCGGGCTGAAAAACACGTTTTGAAAACTGTGCTGTTCCTGCCCTATAACTTACATGGTGGTGACCAAAGTTGCCAAAACGTGTTTATTTCTGCTGAAAAACACGTTTTGACAATTTCAGCACACTGGGGTTAAGGGCTGACTCAGTGTGCTCTTCTGAGACAGGCAGTTACACTGCGATTCTAAGAGCTGAGAAAACGCGTTTATTTCGGGCTGAAAAACACGTTTTGAAAACTGTGCTGTTCCTGCCCTATAACTTACATGGTGGTGACCAAAGTTGCCAAAACGTGTTTATTTCTGCTGAAAAACACGTTTTGACAATTTCAGCACACTGGGGTTAAGGGCTGACTCAGTTTGCTCTTCTGAGCCAGGCAGTTACACTGTGATTCTAAGGGCTGAGAAAACGCGTTTATTTCGGGCTGAAAAACACGTTTTGAAAACTGTGCTGTTTATGCCCTATAACTTACATGGTGGTGACCAAAGTTGCCAAAACGTGTTTATTTCTGCTGTAAAACACGTTTTGACAATTTCAGCACACTGGGGTTAAGGGCTGACTCAGTGTGCTCTTCTGAGACAGGCAGTTACACTGCGATTCTAAGAGCTGAGAAAACGCGTTTATTTCGGGCTGAAAAACACGTTTTGAAAACTGTGCTGTTCCTGCCCTATAACTTACATGGTGGTGACCAAAGTTGCCAAAACGTGTTTATTTCTGCTGAAAAACACGTTTTGACAATTTCAGCACACTGGGGTTAAGGGCTGACTCAGTGTGCTCTTCTGAGACAGGCAGTTACACTGCGATTCTAAGAGCTGAGAAAACGCGTTTATTTCGGGCTGAAAAACACGTTTTGAAAACTGTGCTGTTCCTGCCCTATAACTTACATGGTGGTGACCAAAGTTGCCAAAACGTGTTTATTTCTGCTGAAAAACACGTTTTGACAATTTCAGCACACTGGGGTTAAGGGCTGACTCAGTGTGCTCTTCTGAGACAGGCAGTTACACTGCGATTCTAAGAGCTGAGAAAACGCGTTTATTTCGGGCTGAAAAACACGTTTTGAAAACTGTGCTGTTCCTGCCCTATAACTTACATGGTGGTGACCAAAGTTGCCAAAACGTGTTTATTTCTGCTGAAAAACACGTTTTGACAATTTCAGCACACTGGGGTTAAGGGCTGACTCAGTTTGCTCTTCTGAGCCAGGCAGTTACACTGTGATTCTAAGGGCTGAGAAAACGCGTTTATTTCGGGCTGAAAAACACGTTTTGAAAACTGTGCTGTTCCTGCCCTAAAACTTACATGGTGGTGACCAAAGTTGCCAAAACGTGTTTATTTCTGCTGTAAAACACGTTTTGACAATTTCAGCACACTGGGGTTAAGGGCTGACTCAGTTTGCTCTTCTGAGCCAGGCAGTTACACTGTGATTCTAAGGGCTGAGAAAACGCGTTTATTTCGGGCTGAAAAACACGTTTTGAAAACTGTGCTGTTCCTGCCCTATAACTTACATGGTGGTGACCAAAGTTGCCAAAACGTGTTTATTTCTGCTGTAAAACACGTTTTGACAATTTCAGCACACTGGGGTTAAGGGCTGACTCAGTTTGCTCTTCTGAGCCAGGCAGTTACACTGTGATTCTAAGGGCTGAGAAAACGCGTTTATTTCGGGCTGAAAAACACGTTTTGAAAACTGTGCTGTTCCTGCCCTATAACTTACATGGTGGTGACCAAAGTTGCCAAAACGTGTTTATTTCTGCTGTAAAACACGTTTTGACAATTTCAGCACACTGGGGTTAAGGGCTGACTCAGTGTGCTCTTCTGAGACAGGCAGTTACACTGTGATTCTAAGGGCTGAGAAAACGCGTTTATTTCGGGCTGAAAAACACGTTTTGAAAACTGTGCTGTTCCTGCCCTATAAGTTACATGGTGGTGACCAAAGTTGCCAAAACGTGTTTATTTCTGCTGTAAAACACGTTTTGACAATTTCAGCACACTGGGGTTAAGGGCTGACTCACTGTGCTCTTCTGAGACAGGCAGTTACACTGCGATTCTAAGAGCTGAGAAAACGCGTTTATTTCGGGCTGAAAAACACGTTTTGAAAACTGTGCTGTTCATGCCATATAACTTACATGGTGGTGACCAAAGTTGCCAAAACGTGTTTATTTCTGCTGTAAAACACGTTTTGACAATTTCAGCACACTGGGGTTAAGGGCTGACTCACTGTGCTCTTCTGAGACAGGCAGTTACACTGCGATTCTAAGAGCTGAGAAAACGCGTTTATTTCGGGCTGAAAAACACGTTTTGAAAACTGTGCTGTTCCTGCCATATAACTTACATGGTGGTGACCAAAGTTGCCAAAACGTGTTTATTTCTGCTGAAAAACACGTTTTGACAATTTCAGCACACTGGGGTTAAGGGCTGACTCAGTGTGCTCTTCTGAGACAGGCAGTTACACTGCGATTCTAAGAGCTGAGAAAACGCGTTTATTTCGGGCTGAAAAACACGTTTTGAAAACTGTGCTGTTCCTGCCATATAACTTACCTGGTGGTGACCAAAGTTGCCAAAACGTGTTTATTTCTGCTGAAAAACACGTTTTGACAATTTCAGCACACTGGGGTTAAGGGCTGACTCACTGTGCTCTTCTGAGACAGGCAGTTACACTGTGATACTAAGGGCAGAGAAAACGCGTTTATTTCGTGCTGAAAAACAGGTTTTGAAAACTGTGCTGTTCCTGCCATATAACTTACCTGGTGGTGACCAAAGTTGCCAAAACGTGTTTATTTCTGCTGAAAAACACGTTTTGACAATTTCAGCACACTGGGGTTAAGGGCTGACTCACTGTGCTCTTCTGAGACAGGCAGTTACACTGTGATTCTAAGGGCTGAGAAAACGCGTTTATTTCGGGCTGAAAAACACGTTTTGAAAACTGTGCTGTTCCTGCCCTATAAGTTACATGGTGCTGACCAAAGTTGCCAAAACGTGTTTATTTCTGCTGTAAAACACGTTTTGACAATTTCAGCACACTGGGGTTAAGGGCTGACTCAGTGTGCTCTTCTGAGACAGGCAGTTACACTGCGATTCTAAGAGCTGAGAAAACGCGTTTATTTCGGGCTGAAAAACACGTTTTGAAAACTGTGCTGTTCCTGCCATATAACTTACCTGGTGGTGACCAAAGTTGCCAAAACGTGTTTATTTCTGCTGAAAAACACGTTTTGACAATTTCAGCACACTGGGGTTAAGGGCTGACTCACTGTGCTCTTCTGAGACAGGCAGTTACACTGTGATTCTAAGGGCAGAGAAAACGCGTTTATTTCGTGCTGAAAAACACGTTTTGAAAACTGTGCTGTTCCTGCCATATAACTTACCTGGTGGTGACCAAAGTTGCCAAAACGTGTTTATTTCTGCTGAAAAACACGTTTTGACAATTTCAGCACACTGGGGTTAAGGGCTGACTCAGTGTGCTCTTCTGAGCCAGGCAGTTACACTGTGATTCTAAGGGCTGAGAAAACGCGTTTATTTCGGGCTGAAAAACACGTTTTGAAAACTGTGCTGTTCCTGCCCTATAAGTTACATGGTGCTGACCAAAGTTGCCAAAACGTGTTTATTTCTGCTGTAAAACACGTTTTGACAATTTCAGCACACTGGGGTTAAGGGCTGACTCAGTGTGCTCTTCTGAGACAGGCAGTTACACTGCGATTCTAAGAGCTGAGAAAACGCGTTTATTTCGGGCTGAAAAACACGTTTTGAAAACTGTGCTGTTCCTGCCATATAACTTACATGGTGGTGACCAAAGTTGCCAAAACGTGTTTATTTCTGCTGAAAAACACGTTTTGACAATTTCAGCACACTGGGGTTAAGGGCTGACTCAGTTTGCTCTTCTGAGCCAGGCATTTACACTGTGATTCTAAGGGCTGAGAAAACGCGTTTATTTCGGGCTGAAAAACACGTTTTGAAAACTGTGCTGTTCCTGCCCTATAACTTACATGGTGGTGACCAAAGTTGCCAAAACGTGTTTATTTCTGCTGTAAAACACGTTTAGACAATTTCAGCACACTGGGGTTAAGGGCTGACTCAGTGTGCTCTTCTGAGCCAGGCAGTTACACTGTGATTCTAAGGGCTGAGAAAACGCGTTTATTTCGGGCTGAAAAACACGTTTTGAAAACTGTGCTGTTCCTGCCCTATAACTTACATGGTGGTGACCAAAGTTGCCAAAACGTGTTTATTTCTGCTGAAAAACACGTTTTGACAATTTCAGCACACTGGGGTTAAGGGCTGACTCAGTTTGCTCTTCTGAGTCAGGCAGTTACACTGTGATTCTAAGGGCTGAGAAAACGCGTTTATTTCGGGCTGAAAAACACGTTTTGAAAACTGTGCTGTTCCTGCCCTATAACTTACATGGTGGTGACCAAAGTTGCCAAAACGTGTTTATTTCTGCTGTAAAACACGTTTTGACAATTTCAGCACACTGGGGTTAAGGGCTGACTCAGTGTGCTCTTCTGAGCCAGGCAGTTACACTGTGATTCTAAGGGCTGAGAAAACGCGTTTATTTCGAGCTGAAAAACACGTTTTGAAAACTGTGCTGTTCCTGCCATATAACTTACATGGTGGTGACCAAAGTTGCCAAAACGTGTTTATTTCTGCTGAAAAACACGTTTTGACAATTTCAGCACACTGGGGTTAAGGGCTGACTCACTGTGCTCTTCTGAGACAGGCAGTTACACTGTGATTCTAAGGGCAGAGAAAACGCGTTTATTTCAGGCTGAAAAACACGTTTTGAAAACTGTGCTGTTCCTGCCATATAACTTACCTGGTGGTGACCAAAGTTGCCAAAACGTGTTTATTTCTGCTGAAAAACACGTTTTGACAATTTCAGCACACTGGGGTTAAGGGCTGACTCACTGTGCTCTTCTGAGACAGGCAGTTACACTGTGATTCTAAGGGCTGAGAAAACGCGTTTATTTCAGGCTGAAAAACACGTTTTGAAAACTGTGCTGTTCCTGCCATATAACTTACATGGTGGTGACCAAAGTTGCCAAAACGTGTTTATTTCTGCTGAAAAACACGTTTTGACAATTTCAGCACACTGGGGTTAAGGGCTGACTCACTGTGCTCTTCTGAGACAGGCAGTTACACTGCGATTCTAAGAGCTGAGAAAACGCGTTTATTTCGGGCTGAAAAACACGTTTTGAAAACTGTGCTGTTCCTGCCATATAACTTACATGGTGGTGACCAAAGTTGCCAAAACGTGTTTATTTCTGCTGAAAAACACGTTTTGACAATTTCAGCACACTGGGGTTAAGGGCTGACTCACTGTGCTCTTCTGAGACAGGCAGTCACACTGTGATTCTAAGGGCTGAGAAAACGCGTTTATTTCGGGCTGAAAAACACGTTTTGAAAACTGTGCTGTTCCTGCCCTATAAGTTACATGGTGCTGACCAAAGTTGCCAAAACGTGTTTATTTCTGCTGTAAAACACGTTTTGACAATTTCAGCACACTGGGGTTAAGGGCTGACTCAGTGTGCTCTTCTGAGACAGGCAGTTAAACTGCGATTCTAAGAGCTGAGAAAACGCGTTTATTTCGGGCTGAAAAACACGTTTTGAAAACTGTGCTGTTCCTGCCATATAACTTACATGGTGGTGACCAAAGTTGCCAAAACGTGTTTATTTCTGCTGAAAAACACGTTTTGACAATTTCAGCACACTGGGGTTAAGGGCTGACTCAGTGTGCTCTTCTGAGACAGGCAGTTACACTGTGATTCTAAGGGCTGAGAAAACGCGTTTATTTCGGGCTGAAAAACACGTTTTGAAAACTGTGCTGTTCCTGCCATATAACTTACCTGGTGGTGACCAAAGTTGCCAAAACGTGTTTATTTCTGCTGAAAAACACGTTTTGACAATTTCAGCACACTGGGGTTAAGGGCTGACTCACTGTGCTCTTCTGAGACAGGCAGTTACACTGTGATTCTAAGGGCTGAGAAAACGCGTTTATTTCGGGCTGAAAAACACGTTTTGAAAACTGTGCTGTTCCTGCCATATAACTTACATGGTGGTGACCAAAGTTGCCAAAACGTGTTTATTTCTGCTGAAAAACACGTTTTGACAATTTCAGCACACTGGGGTTAAGGGCTGACTCAGTGTGCTCTTCTGAGACAGGCATTTACACTGCGATTCTAAGAGCTGAGAAAACGCGTTTATTTCGGGCTGAAAAACACGTTTTGAAAACTGTGCTGTTCCTGCCCTATAACTTACATGGTGGTGACCAAAGTTGCCAAAACGTGTTTATTTCTGCTGAAAAACACGTTTTGACAATTTCAGCACACTGGGGTTAAGGGCTGACTCAGTGTGCTCTTCTGAGACAGGCAGTTACACTGCGATTCTAAGAGCTGAGAAAACGCGTTTATTTCGGGCTGAAAAACACGTTTTGAAAACTGTGCTGTTCCTGCCCTATAACTTACATGGTGGTGACCAAAGTTGCCAAAACGTGTTTATTTCTGCTGAAAAACACGTTTTGACAATTTCAGCACACTGGGGTTAAGGGCTGACTCAGTTTGCTCTTCTGAGCCAGGCAGTTACACTGTGATTCTAAGGGCTGAGAAAACGCGTTTATTTCGGGCTGAAAAACACGTTTTGAAAACTGTGCTGTTTATGCCCTATAACTTACATGGTGGTGACCAAAGTTGCCAAAACGTGTTTATTTCTGCTGTAAAACACGTTTTGACAATTTCAGCACACTGGGGTTAAGGGCTGACTCAGTGTGCTCTTCTGAGACAGGCAGTTACACTGTGATTCTAAGGGCTGAGAAAACGCGTTTATTTCGGGCTGAAAAACACGTTTTGAAAACTGTGCTGTTCCTGCCCTATAACTTACATGGTGGTGACCAAAGTTGCCAAAACGTGTTTATTTCTGCTGAAAAACACGTTTTGACAATTTCAGCACACTGGGGTTAAGGGCTGACTCAGTGTGCTCTTCTGAGACAGGCAGTTACACTGCGTTTCTAAGAGCTGAGAAAACGCGTTTATTTCGGGCTGAAAAACACGTTTTGAAAACTGTGCTGTTCCTGCCCTATAACTTACATGGTGGTGACCAAAGTTGCCAAAACGTGTTTATTTCTGCTGAAAAACACGTTTTGACAATTTCAGCACACTGGGGTTAAGGGCTGACTCAGTGTGCTCTTCTGAGACAGGCAGTTACACTGCGATTCTAAGAGCTGAGAAAACGCGTTTATTTCGGGCTGAAAAACACGTTTTGAAAACTGTGCTGTTCCTGCCCTATAACTTACATGGTGGTGACCAAAGTTGCCAAAACGTGTTTATTTCTGCTGAAAAACACGTTTTGACAATTTCAGCACACTGGGGTTAAGGGCTGACTCAGTTTGCTCTTCTGAGCCAGGCAGTTACACTGTGATTCTAAGGGCTGAGAAAACGCGTTTATTTCGGGCTGAAAAACACGTTTTGAAAACTGTGCTGTTCCTGCCCTAAAACTTACATGGTGGTGACCAAAGTTGCCAAAACGTGTTTATTTCTGCTGTAAAACACGTTTTGACAATTTCAGCACACTGGGGTTAAGGGCTGACTCAGTTTGCTCTTCTGAGCCAGGCAGTTACACTGTGATTCTAAGGGCTGAGAAAACGCGTTTATTTCGGGCTGAAAAACACGTTTTGAAAACTGTGCTGTTCCTGCCCTATAACTTACATGGTGGTGACCAAAGTTGCCAAAACGTGTTTATTTCTGCTGTAAAACACGTTTTGACAATTTCAGCACACTGGGGTTAAGGGCTGACTCAGTTTGCTCTTCTGAGCCAGGCAGTTACACTGTGATTCTAAGGGCTGAGAAAACGCGTTTATTTCGGGCTGAAAAACACGTTTTGAAAACTGTGCTGTTCCTGCCCTATAACTTACATGGTGGTGACCAAAGTTGCCAAAACGTGTTTATTTCTGCTGTAAAACACGTTTTGACAATTTCAGCACACTGGGGTTAAGGGCTGACTCAGTGTGCTCTTCTGAGACAGGCAGTTACACTGTGATTCTAAGGGCTGAGAAAACGCGTTTATTTCGGGCTGAAAAACACGTTTTGAAAACTGTGCTGTTCCTGCCCTATAAGTTACATGGTGGTGACCAAAGTTGCCAAAACGTGTTTATTTCTGCTGTAAAACACGTTTTGACAATTTCAGCACACTGGGGTTAAGGGCTGACTCACTGTGCTCTTCTGAGACAGGCAGTTACACTGCGATTCTAAGAGCTGAGAAAACGCGTTTATTTCGGGCTGAAAAACACGTTTTGAAAACTGTGCTGTTCATGCCATATAACTTACATGGTGGTGACCAAAGTTGCCAAAACGTGTTTATTTCTGCTGTAAAACACGTTTTGACAATTTCAGCACACTGGGGTTAAGGGCTGACTCACTGTGCTCTTCTGAGACAGGCAGTTACACTGCGATTCTAAGAGCTGAGAAAACGCGTTTATTTCGGGCTGAAAAACACGTTTTGAAAACTGTGCTGTTCCTGCCATATAACTTACATGGTGGTGACCAAAGTTGCCAAAACGTGTTTATTTCTGCTGAAAAACACGTTTTGACAATTTCAGCACACTGGGGTTAAGGGCTGACTCAGTGTGCTCTTCTGAGACAGGCAGTTACACTGCGATTCTAAGAGCTGAGAAAACGCGTTTATTTCGGGCTGAAAAACACGTTTTGAAAACTGTGCTGTTCCTGCCATATAACTTACCTGGTGGTGACCAAAGTTGCCAAAACGTGTTTATTTCTGCTGAAAAACACGTTTTGACAATTTCAGCACACTGGGGTTAAGGGCTGACTCACTGTGCTCTTCTGAGACAGGCAGTTACACTGTGATACTAAGGGCAGAGAAAACGCGTTTATTTCGTGCTGAAAAACAGGTTTTGAAAACTGTGCTGTTCCTGCCATATAACTTACCTGGTGGTGACCAAAGTTGCCAAAACGTGTTTATTTCTGCTGAAAAACACGTTTTGACAATTTCAGCACACTGGGGTTAAGGGCTGACTCACTGTGCTCTTCTGAGACAGGCAGTTACACTGTGATTCTAAGGGCTGAGAAAACGCGTTTATTTCGGGCTGAAAAACACGTTTTGAAAACTGTGCTGTTCCTGCCCTATAAGTTACATGGTGCTGACCAAAGTTGCCAAAACGTGTTTATTTCTGCTGTAAAACACGTTTTGACAATTTCAGCACACTGGGGTTAAGGGCTGACTCAGTGTGCTCTTCTGAGACAGGCAGTTACACTGCGATTCTAAGAGCTGAGAAAACGCGTTTATTTCGGGCTGAAAAACACGTTTTGAAAACTGTGCTGTTCCTGCCATATAACTTACCTGGTGGTGACCAAAGTTGCCAAAACGTGTTTATTTCTGCTGAAAAACACGTTTTGACAATTTCAGCACACTGGGGTTAAGGGCTGACTCACTGTGCTCTTCTGAGACAGGCAGTTACACTGTGATTCTAAGGGCAGAGAAAACGCGTTTATTTCGTGCTGAAAAACACGTTTTGAAAACTGTGCTGTTCCTGCCATATAACTTACCTGGTGGTGACCAAAGTTGCCAAAACGTGTTTATTTCTGCTGAAAAACACGTTTTGACAATTTCAGCACACTGGGGTTAAGGGCTGACTCAGTGTGCTCTTCTGAGCCAGGCAGTTACACTGTGATTCTAAGGGCTGAGAAAACGCGTTTATTTCGGGCTGAAAAACACGTTTTGAAAACTGTGCTGTTCCTGCCCTATAAGTTACATGGTGCTGACCAAAGTTGCCAAAACGTGTTTATTTCTGCTGTAAAACACGTTTTGACAATTTCAGCACACTGGGGTTAAGGGCTGACTCAGTGTGCTCTTCTGAGACAGGCAGTTACACTGCGATTCTAAGAGCTGAGAAAACGCGTTTATTTCGGGCTGAAAAACACGTTTTGAAAACTGTGCTGTTCCTGCCATATAACTTACATGGTGGTGACCAAAGTTGCCAAAACGTGTTTATTTCTGCTGAAAAACACGTTTTGACAATTTCAGCACACTGGGGTTAAGGGCTGACTCAGTTTGCTCTTCTGAGCCAGGCATTTACACTGTGATTCTAAGGGCTGAGAAAACGCGTTTATTTCGGGCTGAAAAACACGTTTTGAAAACTGTGCTGTTCCTGCCCTATAACTTACATGGTGGTGACCAAAGTTGCCAAAACGTGTTTATTTCTGCTGTAAAACACGTTTAGACAATTTCAGCACACTGGGGTTAAGGGCTGACTCAGTGTGCTCTTCTGAGCCAGGCAGTTACACTGTGATTCTAAGGGCTGAGAAAACGCGTTTATTTCGGGCTGAAAAACACGTTTTGAAAACTGTGCTGTTCCTGCCCTATAACTTACATGGTGGTGACCAAAGTTGCCAAAACGTGTTTATTTCTGCTGAAAAACACGTTTTGACAATTTCAGCACACTGGGGTTAAGGGCTGACTCAGTTTGCTCTTCTGAGTCAGGCAGTTACACTGTGATTCTAAGGGCTGAGAAAACGCGTTTATTTCGGGCTGAAAAACACGTTTTGAAAACTGTGCTGTTCCTGCCCTATAACTTACATGGTGGTGACCAAAGTTGCCAAAACGTGTTTATTTCTGCTGTAAAACACGTTTTGACAATTTCAGCACACTGGGGTTAAGGGCTGACTCAGTGTGCTCTTCTGAGCCAGGCAGTTACACTGTGATTCTAAGGGCTGAGAAAACGCGTTTATTTCGAGCTGAAAAACACGTTTTGAAAACTGTGCTGTTCCTGCCATATAACTTACATGGTGGTGACCAAAGTTGCCAAAACGTGTTTATTTCTGCTGAAAAACACGTTTTGACAATTTCAGCACACTGGGGTTAAGGGCTGACTCACTGTGCTCTTCTGAGACAGGCAGTTACACTGTGATTCTAAGGGCAGAGAAAACGCGTTTATTTCAGGCTGAAAAACACGTTTTGAAAACTGTGCTGTTCCTGCCATATAACTTACCTGGTGGTGACCAAAGTTGCCAAAACGTGTTTATTTCTGCTGAAAAACACGTTTTGACAATTTCAGCACACTGGGGTTAAGGGCTGACTCACTGTGCTCTTCTGAGACAGGCAGTTACACTGTGATTCTAAGGGCTGAGAAAACGCGTTTATTTCAGGCTGAAAAACACGTTTTGAAAACTGTGCTGTTCCTGCCATATAACTTACATGGTGGTGACCAAAGTTGCCAAAACGTGTTTATTTCTGCTGAAAAACACGTTTTGACAATTTCAGCACACTGGGGTTAAGGGCTGACTCACTGTGCTCTTCTGAGACAGGCAGTTACACTGCGATTCTAAGAGCTGAGAAAACGCGTTTATTTCGGGCTGAAAAACACGTTTTGAAAACTGTGCTGTTCCTGCCATATAACTTACATGGTGGTGACCAAAGTTGCCAAAACGTGTTTATTTCTGCTGAAAAACACGTTTTGACAATTTCAGCACACTGGGGTTAAGGGCTGACTCACTGTGCTCTTCTGAGACAGGCAGTCACACTGTGATTCTAAGGGCTGAGAAAACGCGTTTATTTCGGGCTGAAAAACACGTTTTGAAAACTGTGCTGTTCCTGCCCTATAAGTTACATGGTGCTGACCAAAGTTGCCAAAACGTGTTTATTTCTGCTGTAAAACACGTTTTGACAATTTCAGCACACTGGGGTTAAGGGCTGACTCAGTGTGCTCTTCTGAGACAGGCAGTTAAACTGCGATTCTAAGAGCTGAGAAAACGCGTTTATTTCGGGCTGAAAAACACGTTTTGAAAACTGTGCTGTTCCTGCCATATAACTTACATGGTGGTGACCAAAGTTGCCAAAACGTGTTTATTTCTGCTGAAAAACACGTTTTGACAATTTCAGCACACTGGGGTTAAGGGCTGACTCAGTGTGCTCTTCTGAGACAGGCAGTTACACTGTGATTCTAAGGGCTGAGAAAACGCGTTTATTTCGGGCTGAAAAACACGTTTTGAAAACTGTGCTGTTCCTGCCATATAACTTACCTGGTGGTGACCAAAGTTGCCAAAACGTGTTTATTTCTGCTGAAAAACACGTTTTGACAATTTCAGCACACTGGGGTTAAGGGCTGACTCACTGTGCTCTTCTGAGACAGGCAGTTACACTGTGATTCTAAGGGCTGAGAAAACGCGTTTATTTCGGGCTGAAAAACACGTTTTGAAAACTGTGCTGTTCCTGCCATATAACTTACATGGTGGTGACCAAAGTTGCCAAAACGTGTTTATTTCTGCTGAAAAACACGTTTTGACAATTTCAGCACACTGGGGTTAAGGGCTGACTCAGTGTGCTCTTCTGAGACAGGCATTTACACTGCGATTCTAAGAGCTGAGAAAACGCGTTTATTTCGGGCTGAAAAACACGTTTTGAAAACTGTGCTGTTCCTGCCCTATAACTTACATGGTGGTGACCAAAGTTGCCAAAACGTGTTTATTTCTGCTGAAAAACACGTTTTGACAATTTCAGCACACTGGGGTTAAGGGCTGACTCAGTGTGCTCTTCTGAGACAGGCAGTTACACTGCGATTCTAAGAGCTGAGAAAACGCGTTTATTTCGGGCTGAAAAACACGTTTTGAAAACTGTGCTGTTCCTGCCCTATAACTTACATGGTGGTGACCAAAGTTGCCAAAACGTGTTTATTTCTGCTGAAAAACACGTTTTGACAATTTCAGCACACTGGGGTTAAGGGCTGACTCAGTTTGCTCTTCTGAGCCAGGCAGTTACACTGTGATTCTAAGGGCTGAGAAAACGCGTTTATTTCGGGCTGAAAAACACGTTTTGAAAACTGTGCTGTTTATGCCCTATAACTTACATGGTGGTGACCAAAGTTGCCAAAACGTGTTTATTTCTGCTGTAAAACACGTTTTGACAATTTCAGCACACTGGGGTTAAGGGCTGACTCAGTGTGCTCTTCTGAGACAGGCAGTTACACTGTGATTCTAAGGGCTGAGAAAACGCGTTTATTTCGGGCTGAAAAACACGTTTTGAAAACTGTGCTGTTCCTGCCCTATAACTTACATGGTGGTGACCAAAGTTGCCAAAACGTGTTTATTTCTGCTGAAAAACACGTTTTGACAATTTCAGCACACTGGGGTTAAGGGCTGACTCAGTGTGCTCTTCTGAGACAGGCAGTTACACTGCGTTTCTAAGAGCTGAGAAAACGCGTTTATTTCGGGCTGAAAAACACGTTTTGAAAACTGTGCTGTTCCTGCCCTATAACTTACATGGTGGTGACCAAAGTTGCCAAAACGTGTTTATTTCTGCTGAAAAACACGTTTTGACAATTTCAGCACACTGGGGTTAAGGGCTGACTCAGTGTGCTCTTCTGAGACAGGCAGTTACACTGCGATTCTAAGAGCTGAGAAAACGCGTTTATTTCGGGCTGAAAAACACGTTTTGAAAACTGTGCTGTTCCTGCCCTATAACTTACATGGTGGTGACCAAAGTTGCCAAAACGTGTTTATTTCTGCTGAAAAACACGTTTTGACAATTTCAGCACACTGGGGTTAAGGGCTGATTCAGTTTGCTCTTCTGAGCCAGGCAGTTACACTGTGATTCTAAGGGCTGAGAAAACGCGTTTATTTCGGGCTGAAAAACACGTTTTGAAAACTGTGCTGTTTATGCCCTATAACTTACATGGTGCTGACCAAAGTTGCCAAAACGTGTTTATTTCTGCTGTAAAACACGTTTTGACAATTTCAGCACACTGGGGTTAAGGGCTGACTCAGTGTGCTCTTCTGAGACAGGCAGTTACACTGTGATTCTAAGGGCTGAGAAAACGCGTTTATTTCGGGCTGAAAAACACGTTTTGAAAACTGTGCTGTTCCTGCCCTATAAGTTACATGGTGGTGACCAAAGTTGCCAAAACGTGTTTATTTCTGCTGTAAAACACGTTTTGACAATTTCAGCACACTGGGGTTAAGGGCTGACTCACTGTGCTCTTCTGAGACAGGCAGTTACACTGCGATTCTAAGAGCTGAGAAAACGCGTTTATTTCGGGCTGAAAAACACGTTTTGAAAACTGTGCTGTTCATGCCATATAACTTACATGGTGGTGACCAAAGTTGCCAAAACGTGTTTATTTCTGCTGTAAAACACGTTTTGACAATTTCAGCACACTGGGGTTAAGGGCTGACTCACTGTGCTCTTCTGAGACAGGCAGTTACACTGCGATTCTAAGAGCTGAGAAAACGCGTTTATTTCGGGCTGAAAAACACGTTTTGAAAACTGTGCTGTTCCTGCCATATAACTTACATGGTGGTGACCAAAGTTGCCAAAACGTGTTTATTTCTGCTGAAAAACACGTTTTGACAATTTCAGCACACTGGGGTTAAGGGCTGACTCAGTGTGCTCTTCTGAGACAGGCAGTTAAACTGCGATTCTAAGAGCTGAGAAAACGCGTTTATTTCGGGCTGAAAAACACGTTTTGAAAACTGTGCTGTTCCTGCCATATAACTTACATGGTGGTGACCAAAGTTGCCAAAACGTGTTTATTTCTGCTGAAAAACACGTTTTGACAATTTCAGCACACTGGGGTTAAGGGCTGACTCAGTGTGCTCTTCTGAGACAGGCAGTTACACTGTGATTCTAAGGGCTGAGAAAACGCGTTTATTTCGGGCTGAAAAACACGTTTTGAAAACTGTGCTGTTCCTGCCATATAACTTACCTGGTGGTGACCAAAGTTGCCAAAACGTGTTTATTTCTGCTGAAAAACACGTTTTGACAATTTCAGCACACTGGGGTTAAGGGCTGACTCACTGTGCTCTTCTGAGACAGGCAGTTACACTGTGATTCTAAGGGCTGAGAAAACGCGTTTATTTCGGGCTGAAAAACACGTTTTGAAAACTGTGCTGTTCCTGCCATATAACTTACATGGTGGTGACCAAAGTTGCCAAAACGTGTTTATTTCTGCTGAAAAACACGTTTTGACAATTTCAGCACACTGGGGTTAAGGGCTGACTCAGTGTGCTCTTCTGAGCCAGGCAGTTACACTGTGATTCTAAGGGCTGAGAAAACGCGTTTATTTCGGGCTGAAAAACACGTTTTGAAAACTGTGCTGTTCCTGCCCTATAAGTTACATGGTGCTGACCAAAGTTGCCAAAACGTGTTTATTTCTGCTGTAAAACACGTTTTGACAATTTCAGCACACTGGGGTTAAGGGCTGACTCAGTGTGCTCTTCTGAGACAGGCAGTTACACTGCGATTCTAAGAGCTGAGAAAACGCGTTTATTTCGGGCTGAAAAACACGTTTTGAAAACTGTGCTGTTCCTGCCATATAACTTACATGGTGGTGACCAAAGTTGCCAAAACGTGTTTATTTCTGCTGAAAAACACGTTTTGACAATTTCAGCACACTGGGGTTAAGGGCTGACTCAGTGTGCTCTTCTGAGACAGGCATTTACACTGCGATTCTAAGAGCTGAGAAAACGCGTTTATTTCGGGCTGAAAAACACGTTTTGAAAACTGTGCTGTTCCTGCCCTATAAGTTACATGGTGCTGACCAAAGTTGCCAAAACGTGTTTATTTCTGCTGTAAAACACGTTTTGACAATTTCAGCACACTGGGGTTAAGGGCTGACTCAGTGTGCTCTTCTGAGACAGGCAGTTACACTGCGATTCTAAGAGCTGAGAAAACGCGTTTATTTCGGGCTGAAAAACACGTTTTGAAAACTGTGCTGTTCCTGCCATATAACTTACCTGGTGGTGACCAAAGTTGCCAAAACGTGTTTATTTCTGCTGAAAAACACGTTTTGACAATTTCAGCACACTGGGGTTAAGGGCTGACTCACTGTGCTCTTCTGAGACAGGCAGTTACACTGTGATTCTAAGGGCAGAGAAAACGCGTTTATTTCGTGCTGAAAAACACGTTTTGAAAACTGTGCTGTTCCTGCCATATAACTTACCTGGTGGTGACCAAAGTTGCCAAAACGTGTTTATTTCTGCTGAAAAACACGTTTTGACAATTTCAGCACACTGGGGTTAAGGGCTGACTCAGTGTGCTCTTCTGAGCCAGGCAGTTACACTGTGATTCTAAGGGCTGAGAAAACGCGTTTATTTCGGGCTGAAAAACACGTTTTGAAAACTGTGCTGTTCCTGCCCTATAAGTTACATGGTGCTGACCAAAGTTGCCAAAACGTGTTTATTTCTGCTGTAAAACACGTTTTGACAATTTCAGCACACTGGGGTTAAGGGCTGACTCAGTGTGCTCTTCTGAGACAGGCAGTTACACTGCGATTCTAAGAGCTGAGAAAACGCGTTTATTTCGGGCTGAAAAACACGTTTTGAAAACTGTGCTGTTCCTGCCATATAACTTACATGGTGGTGACCAAAGTTGCCAAAACGTGTTTATTTCTGCTGAAAAACACGTTTTGACAATTTCAGCACACTGGGGTTAAGGGCTGACTCAGTGTGCTCTTCTGAGACAGGCATTTACACTGCGATTCTAAGAGCTGAGAAAACGCGTTTATTTCGGGCTGAAAAACACGTTTTGAAAACTGTGCTGTTTATGCCCTATAACTTACATGGTGGTGACCAAAGTTGCCAAAACGTGTTTATTTCTGCTGTAAAACACGTTTTGACAATTTCAGCACACTGGGGTTAAGGGCTGACTCAGTGTGCTCTTCTGAGACAGGCAGTTACACTGTGATTCTAAGGGCTGAGAAAACGCGTTTATTTCGGGCTGAAAAACACGTTTTGAAAACTGTGCTGTTCCTGCCCTATAACTTACATGGTGGTGACCAAAGTTGCCAAAACGTGTTTATTTCTGCTGAAAAACACGTTTTGACAATTTCAGCACACTGGGGTTAAGGGCTGACTCAGTGTGCTCTTCTGAGACAGGCAGTTACACTGCGTTTCTAAGAGCTGAGAAAACGCGTTTATTTCGGGCTGAAAAACACGTTTTGAAAACTGTGCTGTTCCTGCCCTATAACTTACATGGTGGTGACCAAAGTTGCCAAAACGTGTTTATTTCTGCTGAAAAACACGTTTTGACAATTTCAGCACACTGGGGTTAAGGGCTGACTCAGTGTGCTCTTCTGAGACAGGCAGTTACACTGCGATTCTAAGAGCTGAGAAAACGCGTTTATTTCGGGCTGAAAAACACGTTTTGAAAACTGTGCTGTTCCTGCCCTATAACTTACATGGTGGTGACCAAAGTTGCCAAAACGTGTTTATTTCTGCTGAAAAACACGTTTTGACAATTTCAGCACACTGGGGTTAAGGGCTGATTCAGTTTGCTCTTCTGAGCCAGGCAGTTACACTGTGATTCTAAGGGCTGAGAAAACGCGTTTATTTCGGGCTGAAAAACACGTTTTGAAAACTGTGCTGTTTATGCCCTATAACTTACATGGTGCTGACCAAAGTTGCCAAAACGTGTTTATTTCTGCTGTAAAACACGTTTTGACAATTTCAGCACACTGGGGTTAAGGGCTGACTCAGTGTGCTCTTCTGAGACAGGCAGTTACACTGTGATTCTAAGGGCTGAGAAAACGCGTTTATTTCGGGCTGAAAAACACGTTTTGAAAACTGTGCTGTTCCTGCCCTATAAGTTACATGGTGGTGACCAAAGTTGCCAAAACGTGTTTATTTCTGCTGTAAAACACGTTTTGACAATTTCAGCACACTGGGGTTAAGGGCTGACTCACTGTGCTCTTCTGAGACAGGCAGTTACACTGCGATTCTAAGAGCTGAGAAAACGCGTTTATTTCGGGCTGAAAAACACGTTTTGAAAACTGTGCTGTTCATGCCATATAACTTACATGGTGGTGACCAAAGTTGCCAAAACGTGTTTATTTCTGCTGTAAAACACGTTTTGACAATTTCAGCACACTGGGGTTAAGGGCTGACTCACTGTGCTCTTCTGAGACAGGCAGTTACACTGCGATTCTAAGAGCTGAGAAAACGCGTTTATTTCGGGCTGAAAAACACGTTTTGAAAACTGTGCTGTTCCTGCCATATAACTTACATGGTGGTGACCAAAGTTGCCAAAACGTGTTTATTTCTGCTGAAAAACACGTTTTGACAATTTCAGCACACTGGGGTTAAGGGCTGACTCAGTGTGCTCTTCTGAGACAGGCAGTTAAACTGCGATTCTAAGAGCTGAGAAAACGCGTTTATTTCGGGCTGAAAAACACGTTTTGAAAACTGTGCTGTTCCTGCCATATAACTTACATGGTGGTGACCAAAGTTGCCAAAACGTGTTTATTTCTGCTGAAAAACACGTTTTGACAATTTCAGCACACTGGGGTTAAGGGCTGACTCAGTGTGCTCTTCTGAGACAGGCAGTTACACTGTGTTTCTAAGGGCTGAGAAAACGCGTTTATTTCGGGCTGAAAAACACGTTTTGAAAACTGTGCTGTTCCTGCCATATAACTTACCTGGTGGTGACCAAAGTTGCCAAAACGTGTTTATTTCTGCTGAAAAACACGTTTTGACAATTTCAGCACACTGGGGTTAAGGGCTGACTCACTGTGCTCTTCTGAGACAGGCAGTTACACTGTGATTCTAAGGGCTGAGAAAACGCGTTTATTTCGGGCTGAAAAACACGTTTTGAAAACTGTGCTGTTCCTGCCATATAACTTACATGGTGGTGACCAAAGTTGCCAAAACGTGTTTATTTCTGCTGAAAAACACGTTTTGACAATTTCAGCACACTGGGGTTAAGGGCTGACTCAGTGTGCTCTTCTGAGCCAGGCAGTTACACTGTGATTCTAAGGGCTGAGAAAACGCGTTTATTTCGGGCTGAAAAACACGTTTTGAAAACTGTGCTGTTCCTGCCCTATAAGTTACATGGTGCTGACCAAAGTTGCCAAAACGTGTTTATTTCTGCTGTAAAACACGTTTTGACAATTTCAGCACACTGGGGTTAAGGGCTGACTCAGTGTGCTCTTCTGAGACAGGCAGTTACACTGCGATTCTAAGAGCTGAGAAAACGCGTTTATTTCGGGCTGAAAAACACGTTTTGAAAACTGTGCTGTTCCTGCCATATAACTTACATGGTGGTGACCAAAGTTGCCAAAACGTGTTTATTTCTGCTGAAAAACACGTTTTGACAATTTCAGCACACTGGGGTTAAGGGCTGACTCAGTGTGCTCTTCTGAGACAGGCATTTACACTGCGATTCTAAGAGCTGAGAAAACGCGTTTATTTCGGGCTGAAAAACACGTTTTGAAAACTGTGCTGTTCCTGCCCTATAAGTTACATGGTGCTGACCAAAGTTGCCAAAACGTGTTTATTTCTGCTGTAAAACACGTTTTGACAATTTCAGCACACTGGGGTTAAGGGCTGACTCAGTGTGCTCTTCTGAGACAGGCAGTTACACTGCGATTCTAAGAGCTGAGAAAACGCGTTTATTTAGGGCTGAAAAACACGTTTTGAAAACTGTGCTGTTCCTGCCATATAACTTACCTGGTGGTGACCAAAGTTGCCAAAACGTGTTTATTTCTGCTGAAAAACACGTTTTGACAATTTCAGCACACTGGGGTTAAGGGCTGACTCACTGTGCTCTTCTGAGACAGGCAGTTACACTGTGATTCTAAGGGCAGAGAAAACGCGTTTATTTCGTGCTGAAAAACACGTTTTGAAAACTGTGCTGTTCCTGCCCTATAAGTTACATGGTGCTGACCAAAGTTGCCAAAACGTGTTTATTTCTGCTGTAAAACACGTTTTGACAATTTCAGCACACTGGGGTTAAGGGCTGACTCAGTGTGCTCTTCTGAGACAGGCAGTTACACTGCGATTCTAAGAGCTGAGAAAACGCGTTTATTTCGGGCTGAAAAACACGTTTTGAAAACTGTGCTGTTCCTGCCATATAACTTACATGGTGGTGACCAAAGTTGCCAAAACGTGTTTATTTCTGCTGAAAAACACGTTTTGACAATTTCAGCACACTGGGGTTAAGGGCTGACTCAGTGTGCTCTTCTGAGACAGGCATTTACACTGCGATTCTAAGAGCTGAGAAAACGCGTTTATTTCGGGCTGAAAAACACGTTTTGAAAACTGTGCTGTTCCTGCCCTATAACTTACATGGTGGTGACCAAAGTTGCCAAAACGTGTTTATTTCTGCTGAAAAACACGTTTTGACAATTTCAGCACACTGGGGTTAAGGGCTGACTCAGTGTGCTCTTCTGAGACAGGCAGTTACACTGCGATTCTAAGAGCTGAGAAAACGCGTTTATTTCGGGCTGAAAAACACGTTTTGAAAACTGTGCTGTTCCTGCCCTATAACTTACATGGTGGTGACCAAAGTTGCCAAAACGTGTTTATTTCTGCTGAAAAACACGTTTTGACAATTTCAGCACACTGGGGTTAAGGGCTGACTCAGTTTGCTCTTCTGAGCCAGGCAGTTACACTGTGATTCTAAGGGCTGAGAAAACGCGTTTATTTCGGGCTGAAAAACACGTTTTGAAAACTGTGCTGTTTATGCCCTATAACTTACATGGTGGTGACCAAAGTTGCCAAAACGTGTTTATTTCTGCTGTAAAACACGTTTTGACAATTTCAGCACACTGGGGTTAAGGGCTGACTCAGTGTGCTCTTCTGAGACAGGCAGTTACACTGTGATTCTAAGGGCTGAGAAAACGCGTTTATTTCGGGCTGAAAAACACGTTTTGAAAACTGTGCTGTTCCTGCCCTATAACTTACATGGTGGTGACCAAAGTTGCCAAAACGTGTTTATTTCTGCTGAAAAACACGTTTTGACAATTTCAGCACACTGGGGTTAAGGGCTGACTCAGTGTGCTCTTCTGAGACAGGCAGTTACACTGCGTTTCTAAGAGCTGAGAAAACGCGTTTATTTCGGGCTGAAAAACACGTTTTGAAAACTGTGCTGTTCCTGCCCTATAACTTACATGGTGGTGACCAAAGTTGCCAAAACGTGTTTATTTCTGCTGAAAAACACGTTTTGACAATTTCAGCACACTGGGGTTAAGGGCTGACTCAGTGTGCTCTTCTGAGACAGGCAGTTACACTGCGATTCTAAGAGCTGAGAAAACGCGTTTATTTCGGGCTGAAAAACACGTTTTGAAAACTGTGCTGTTCCTGCCCTATAACTTACATGGTGGTGACCAAAGTTGCCAAAACGTGTTTATTTCTGCTGAAAAACACGTTTTGACAATTTCAGCACACTGGGGTTAAGGGCTGATTCAGTTTGCTCTTCTGAGCCAGGCAGTTACACTGTGATTCTAAGGGCTGAGAAAACGCGTTTATTTCGGGCTGAAAAACACGTTTTGAAAACTGTGCTGTTTATGCCCTATAACTTACATGGTGCTGACCAAAGTTGCCAAAACGTGTTTATTTCTGCTGTAAAACACGTTTTGACAATTTCAGCACACTGGGGTTAAGGGCTGACTCAGTGTGCTCTTCTGAGACAGGCAGTTACACTGTGATTCTAAGGGCTGAGAAAACGCGTTTATTTCGGGCTGAAAAACACGTTTTGAAAACTGTGCTGTTCCTGCCCTATAAGTTACATGGTGGTGACCAAAGTTGCCAAAACGTGTTTATTTCTGCTGTAAAACACGTTTTGACAATTTCAGCACACTGGGGTTAAGGGCTGACTCACTGTGCTCTTCTGAGACAGGCAGTTACACTGCGATTCTAAGAGCTGAGAAAACGCGTTTATTTCGGGCTGAAAAACACGTTTTGAAAACTGTGCTGTTCATGCCATATAACTTACATGGTGGTGACCAAAGTTGCCAAAACGTGTTTATTTCTGCTGTAAAACACGTTTTGACAATTTCAGCACACTGGGGTTAAGGGCTGACTCAGTGTGCTCTTCTGAGACAGGCATTTACACTGCGATTCTAAGAGCTGAGAAAACGCGTTTATTTCGGGCTGAAAAACACGTTTTGAAAACTGTGCTGTTCCTGCCATATAACTTACATGGTGGTGACCAAAGTTGCCAAAACGTGTTTATTTCTGCTGAAAAACACGTTTTGACAATTTCAGCACACTGGGGTTAAGGGCTGACTCAGTGTGCTCTTCTGAGACAGGCAGTTACACTGCGATTCTAAGAGCTGAGAAAACGCGTTTATTTCGGGCTGAAAAACATGTTTTGAAAACTGTGCTGTTCCTGCCCTATAACTTACATGGTGGTGACCAAAGTTGCCAAAACGTGTTTATTTCTGCTGAAAAACACGTTTTGACAATTTCAGCACACTGGGGTTAAGGGCTGACTCAGTTTGCTCTTCTGAGCCAGGCAGTTACACTGTGATTCTAAGGGCTGAGAAAACGCGTTTATTTCGGGCTGAAAAACACGTTTTGAAAACTGTGCTGTTTATGCCCTATAACTTACATGGTGGTGACCAAAGTTGCCAAAACGTGTTTATTTCTGCTGTAAAACACGTTTTGACAATTTCAGCACACTGGGGTTAAGGGCTGACTCAGTGTGCTCTTCTGAGACAGGCAGTTACACTGTGATTCTAAGGGCTGAGAAAACGCGTTTATTTCGGGCTGAAAAACACGTTTTGAAAACTGTGCTGTTCCTGCCCTATAACTTACATGGTGGTGACCAAAGTTGCCAAAACGTGTTTATTTCTGCTGAAAAACACGTTTTGACAATTTCAGCACACTGGGGTTAAGGGCTGACTCAGTGTGCTCTTCTGAGACAGGCAGTTACACTGCGTTTCTAAGAGCTGAGAAAACGCGTTTATTTCGGGCTGAAAAACACGTTTTGAAAACTGTGCTGTTCCTGCCCTATAACTTACATGGTGGTGACCAAAGTTGCCAAAACGTGTTTATTTCTGCTGAAAAACACGTTTTGACAATTTCAGCACACTGGGGTTAAGGGCTGACTCAGTGTGCTCTTCTGAGACAGGCAGTTACACTGCGATTCTAAGAGCTGAGAAAACGCGTTTATTTCGGGCTGAAAAACACGTTTTGAAAACTGTGCTGTTCCTGCCATATAACTTACATGGTGGTGACCAAAGTTGCCAAAACGTGTTTATTTCTGCTGAAAAACACGTTTTGACAATTTCAGCACACTGGGGTTAAGGGCTGACTCAGTGTGCTCTTCTGAGACAGGCAGTTAAACTGCGATTCTAAGAGCTGAGAAAACGCGTTTATTTCGGGCTGAAAAACACGTTTTGAAAACTGTGCTGTTCCTGCCATATAACTTACATGGTGGTGACCAAAGTTGCCAAAACGTGTTTATTTCTGCTGAAAAACACGTTTTGACAATTTCAGCACACTGGGGTTAAGGGCTGACTCAGTGTGCTCTTCTGAGACAGGCAGTTACACTGTGTTTCTAAGGGCTGAGAAAACGCGTTTATTTCGGGCTGAAAAACACGTTTTGAAAACTGTGCTGTTCCTGCCATATAACTTACCTGGTGGTGACCAAAGTTGCCAAAACGTGTTTATTTCTGCTGAAAAACACGTTTTGACAATTTCAGCACACTGGGGTTAAGGGCTGACTCACTGTGCTCTTCTGAGACAGGCAGTTACACTGTGATTCTAAGGGCTGAGAAAACGCGTTTATTTCGGGCTGAAAAACACGTTTTGAAAACTGTGCTGTTCCTGCCATATAACTTACATGGTGGTGACCAAAGTTGCCAAAACGTGTTTATTTCTGCTGAAAAACACGTTTTGACAATTTCAGCACACTGGGGTTAAGGGCTGACTCAGTGTGCTCTTCTGAGCCAGGCAGTTACACTGTGATTCTAAGGGCTGAGAAAACGCGTTTATTTCGGGCTGAAAAACACGTTTTGAAAACTGTGCTGTTCCTGCCCTATAAGTTACATGGTGCTGACCAAAGTTGCCAAAACGTGTTTATTTCTGCTGTAAAACACGTTTTGACAATTTCAGCACACTGGGGTTAAGGGCTGACTCAGTGTGCTCTTCTGAGACAGGCAGTTACACTGCGATTCTAAGAGCTGAGAAAACGCGTTTATTTCGGGCTGAAAAACACGTTTTGAAAACTGTGCTGTTCCTGCCATATAACTTACATGGTGGTGACCAAAGTTGCCAAAACGTGTTTATTTCTGCTGAAAAACACGTTTTGACAATTTCAGCACACTGGGGTTAAGGGCTGACTCAGTGTGCTCTTCTGAGACAGGCATTTACACTGCGATTCTAAGAGCTGAGAAAACGCGTTTATTTCGGGCTGAAAAACACGTTTTGAAAACTGTGCTGTTCCTGCCCTATAAGTTACATGGTGCTGACCAAAGTTGCCAAAACGTGTTTATTTCTGCTGTAAAACACGTTTTGACAATTTCAGCACACTGGGGTTAAGGGCTGACTCAGTGTGCTCTTCTGAGACAGGCAGTTACACTGCGATTCTAAGAGCTGAGAAAACGCGTTTATTTAGGGCTGAAAAACACGTTTTGAAAACTGTGCTGTTCCTGCCATATAACTTACCTGGTGGTGACCAAAGTTGCCAAAACGTGTTTATTTCTGCTGAAAAACACGTTTTGACAATTTCAGCACACTGGGGTTAAGGGCTGACTCACTGTGCTCTTCTGAGACAGGCAGTTACACTGTGATTCTAAGGGCAGAGAAAACGCGTTTATTTCGTGCTGAAAAACACGTTTTGAAAACTGTGCTGTTCCTGCCCTATAAGTTACATGGTGCTGACCAAAGTTGCCAAAACGTGTTTATTTCTGCTGTAAAACACGTTTTGACAATTTCAGCACACTGGGGTTAAGGGCTGACTCAGTGTGCTCTTCTGAGACAGGCAGTTACACTGCGATTCTAAGAGCTGAGAAAACGCGTTTATTTCGGGCTGAAAAACACGTTTTGAAAACTGTGCTGTTCCTGCCATATAACTTACATGGTGGTGACCAAAGTTGCCAAAACGTGTTTATTTCTGCTGAAAAACACGTTTTGACAATTTCAGCACACTGGGGTTAAGGGCTGACTCAGTGTGCTCTTCTGAGACAGGCATTTACACTGCGATTCTAAGAGCTGAGAAAACGCGTTTATTTCGGGCTGAAAAACACGTTTTGAAAACTGTGCTGTTCCTGCCCTATAACTTACATGGTGGTGACCAAAGTTGCCAAAACGTGTTTATTTCTGCTGAAAAACACGTTTTGACAATTTCAGCACACTGGGGTTAAGGGCTGACTCAGTGTGCTCTTCTGAGACAGGCAGTTACACTGCGATTCTAAGAGCTGAGAAAACGCGTTTATTTCGGGCTGAAAAACACGTTTTGAAAACTGTGCTGTTCCTGCCCTATAACTTACATGGTGGTGACCAAAGTTGCCAAAACGTGTTTATTTCTGCTGAAAAACACGTTTTGACAATTTCAGCACACTGGGGTTAAGGGCTGACTCAGTTTGCTCTTCTGAGCCAGGCAGTTACACTGTGATTCTAAGGGCTGAGAAAACGCGTTTATTTCGGGCTGAAAAACACGTTTTGAAAACTGTGCTGTTTATGCCCTATAACTTACATGGTGGTGACCAAAGTTGCCAAAACGTGTTTATTTCTGCTGTAAAACACGTTTTGACAATTTCAGCACACTGGGGTTAAGGGCTGACTCAGTGTGCTCTTCTGAGACAGGCAGTTACACTGTGATTCTAAGGGCTGAGAAAACGCGTTTATTTCGGGCTGAAAAACACGTTTTGAAAACTGTGCTGTTCCTGCCCTATAACTTACATGGTGGTGACCAAAGTTGCCAAAACGTGTTTATTTCTGCTGAAAAACACGTTTTGACAATTTCAGCACACTGGGGTTAAGGGCTGACTCAGTGTGCTCTTCTGAGACAGGCAGTTACACTGCGTTTCTAAGAGCTGAGAAAACGCGTTTATTTCGGGCTGAAAAACACGTTTTGAAAACTGTGCTGTTCCTGCCCTATAACTTACATGGTGGTGACCAAAGTTGCCAAAACGTGTTTATTTCTGCTGAAAAACACGTTTTGACAATTTCAGCACACTGGGGTTAAGGGCTGACTCAGTGTGCTCTTCTGAGACAGGCAGTTACACTGCGATTCTAAGAGCTGAGAAAACGCGTTTATTTCGGGCTGAAAAACACGTTTTGAAAACTGTGCTGTTCCTGCCCTATAACTTACATGGTGGTGACCAAAGTTGCCAAAACGTGTTTATTTCTGCTGAAAAACACGTTTTGACAATTTCAGCACACTGGGGTTAAGGGCTGATTCAGTTTGCTCTTCTGAGCCAGGCAGTTACACTGTGATTCTAAGGGCTGAGAAAACGCGTTTATTTCGGGCTGAAAAACACGTTTTGAAAACTGTGCTGTTTATGCCCTATAACTTACATGGTGCTGACCAAAGTTGCCAAAACGTGTTTATTTCTGCTGTAAAACACGTTTTGACAATTTCAGCACACTGGGGTTAAGGGCTGACTCAGTGTGCTCTTCTGAGACAGGCAGTTACACTGTGATTCTAAGGGCTGAGAAAACGCGTTTATTTCGGGCTGAAAAACACGTTTTGAAAACTGTGCTGTTCCTGCCCTATAAGTTACATGGTGGTGACCAAAGTTGCCAAAACGTGTTTATTTCTGCTGTAAAACACGTTTTGACAATTTCAGCACACTGGGGTTAAGGGCTGACTCACTGTGCTCTTCTGAGACAGGCAGTTACACTGCGATTCTAAGAGCTGAGAAAACGCGTTTATTTCGGGCTGAAAAACACGTTTTGAAAACTGTGCTGTTCATGCCATATAACTTACATGGTGGTGACCAAAGTTGCCAAAACGTGTTTATTTCTGCTGTAAAACACGTTTTGACAATTTCAGCACACTGGGGTTAAGGGCTGACTCAGTGTGCTCTTCTGAGACAGGCATTTACACTGCGATTCTAAGAGCTGAGAAAACGCGTTTATTTCGGGCTGAAAAACACGTTTTGAAAACTGTGCTGTTCCTGCCATATAACTTACATGGTGGTGACCAAAGTTGCCAAAACGTGTTTATTTCTGCTGAAAAACACGTTTTGACAATTTCAGCACACTGGGGTTAAGGGCTGACTCAGTGTGCTCTTCTGAGACAGGCAGTTACACTGCGATTCTAAGAGCTGAGAAAACGCGTTTATTTCGGGCTGAAAAACACGTTTTGAAAACTGTGCTGTTCCTGCCCTATAACTTACATGGTGGTGACCAAAGTTGCCAAAACGTGTTTATTTCTGCTGAAAAACACGTTTTGACAATTTCAGCACACTGGGGTTAAGGGCTGACTCAGTTTGCTCTTCTGAGCCAGGCAGTTACACTGTGATTCTAAGGGCTGAGAAAACGCGTTTATTTCGGGCTGAAAAACACGTTTTGAAAACTGTGCTGTTTATGCCCTATAACTTACATGGTGGTGACCAAAGTTGCCAAAACGTGTTTATTTCTGCTGTAAAACACGTTTTGACAATTTCAGCACACTGGGGTTAAGGGCTGACTCAGTGTGCTCTTCTGAGACAGGCAGTTACACTGTGATTCTAAGGGCTGAGAAAACGCGTTTATTTCGGGCTGAAAAACACGTTTTGAAAACTGTGCTGTTCCTGCCCTATAACTTACATGGTGGTGACCAAAGTTGCCAAAACGTGTTTATTTCTGCTGAAAAACACGTTTTGACAATTTCAGCACACTGGGGTTAAGGGCTGACTCAGTGTGCTCTTCTGAGACAGGCAGTTACACTGCGTTTCTAAGAGCTGAGAAAACGCGTTTATTTCGGGCTGAAAAACACGTTTTGAAAACTGTGCTGTTCCTGCCCTATAACTTACATGGTGGTGACCAAAGTTGCCAAAACGTGTTTATTTCTGCTGAAAAACACGTTTTGACAATTTCAGCACACTGGGGTTAAGGGCTGACTCAGTGTGCTCTTCTGAGACAGGCAGTTACACTGCGATTCTAAGAGCTGAGAAAACGCGTTTATTTCGGGCTGAAAAACACGTTTTGAAAACTGTGCTGTTCCTGCCCTATAACTTACATGGTGGTGACCAAAGTTGCCAAAACGTGTTTATTTCTGCTGAAAAACACGTTTTGACAATTTCAGCACACTGGGGTTAAGGGCTGATTCAGTTTGCTCTTCTGAGCCAGGCAGTTACACTGTGATTCTAAGGGCTGAGAAAACGCGTTTATTTCGGGCTGAAAAACACGTTTTGAAAACTGTGCTGTTTATGCCCTATAACTTACATGGTGCTGACCAAAGTTGCCAAAACGTGTTTATTTCTGCTGTAAAACACGTTTTGACAATTTCAGCACACTGGGGTTAAGGGCTGACTCAGTGTGCTCTTCTGAGACAGGCAGTTACACTGTGATTCTAAGGGCTGAGAAAACGCGTTTATTTCGGGCTGAAAAACACGTTTTGAAAACTGTGCTGTTCCTGCCCTATAAGTTACATGGTGGTGACCAAAGTTGCCAAAACGTGTTTATTTCTGCTGTAAAACACGTTTTGACAATTTCAGCACACTGGGGTTAAGGGCTGACTCACTGTGCTCTTCTGAGACAGGCAGTTACACTGCGATTCTAAGAGCTGAGAAAACGCGTTTATTTCGGGCTGAAAAACACGTTTTGAAAACTGTGCTGTTCATGCCATATAACTTACATGGTGGTGACCAAAGTTGCCAAAACGTGTTTATTTCTGCTGTAAAACACGTTTTGACAATTTCAGCACACTGGGGTTAAGGGCTGACTCACTGTGCTCTTCTGAGACAGGCAGTTACACTGCGATTCTAAGAGCTGAGAAAACGCGTTTATTTCGGGCTGAAAAACACGTTTTGAAAACTGTGCTGTTCCTGCCATATAACTTACATGGTGGTGACCAAAGTTGCCAAAACGTGTTTATTTCTGCTGAAAAACACGTTTTGACAATTTCAGCACACTGGGGTTAAGGGCTGACTCAGTGTGCTCTTCTGAGACAGGCAGTTAAACTGCGATTCTAAGAGCTGAGAAAACGCGTTTATTTCGGGCTGAAAAACACGTTTTGAAAACTGTGCTGTTCCTGCCATATAACTTACATGGTGGTGACCAAAGTTGCCAAAACGTGTTTATTTCTGCTGAAAAACACGTTTTGACAATTTCAGCACACTGGGGTTAAGGGCTGACTCAGTGTGCTCTTCTGAGACAGGCAGTTACACTGTGATTCTAAGGGCTGAGAAAACGCGTTTATTTCGGGCTGAAAAACACGTTTTGAAAACTGTGCTGTTCCTGCCATATAACTTACCTGGTGGTGACCAAAGTTGCCAAAACGTGTTTATTTCTGCTGAAAAACACGTTTTGACAATTTCAGCACACTGGGGTTAAGGGCTGACTCACTGTGCTCTTCTGAGACAGGCAGTTACACTGTGATTCTAAGGGCTGAGAAAACGCGTTTATTTCGGGCTGAAAAACACGTTTTGAAAACTGTGCTGTTCCTGCCATATAACTTACATGGTGGTGACCAAAGTTGCCAAAACGTGTTTATTTCTGCTGAAAAACACGTTTTGACAATTTCAGCACACTGGGGTTAAGGGCTGACTCAGTGTGCTCTTCTGAGCCAGGCAGTTACACTGTGATTCTAAGGGCTGAGAAAACGCGTTTATTTCGGGCTGAAAAACACGTTTTGAAAACTGTGCTGTTCCTGCCCTATAAGTTACATGGTGCTGACCAAAGTTGCCAAAACGTGTTTATTTCTGCTGTAAAACACGTTTTGACAATTTCAGCACACTGGGGTTAAGGGCTGACTCAGTGTGCTCTTCTGAGACAGGCAGTTACACTGCGATTCTAAGAGCTGAGAAAACGCGTTTATTTCGGGCTGAAAAACACGTTTTGAAAACTGTGCTGTTCCTGCCATATAACTTACATGGTGGTGACCAAAGTTGCCAAAACGTGTTTATTTCTGCTGAAAAACACGTTTTGACAATTTCAGCACACTGGGGTTAAGGGCTGACTCAGTGTGCTCTTCTGAGACAGGCATTTACACTGCGATTCTAAGAGCTGAGAAAACGCGTTTATTTCGGGCTGAAAAACACGTTTTGAAAACTGTGCTGTTCCTGCCCTATAAGTTACATGGTGCTGACCAAAGTTGCCAAAACGTGTTTATTTCTGCTGTAAAACACGTTTTGACAATTTCAGCACACTGGGGTTAAGGGCTGACTCAGTGTGCTCTTCTGAGACAGGCAGTTACACTGCGATTCTAAGAGCTGAGAAAACGCGTTTATTTAGGGCTGAAAAACACGTTTTGAAAACTGTGCTGTTCCTGCCATATAACTTACCTGGTGGTGACCAAAGTTGCCAAAACGTGTTTATTTCTGCTGAAAAACACGTTTTGACAATTTCAGCACACTGGGGTTAAGGGCTGACTCACTGTGCTCTTCTGAGACAGGCAGTTACACTGTGATTCTAAGGGCAGAGAAAACGCGTTTATTTCGTGCTGAAAAACACGTTTTGAAAACTGTGCTGTTCCTGCCCTATAAGTTACATGGTGCTGACCAAAGTTGCCAAAACGTGTTTATTTCTGCTGTAAAACACGTTTTGACAATTTCAGCACACTGGGGTTAAGGGCTGACTCAGTGTGCTCTTCTGAGACAGGCAGTTACACTGCGATTCTAAGAGCTGAGAAAACGCGTTTATTTCGGGCTGAAAAACACGTTTTGAAAACTGTGCTGTTCCTGCCATATAACTTACATGGTGGTGACCAAAGTTGCCAAAACGTGTTTATTTCTGCTGAAAAACACGTTTTGACAATTTCAGCACACTGGGGTTAAGGGCTGACTCAGTGTGCTCTTCTGAGACAGGCATTTACACTGCGATTCTAAGAGCTGAGAAAACGCGTTTATTTCGGGCTGAAAAACACGTTTTGAAAACTGTGCTGTTCCTGCCCTATAACTTACATGGTGGTGACCAAAGTTGCCAAAACGTGTTTATTTCTGCTGAAAAACACGTTTTGACAATTTCAGCACACTGGGGTTAAGGGCTGACTCAGTTTGCTCTTCTGAGCCAGGCAGTTACACTGTGATTCTAAGGGCTGAGAAAACGCGTTTATTTCGGGCTGAAAAACACGTTTTGAAAACTGTGCTGTTTATGCCCTATAACTTACATGGTGGTGACCAAAGTTGCCAAAACGTGTTTATTTCTGCTGTAAAACACGTTTTGACAATTTCAGCACACTGGGGTTAAGGGCTGACTCAGTGTGCTCTTCTGAGACAGGCAGTTACACTGTGATTCTAAGGGCTGAGAAAACGCGTTTATTTCGGGCTGAAAAACACGTTTTGAAAACTGTGCTGTTCCTGCCCTATAACTTACATGGTGGTGACCAAAGTTGCCAAAACGTGTTTATTTCTGCTGAAAAACACGTTTTGACAATTTCAGCACACTGGGGTTAAGGGCTGACTCAGTGTGCTCCTCTGAGACAGGCAGTTACACTGCGTTTCTAAGAGCTGAGAAAACGCGTTTATTTCGGGCTGAAAAACACGTTTTGAAAACTGTGCTGTTCCTGCCCTATAACTTACATGGTGGTGACCAAAGTTGCCAAAACGTGTTTATTTCTGCTGAAAAACACGTTTTGACAATTTCAGCACACTGGGGTTAAGGGCTGACTCAGTGTGCTCTTCTGAGACAGGCAGTTACACTGCGATTCTAAGAGCTGAGAAAACGCGTTTATTTCGGGCTGAAAAACACGTTTTGAAAACTGTGCTGTTCCTGCCCTATAACTTACATGGTGGTGACCAAAGTTGCCAAAACGTGTTTATTTCTGCTGAAAAACACGTTTTGACAATTTCAGCACACTGGGGTTAAGGGCTGATTCAGTTTGCTCTTCTGAGCCAGGCAGTTACACTGTGATTCTAAGGGCTGAGAAAACGCGTTTATTTCGGGCTGAAAAACACGTTTTGAAAACTGTGCTGTTTATGCCCTATAACTTACATGGTGCTGACCAAAGTTGCCAAAACGTGTTTATTTCTGCTGTAAAACACGTTTTGACAATTTCAGCACACTGGGGTTAAGGGCTGACTCAGTGTGCTCTTCTGAGACAGGCAGTTACACTGTGATTCTAAGGGCTGAGAAAACGCGTTTATTTCGGGCTGAAAAACACGTTTTGAAAACTGTGCTGTTCCTGCCCTATAAGTTACATGGTGGTGACCAAAGTTGCCAAAACGTGTTTATTTCTGCTGTAAAACACGTTTTGACAATTTCAGCACACTGGGGTTAAGGGCTGACTCACTGTGCTCTTCTGAGACAGGCAGTTACACTGCGATTCTAAGAGCTGAGAAAACGCGTTTATTTCGGGCTGAAAAACACGTTTTGAAAACTGTGCTGTTCATGCCATATAACTTACATGGTGGTGACCAAAGTTGCCAAAACGTGTTTATTTCTGCTGTAAAACACGTTTTGACAATTTCAGCACACTGGGGTTAAGGGCTGACTCAGTGTGCTCTTCTGAGACAGGCATTTACACTGCGATTCTAAGAGCTGAGAAAACGCGTTTATTTCGGGCTGAAAAACACGTTTTGAAAACTGTGCTGTTCCTGCCATATAACTTACATGGTGGTGACCAAAGTTGCCAAAACGTGTTTATTTCTGCTGAAAAACACGTTTTGACAATTTCAGCACACTGGGGTTAAGGGCTGACTCAGTGTGCTCTTCTGAGACAGGCAGTTACACTGCGATTCTAAGAGCTGAGAAAACGCGTTTATTTCGGGCTGAAAAACACGTTTTGAAAACTGTGCTGTTCCTGCCCTATAACTTACATGGTGGTGACCAAAGTTGCCAAAACGTGTTTATTTCTGCTGAAAAACACGTTTTGACAATTTCAGCACACTGGGGTTAAGGGCTGACTCAGTTTGCTCTTCTGAGCCAGGCAGTTACACTGTGATTCTAAGGGCTGAGAAAACGCGTTTATTTCGGGCTGAAAAACACGTTTTGAAAACTGTGCTGTTTATGCCCTATAACTTACATGGTGGTGACCAAAGTTGCCAAAACGTGTTTATTTCTGCTGTAAAACACGTTTTGACAATTTCAGCACACTGGGGTTAAGGGCTGACTCAGTGTGCTCTTCTGAGACAGGCAGTTACACTGTGATTCTAAGGGCTGAGAAAACGCGTTTATTTCGGGCTGAAAAACACGTTTTGAAAACTGTGCTGTTCCTGCCCTATAACTTACATGGTGGTGACCAAAGTTGCCAAAACGTGTTTATTTCTGCTGAAAAACACGTTTTGACAATTTCAGCACACTGGGGTTAAGGGCTGACTCAGTGTGCTCTTCTGAGACAGGCAGTTACACTGCGTTTCTAAGAGCTGAGAAAACGCGTTTATTTCGGGCTGAAAAACACGTTTTGAAAACTGTGCTGTTCCTGCCCTATAACTTACATGGTGGTGACCAAAGTTGCCAAAACGTGTTTATTTCTGCTGAAAAACACGTTTTGACAATTTCAGCACACTGGGGTTAAGGGCTGACTCAGTGTGCTCTTCTGAGACAGGCAGTTACACTGCGATTCTAAGAGCTGAGAAAACGCGTTTATTTCGGGCTGAAAAACACGTTTTGAAAACTGTGCTGTTCCTGCCCTATAACTTACATGGTGGTGACCAAAGTTGCCAAAACGTGTTTATTTCTGCTGAAAAACACGTTTTGACAATTTCAGCACACTGGGGTTAAGGGCTGATTCAGTTTGCTCTTCTGAGCCAGGCAGTTACACTGTGATTCTAAGGGCTGAGAAAACGCGTTTATTTCGGGCTGAATAACACGTTTTGAAAACTGTGCTGTTTATGCCCTATAACTTACATGGTGCTGACCAAAGTTGCCAAAACGTGTTTATTTCTGCTGTAAAACACGTTTTGACAATTTCAGCACACTGGGGTTAAGGGCTGACTCAGTGTGCTCTTCTGAGACAGGCAGTTACACTGTGATTCTAAGGGCTGAGAAAACGCGTTTATTTCGGGCTGAAAAACACGTTTTGAAAACTGTGCTGTTCCTGCCCTATAAGTTACATGGTGGTGACCAAAGTTGCCAAAACGTGTTTATTTCTGCTGTAAAACACGTTTTGACAATTTCAGCACACTGGGGTTAAGGGCTGACTCACTGTGCTCTTCTGAGACAGGCAGTTACACTGCGATTCTAAGAGCTGAGAAAACGCGTTTATTTCGGGCTGAAAAACACGTTTTGAAAACTGTGCTGTTCATGCCATATAACTTACATGGTGGTGACCAAAGTTGCCAAAACGTGTTTATTTCTGCTGTAAAACACGTTTTGACAATTTCAGCACACTGGGGTTAAGGGCTGACTCACTGTGCTCTTCTGAGACAGGCAGTTACACTGCGATTCTAAGAGCTGAGAAAACGCGTTTATTTCGGGCTGAAAAACACGTTTTGAAAACTGTGCTGTTCCTGCCATATAACTTACATGGTGGTGACCAAAGTTGCCAAAACGTGTTTATTTCTGCTGAAAAACACGTTTTGACAATTTCAGCACACTGGGGTTAAGGGCTGACTCACTGTGCTCTTCTGAGACAGGCAGTCACACTGTGATTCTAAGGGCTGAGAAAACGCGTTTATTTCGGGCTGAAAAACACGTTTTGAAAACTGTGCTGTTCCTGCCCTATAAGTTACATGGTGCTGACCAAAGTTGCCAAAACGTGTTTATTTCTGCTGTAAAACACGTTTTGACAATTTCAGCACACTGGGGTTAAGGGCTGACTCAGTGTGCTCTTCTGAGACAGGCAGTTAAACTGCGATTCTAAGAGCTGAGAAAACGCGTTTATTTCGGGCTGAAAAACACGTTTTGAAAACTGTGCTGTTCCTGCCATATAACTTACATGGTGGTGACCAAAGTTGCCAAAACGTGTTTATTTCTGCTGAAAAACACGTTTTGACAATTTCAGCACACTGGGGTTAAGGGCTGACTCAGTGTGCTCTTCTGAGACAGGCAGTTACACTGTGATTCTAAGGGCTGAGAAAACGCGTTTATTTCGGGCTGAAAAACACGTTTTGAAAACTGTGCTGTTCCTGCCATATAACTTACCTGGTGGTGACCAAAGTTGCCAAAACGTGTTTATTTCTGCTGAAAAACACGTTTTGACAATTTCAGCACACTGGGGTTAAGGGCTGACTCACTGTGCTCTTCTGAGACAGGCAGTTACACTGTGATTCTAAGGGCTGAGAAAACGCGTTTATTTCGGGCTGAAAAACACGTTTTGAAAACTGTGCTGTTCCTGCCATATAACTTACATGGTGGTGACCAAAGTTGCCAAAACGTGTTTATTTCTGCTGAAAAACACGTTTTGACAATTTCAGCACACTGGGGTTAAGGGCTGACTCAGTGTGCTCTTCTGAGCCAGGCAGTTACACTGTGATTCTAAGGGCTGAGAAAACGCGTTTATTTCGGGCTGAAAAACACGTTTTGAAAACTGTGCTGTTCCTGCCCTATAAGTTACATGGTGCTGACCAAAGTTGCCAAAACGTGTTTATTTCTGCTGTAAAACACGTTTTGACAATTTCAGCACACTGGGGTTAAGGGCTGACTCAGTGTGCTCTTCTGAGACAGGCAGTTACACTGCGATTCTAAGAGCTGAGAAAACGCGTTTATTTCGGGCTGAAAAACACGTTTTGAAAACTGTGCTGTTCCTGCCATATAACTTACATGGTGGTGACCAAAGTTGCCAAAACGTGTTTATTTCTGCTGAAAAACACGTTTTGACAATTTCAGCACACTGGGGTTAAGGGCTGACTCAGTGTGCTCTTCTGAGACAGGCATTTACACTGCGATTCTAAGAGCTGAGAAAACGCGTTTATTTCGGGCTGAAAAACACGTTTTGAAAACTGTGCTGTTCCTGCCCTATAACTTACATGGTGGTGACCAAAGTTGCCAAAACGTGTTTATTTCTGCTGAAAAACACGTTTTGACAATTTCAGCACACTGGGGTTAAGGGCTGATTCAGTGTGCTCTTCTGAGACAGGCAGTTACACTGCGATTCTAAGAGCTGAGAAAACGCGTTTATTTCGGGCTGAAAAACACGTTTTGAAAACTGTGCTGTTCCTGCCCTATAACTTACATGGTGGTGACCAAAGTTGCCAAAACGTGTTTATTTCTGCTGAAAAACACGTTTTGACAATTTCAGCACACTGGGGTTAAGGGCTGACTCAGTTTGCTCTTCTGAGCCAGGCAGTTACACTGTGATTCTAAGGGCTGAGAAAACGCGTTTATTTCGGGCTGAAAAACACGTTTTGAAAACTGTGCTGTTTATGCCCTATAACTTACATGGTGGTGACCAAAGTTGCCAAAACGTGTTTATTTCTGCTGTAAAACACGTTTTGACAATTTCAGCACACTGGGGTTAAGGGCTGACTCAGTGTGCTCTTCTGAGACAGGCAGTTACACTGCGATTCTAAGAGCTGAGAAAACGCGTTTATTTCGGGCTGAAAAACACGTTTTGAAAACTGTGCTGTTCCTGCCCTATAACTTACATGGTGGTGACCAAAGTTGCCAAAACGTGTTTATTTCTGCTGAAAAACACGTTTTGACAATTTCAGCACACTGGGGTTAAGGGCTGACTCAGTGTGCTCTTCTGAGACAGGCAGTTACACTGCGATTCTAAGAGCTGAGAAAACGCGTTTATTTCGGGCTGAAAAACACGTTTTGAAAACTGTGCTGTTCCTGCCCTATAACTTACATGGTGGTGACCAAAGTTGCCAAAACGTGTTTATTTCTGCTGAAAAACACGTTTTGACAATTTCAGCACACTGGGGTTAAGGGCTGACTCAGTGTGCTCTTCTGAGACAGGCAGTTACACTGCGATTCTAAGAGCTGAGAAAACGCGTTTATTTCGGGCTGAAAAACACGTTTTGAAAACTGTGCTGTTCCTGCCCTATAACTTACATGGTGGTGACCAAAGTTGCCAAAACGTGTTTATTTCTGCTGAAAAACACGTTTTGACAATTTCAGCACACTGGGGTTAAGGGCTGACTCAGTTTGCTCTTCTGAGCCAGGCAGTTACACTGTGATTCTAAGGGCTGAGAAAACGCGTTTATTTCGGGCTGAAAAACACGTTTTGAAAACTGTGCTGTTCCTGCCCTAAAACTTACATGGTGGTGACCAAAGTTGCCAAAACGTGTTTATTTCTGCTGTAAAACACGTTTTGACAATTTCAGCACACTGGGGTTAAGGGCTGACTCAGTTTGCTCTTCTGAGCCAGGCAGTTACACTGTGATTCTAAGGGCTGAGAAAACGCGTTTATTTCGGGCTGAAAAACACGTTTTGAAAACTGTGCTGTTCCTGCCCTATAACTTACATGGTGGTGACCAAAGTTGCCAAAACGTGTTTATTTCTGCTGTAAAACACGTTTTGACAATTTCAGCACACTGGGGTTAAGGGCTGACTCAGTTTGCTCTTCTGAGCCAGGCAGTTACACTGTGATTCTAAGGGCTGAGAAAACGCGTTTATTTCGGGCTGAAAAACACGTTTTGAAAACTGTGCTGTTCCTGCCCTATAACTTACATGGTGGTGACCAAAGTTGCCAAAACGTGTTTATTTCTGCTGTAAAACACGTTTTGACAATTTCAGCACACTGGGGTTAAGGGCTGACTCAGTGTGCTCTTCTGAGACAGGCAGTTACACTGTGATTCTAAGGGCTGAGAAAACGCGTTTATTTCGGGCTGAAAAACACGTTTTGAAAACTGTGCTGTTCCTGCCCTATAAGTTACATGGTGGTGACCAAAGTTGCCAAAACGTGTTTATTTCTGCTGTAAAACACGTTTTGACAATTTCAGCACACTGGGGTTAAGGGCTGACTCACTGTGCTCTTCTGAGACAGGCAGTTACACTGCGATTCTAAGAGCTGAGAAAACGCGTTTATTTCGGGCTGAAAAACACGTTTTGAAAACTGTGCTGTTCATGCCATATAACTTACATGGTGGTGACCAAAGTTGCCAAAACGTGTTTATTTCTGCTGTAAAACACGTTTTGACAATTTCAGCACACTGGGGTTAAGGGCTGACTCACTGTGCTCTTCTGAGACAGGCAGTTACACTGCGATTCTAAGAGCTGAGAAAACGCGTTTATTTCGGGCTGAAAAACACGTTTTGAAAACTGTGCTGTTCCTGCCATATAACTTACATGGTGGTGACCAAAGTTGCCAAAACGTGTTTATTTCTGCTGAAAAACACGTTTTGACAATTTCAGCACACTGGGGTTAAGGGCTGACTCAGTGTGCTCTTCTGAGACAGGCAGTTACACTGCGATTCTAAGAGCTGAGAAAACGCGTTTATTTCGGGCTGAAAAACACGTTTTGAAAACTGTGCTGTTCCTGCCATATAACTTACCTGGTGGTGACCAAAGTTGCCAAAACGTGTTTATTTCTGCTGAAAAACACGTTTTGACAATTTCAGCACACTGGGGTTAAGGGCTGACTCACTGTGCTCTTCTGAGACAGGCAGTTACACTGTGATACTAAGGGCAGAGAAAACGCGTTTATTTCGTGCTGAAAAACAGGTTTTGGAAACTGTGCTGTTCCTGCCATATAACTTACCTGGTGGTGACCAAAGTTGCCAAAACGTGTTTATTTCTGCTGAAAAACACGTTTTGACAATTTCAGCACACTGGGGTTAAGGGCTGACTCACTGTGCTCTTCTGAGACAGGCAGTTACACTGTGATTCTAAGGGCTGAGAAAACGCGTTTATTTCGGGCTGAAAAACACGTTTTGAAAACTGTGCTGTTCCTGCCCTATAAGTTACATGGTGCTGACCAAAGTTGCCAAAACGTGTTTATTTCTGCTGTAAAACACGTTTTGACAATTTCAGCACACTGGGGTTAAGGGCTGACTCAGTGTGCTCTTCTGAGACAGGCAGTTACACTGCGATTCTAAGAGCTGAGAAAACGCGTTTATTTCGGGCTGAAAAACACGTTTTGAAAACTGTGCTGTTCCTGCCATATAACTTACCTGGTGGTGACCAAAGTTGCCAAAACGTGTTTATTTCTGCTGAAAAACACGTTTTGACAATTTCAGCACACTGGGGTTAAGGGCTGACTCACTGTGCTCTTCTGAGACAGGCAGTTACACTGTGATTCTAAGGGCAGAGAAAACGCGTTTATTTCGTGCTGAAAAACACGTTTTGAAAACTGTGCTGTTCCTGCCATATAACTTACCTGGTGGTGACCAAAGTTGCCAAAACGTGTTTATTTCTGCTGAAAAACACGTTTTGACAATTTCAGCACACTGGGGTTAAGGGCTGACTCAGTGTGCTCTTCTGAGCCAGGCAGTTACACTGTGATTCTAAGGGCTGAGAAAACGCGTTTATTTCGGGCTGAAAAACACGTTTTGAAAACTGTGCTGTTCCTGCCCTATAAGTTACATGGTGCTGACCAAAGTTGCCAAAACGTGTTTATTTCTGTTGTAAAACACGTTTTGACAATTTCAGCACACTGGGGTTAAGGGCTGACTCAGTGTGCTCTTCTGAGACAGGCAGTTACACTGCGATTCTAAGAGCTGAGAAAACGCGTTTATTTCGGGCTGAAAAACACGTTTTGAAAACTGTGCTGTTCCTGCCATATAACTTACATGGTGGTGACCAAAGTTGCCAAAACGTGTTTATTTCTGCTGAAAAACACGTTTTGACAATTTCAGCACACTGGGGTTAAGGGCTGACTCAGTTTGCTCTTCTGAGCCAGGCATTTACACTGTGATTCTAAGGGCTGAGAAAACGCGTTTATTTCGGGCTGAAAAACACGTTTTGAAAACTGTGCTGTTCCTGCCCTATAACTTACATGGTGGTGACCAAAGTTGCCAAAACGTGTTTATTTCTGCTGTAAAACACGTTTAGACAATTTCAGCACACTGGGGTTAAGGGCTGACTCAGTGTGCTCTTCTGAGACAGGCAGTTACACTGCGATTCTAAGAGCTGAGAAAACGCGTTTATTTCGGGCTGAAAAACACGTTTTGAAAACTGTGCTGTTCCTGCCCTATAACTTACATGGTGGTGACCAAAGTTGCCAAAACGTGTTTATTTCTGCTGAAAAACACGTTTTGACAATTTCAGCACACTGGGGTTAAGGGCTGACTCAGTGTGCTCTTCTGAGACAGGCAGTTACACTGCGATTCTAAGAGCTGAGAAAACGCGTTTATTTCGGGCTGAAAAACACGTTTTGAAAACTGTGCTGTTCCTGCCCTATAACTTACATGGTGGTGACCAAAGTTGCCAAAACGTGTTTATTTCTGCTGAAAAACACGTTTTGACAATTTCAGCACACTGGGGTTAAGGGCTGACTCAGTGTGCTCTTCTGAGACAGGCAGTTACACTGCGATTCTAAGAGCTGAGAAAACGCGTTTATTTCGGGCTGAAAAACACGTTTTGAAAACTGTGCTGTTCCTGCCCTATAACTTACATGGTGGTGACCAAAGTTGCCAAAACGTGTTTATTTCTGCTGAAAAACACGTTTTGACAATTTCAGCACACTGGGGTTAAGGGCTGACTCAGTTTGCTCTTCTGAGCCAGGCAGTTACACTGTGATTCTAAGGGCTGAGAAAACGCGTTTATTTCGGGCTGAAAAACACGTTTTGAAAACTGTGCTGTTCCTGCCCTAAAACTTACATGGTGGTGACCAAAGTTGCCAAAACGTGTTTATTTCTGCTGTAAAACACGTTTTGACAATTTCAGCACACTGGGGTTAAGGGCTGACTCAGTGTGCTCTTCTGAGACAGGCAGTTACACTGCGATTCTAAGAGCTGAGAAAACGCGTTTATTTCGGGCTGAAAAACACGTTTTGAAAACTGTGCTGTTTATGCCCTATAACTTACATGGTGGTGACCAAAGTTGCCAAAACGTGTTTATTTCTGCTGTAAAACACGTTTTGACAATTTCAGCACACTGGGGTTAAGGGCTGACTCAGTGTGCTCTTCTGAGACAGGCAGTTACACTGTGATTCTAAGGGCTGAGAAAACGCGTTTATTTCGGGCTGAAAAACACGTTTTGAAAACTGTGCTGTTCCTGCCCTATAAGTTACATGGTGGTGACCAAAGTTGCCAAAACGTGTTTATTTCTGCTGTAAAACACGTTTTGACAATTTCAGCACACTGGGGTTAAGGGCTGACTCACTGTGCTCTTCTGAGACAGGCAGTTACACTGCGATTCTAAGAGCTGAGAAAACGCGTTTATTTCGGGCTGAAAAACACGTTTTGAAAACTGTGCTGTTCATGCCATATAACTTACATGGTGGTGACCAAAGTTGCCAAAACGTGTTTATTTCTGCTGTAAAACACGTTTTGACAATTTCAGCACACTGGGGTTAAGGGCTGACTCACTGTGCTCTTCTGAGACAGGCAGTTACACTGCGATTCTAAGAGCTGAGAAAACGCGTTTATTTCGGGCTGAAAAACACGTTTTGAAAACTGTGCTGTTCCTGCCATATAACTTACATGGTGGTGACCAAAGTTGCCAAAACGTGTTTATTTCTGCTGAAAAACACGTTTTGACAATTTCAGCACACTGGGGTTAAGGGCTGACTCACTGTGCTCTTCTGAGACAGGCAGTCACACTGTGATTCTAAGGGCTGAGAAAACGCGTTTATTTCGGGCTGAAAAACACGTTTTGAAAACTGTGCTGTTCCTGCCCTATAAGTTACATGGTGCTGACCAAAGTTGCCAAAACGTGTTTATTTCTGCTGTAAAACACGTTTTGACAATTTCAGCACACTGGGGTTAAGGGCTGACTCAGTGTGCTCTTCTGAGACAGGCAGTTAAACTGCGATTCTAAGAGCTGAGAAAACGCGTTTATTTCGGGCTGAAAAACACGTTTTGAAAACTGTGCTGTTCCTGCCATATAACTTACATGGTGGTGACCAAAGTTGCCAAAACGTGTTTATTTCTGCTGAAAAACACGTTTTGACAATTTCAGCACACTGGGGTTAAGGGCTGACTCAGTGTGCTCTTCTGAGACAGGCAGTTACACTGTGATTCTAAGGGCTGAGAAAACGCGTTTATTTCGGGCTGAAAAACACGTTTTGAAAACTGTGCTGTTCCTGCCATATAACTTACCTGGTGGTGACCAAAGTTGCCAAAACGTGTTTATTTCTGCTGAAAAACACGTTTTGACAATTTCAGCACACTGGGGTTAAGGGCTGACTCACTGTGCTCTTCTGAGACAGGCAGTTAACTGTGATTCTAAGGGCTGAGAAAACGCGTTTATTTCGGGCTGAAAAACACGTTTTGAAAACTGTGCTGTTCCTGCCATATAACTTACATGGTGGTGACCAAAGTTGCCAAAACGTGTTTATTTCTGCTGAAAAACACGTTTTGACAATTTCAGCACACTGGGGTTAAGGGCTGACTCAGTGTGCTCTTCTGAGCCAGGCAGTTACACTGTGATTCTAAGGGCTGAGAAAACGCGTTTATTTCGGGCTGAAAAACACGTTTTGAAAACTGTGCTGTTCCTGCCCTATAAGTTACATGGTGCTGACCAAAGTTGCCAAAACGTGTTTATTTCTGCTGTAAAACACGTTTTGACAATTTCAGCACACTGGGGTTAAGGGCTGACTCAGTGTGCTCTTCTGAGACAGGCAGTTACACTGCGATTCTAAGAGCTGAGAAAACGCGTTTATTTCGGGCTGAAAAACACGTTTTGAAAACTGTGCTGTTCCTGCCATATAACTTACATGGTGGTGACCAAAGTTGCCAAAACGTGTTTATTTCTGCTGAAAAACACGTTTTGACAATTTCAGCACACTGGGGTTAAGGGCTGACTCAGTGTGCTCTTCTGAGCCAGGCAGTTACACTGTGATTCTAAGGGCTGAGAAAATGCGTTTATTTCGGGCTGAAAAACACGTTTTGAAAACTGTGCTGTTCCTGCCCTATAACTTACATGGTGGTGACCAAAGTTGCCAAAACGTGTTTATTTCTGCTGAAAAACACGTTTTGACAATTTCAGCACACTGGGGTTAAGGGCTGACTCAGTTTGCTCTTCTGAGCCAGGCAGTTACACTGTGATTCTAAGGGCTGAGAAAACGCGTTTATTTCGGGCTGAAAAACACGTTTTGAAAACTGTGCTGTTCCTGCCCTATAACTTACATGGTGGTGACCAAAGTTGCCAAAACGTGTTTATTTCTGCTGTAAAACACGTTTAGACAATTTCAGCACACTGGGGTTAAGGGCTGACTCAGTGTGCTCTTCTGAGCCAGGCAGTTACACTGTGATTCTAAGGGCTGAGAAAACGCGTTTATTTCGGGCTGAAAAACACGTTTTGAAAACTGTGCTGTTCCTGCCCTATAACTTACATGGTGGTGACCAAAGTTGCCAAAACGTGTTTATTTCTGGTGAAAAACACGTTTTGACAATTTCAGCACACTGGGGTTAAGGGCTGACTCAGTTTGCTCTTCTGAGCCAGGCAGTTACACTGTGATTCTAAGGGCTGAGAAAACGCGTTTATTTCGGGCTGAAAAACACGTTTTGAAAACTGTGCTGTTCCTGCCCTATAACTTACATGGTGGTGACCAAAGTTGCCAAAACGTGTTTATTTCTGCTGTAAAACACGTTTTGACAATTTCAGCACACTGGGGTTAAGGGCTGACTCAGTGTGCTCTTCTGAGCCAGGCAGTTACACTGTGATTCTAAGGGCTGAGAAAACGCGTTTATTTCGAGCTGAAAAACACGTTTTGAAAACTGTGCTGTTCCTGCCATATAACTTACATGGTGGTGACCAAAGTTGCCAAAACGTGTTTATTTCTGCTGAAAAACACGTTTTGACAATTTCAGCACACTGGGGTTAAGGGCTGACTCACTGTGCTCTTCTGAGACAGGCAGTTACACTGTGATTCTAAGGGCAGAGAAAACGCGTTTATTTCGGGCTGAAAAACACGTTTTGAAAACTGTGCTGTTCCTGCCATATAACTTACCTGGTGGTGACCAAAGTTGCCAAAACGTGTTTATTTCTGCTGAAAAACACGTTTTGACAATTTCAGCACACTGGGGTTAAGGGCTGACTCACTGTGCTCTTCTGAGACAGGCAGTTACACTGTGATTCTAAGGGCTGAGAAAACGCGTTTATTTCGGGCTGAAAAACACGTTTTGAAAACTGTGCTGTTCCTGCCATATAACTTACATGGTGGTGACCAAAGTTGCCAAAACGTGTTTATTTCTGCTGAAAAACACGTTTTGACAATTTCAGCACACTGGGGTTAAGGGCTGACTCAGTTTGCTCTTCTGAGCCAGGCAGTTACACTGTGATTCTAAGGGCTGAGAAAACGCGTTTATTTCGGGCTGAAAAACACGTTTTGAAAACTGTGCTGTTCCTGCCCTATAACTTACATGGTGGTGACCAAAGTTGCCAAAACGTGTTTATTTCTGCTGTAAAACACGTTTTGACAATTTCAGCACACTGGGGTTAAGGGCTGACTCACTGTGCTCTTCTGAGACAGGCAGTTACACTGCGATTCTAAGAGCTGAGAAAACGCGTTTATTTCGGGCTGAAAAACACGTTTTGAAAACTGTGCTGTTCCTGCCATATAACTTACATGGTGGTGACCAAAGTTGCCAAAACGTGTTTATTTCTGCTGAAAAACACGTTTTGACAATTTCAGCACACTGGGGTTAAGGGCTGACTCACTGTGCTCTTCTGAGACAGGCAGTTACACTGTGATTCTAAGGGCTGAGAAAACGCGTTTATTTCGGGCTGAAAAACACGTTTTGAAAACTGTGCTGTTTATGCCCTATAACTTACATGGTGGTGACCAAAGTTGCCAAAACGTGTTTATTTCTGCTGTAAAACACGTTTTGACAATTTCAGCACACTGGGGTTAAGGGCTGACTCAGTGTGCTCTTCTGAGACATGCAGTTACACTGTGATTCTAAGGGCTGAGAAAACGCGTTTATTTCGGGCTGAAAAAAAAGTTTTGAAAACTGTGCTGTTCCTGCCCTATAAGTTACATGGTGGTGACCAAAGTTGCCAAAACGTGTTTATTTCTGCTGTAAAACACGTTTTGACAATTTCAGCACACTGGGGTTAAGGGCTGACTCACTGTGCTCTTCTGAGACAGGCAGTTACACTGCGATTCTAAGAGCTGAGAAAACGCGTTTATTTCGGGCTGAAAAACACGTTTTGAAAACTGTGCTGTTCATGCCATATAACTTACATGGTGGTGACCAAAGTTGCCAAAACGTGTTTATTTCTGCTGTAAAACACGTTTTGACAATTTCAGCACACTGGGGTTAAGGGCTGACTCACTGTGCTCTTCTGAGACAGGCAGTTACACTGCGATTCTAAGAGCTGAGAAAACGCGTTTATTTCGGGCTGAAAAACACGTTTTGAAAACTGTGCTGTTCCTGCCATATAACTTACATGGTGGTGACCAAAGTTGCCAAAACGTGTTTATTTCTGCTGAAAAACACGTTTTGACAATTTCAGCACACTGGGGTTAAGGGCTGACTCACTGTGCTCTTCTGAGACAGGCAGTCACACTGTGATTCTAAGGGCTGAGAAAACGCGTTTATTTCGGGCTGAAAAACACGTTTTGAAAACTGTGCTGTTCCTGCCCTATAAGTTACATGGTGCTGACCAAAGTTGCCAAAACGTGTTTATTTCTGCTGTAAAACACGTTTTGACAATTTCAGCACACTGGGGTTAAGGGCTGACTCAGTGTGCTCTTCTGAGACAGGCAGTTAAACTGCGATTCTAAGAGCTGAGAAAACGCGTTTATTTCGGGCTGAAAAACACGTTTTGAAAACTGTGCTGTTCCTGCCATATAACTTACATGGTGGTGACCAAAGTTGCCAAAACGTGTTTATTTCTGCTGAAAAACACGTTTTGACAATTTCAGCACACTGGGGTTAAGGGCTGACTCAGTGTGCTCTTCTGAGACAGGCAGTTACACTGTGATTCTAAGGGCTGAGAAAACGCGTTTATTTCGGGCTGAAAAACACGTTTTGAAAACTGTGCTGTTCCTGCCATATAACTTACCTGGTGGTGACCAAAGTTGCCAAAACGTGTTTATTTCTGCTGAAAAACACGTTTTGACAATTTCAGCACACTGGGGTTAAGGGCTGACTCACTGTGCTCTTCTGAGACAGGCAGTTACACTGTGATTCTAAGGGCTGGGAAAACGCGTTTATTTCGGGCTGAAAAACACGTTTTGAAAACTGTGCTGTTCCTGCCCTATAAGTTACATGGTGGTGACCAAAGTTGCCAAAACGTGTTTATTTCTGCTGTAAAACACGTTTTGACAATTTCAGCACACTGGGGTTAAGGGCTGATTCAGTTTGCTCTTCTGAGCCAGGCAGTTACACTGTGATTCTAAGGGCTGAGAAAACGCGTTTATTTCGGGCTGAAAAACACGTTTTGAAAACTGTGCTGTTTATGCCCTATAACTTACATGGTGGTGACCAAAGTTGCCAAAACGTGTTTATTTCTGCTGTAAAACACGTTTTGACAATTTCAGCACACTGGGGTTAAGGGCTGACTCAGTGTGCTCTTCTGAGACAGGCAGTTACACTGTGATTCTAAGGGCTGAGAAAACGCGTTTATTTCGGGCTGAAAAACACGTTTTGAAAACTGTGCTGTTCCTGCCCTATAAGTTACATGGTGGTGACCAAAGTTGCCAAAACGTGTTTATTTCTGCTGTAAAACACGTTTTGACAATTTCAGCACACTGGGGTTAAGGGCTGACTCACTGTGCTCTTCTGAGACAGGCAGTTACACTGCGATTCTAAGAGCTGAGAAAACGCGTTTATTTCGGGCTGAAAAACACGTTTTGAAAACTGTGCTGTTCATGCCATATAACTTACATGGTGGTGACCTAAGTTGCCAAAACGTGTTTATTTCTGCTGTAAAACACGTTTTGACAATTTCAGCACACTGGGGTTAAGGGCTGACTCACTGTGCTCTTCTGAGACAGGCAGTTACACTGCGATTCTAAGAGCTGAGAAAACGCGTTTATTTCGGGCTGAAAAACACGTTTTGAAAACTGTGCTGTTCCTGCCATATAACTTACATGGTGGTGACCAAAGTTGCCAAAACGTGTTTATTTCTGCTGAAAAACACGTTTTGACAATTTCAGCACACTGGGGTTAAGGGCTGACTCACTGTGCTCTTCTGAGACAGGCAGTCACACTGTGATTCTAAGGGCTGAGAAAACGCGTTTATTTCGGGCTGAAAAACACGTTTTGAAAACTGTGCTGTTCCTGCCCTATAAGTTACATGGTGCTGACCAAAGTTGCCAAAACGTGTTTATTTCTGCTGTAAAACACGTTTTGACAATTTCAGCACACTGGGGTTAAGGGCTGACTCAGTGTGCTCTTCTGAGACAGGCAGTTAAACTGCGATTCTAAGAGCTGAGAAAACGCGTTTATTTCGGGCTGAAAAACACGTTTTGAAAACTGTGCTGTTCCTGCCATATAACTTACATGGTGGTGACCAAAGTTGCCAAAACGTGTTTATTTCTGCTGAAAAACACGTTTTGACAATTTCAGCACACTGGGGTTAAGGGCTGACTCAGTGTGCTCTTCTGAGACAGGCAGTTACACTGTGATTCTAAGGGCTGAGAAAACGCGTTTATTTCGGGCTGAAAAACACGTTTTGAAAACTGTGCTGTTCCTGCCATATAACTTACCTGGTGGTGACCAAAGTTGCCAAAACGTGTTTATTTCTGCTGAAAAACACGTTTTGACAATTTCAGCACACTGGGGTTAAGGGCTGACTCACTGTGCTCTTCTGAGACAGGCAGTTACACTGTGATTCTAAGGGCTGAGAAAACGCGTTTATTTCGGGCTGAAAAACACGTTTTGAAAACTGTGCTGTTCCTGCCATATAACTTACATGGTGGTGACCAAAGTTGCCAAAACGTGTTTATTTCTGCTGAAAAACACGTTTTGACAATTTCAGCACACTGGGGTTAAGGGCTGACTCAGTTTGCTCTTCTGAGCCAGGCAGTTACACTGTGATTCTAAGGGCTGAGAAAACGCGTTTATTTCGGGCTGAAAAACACGTTTTGAAAACTGTGCTGTTCCTGCCCTATAACTTACATGGTGGTGACCAAAGTTGCCAAAACGTGTTTATTTCTGCTGTAAAACACGTTTTGACAATTTCAGCACACTGGGGTTAAGGGCTGACTCACTGTGCTCTTCTGAGACAGGCAGTTACACTGCGATTCTAAGAGCTGAGAAAACGCGTTTATTTCGGGCTGAAAAACACGTTTTGAAAACTGTGCTGTTCCTGCCCTATAAGTTACATGGTGCTGACCAAAGTTGCCAAAACGTGTTTATTTCTGCTGTAAAACACGTTTTGACAATTTCAGCACACTGGGGTTAAGAGCTGACTCAGTGTGCTCTTCTGAGACAGGCAGTTACACTGCGATTCTAAGAGCTGAGAAAACGCGTTTATTTCGGGCTGAAAAACACGTTTTGAAAACTGTGCTGTTCCTGCCATATAACTTACATGGTGGTGACCAAAGTTGCCAAAACGTGTTTATTTCTGCTGAAAAACACGTTTTGACAATTTCAGCACACTGGGGTTAAGGGCTGACTCAGTGTGCTCTTCTGAGCCAGGCAGTTACACTGTGATTCTAAGGGCTGAGAAAATGCGTTTATTTCGGGCTGAAAAACACGTTTTGAAAACTGTGCTGTTCCTGCCCTATAACTTACATGGTGGTGACCAAAGTTGCCAAAACGTGTTTATTTCTGCTGAAAAACACGTTTTGACAATTTCAGCACACTGGGGTTAAGGGCTGACTCAGTTTGCTCTTCTGAGCCAGGCAGTTACACTGTGATTCTAAGGGCTGAGAAAACGCGTTTATTTCGGGCTGAAAAACACGTTTTGAAAACTGTGCTGTTCCTGCCCTATAACTTACATGGTGGTGACCAAAGTTGCCAAAACGTGTTTATTTCTGCTGTAAAACACGTTTAGACAATTTCAGCACACTGGGGTTAAGGGCTGACTCAGTGTGCTCTTCTGAGCCAGGCAGTTACACTGTGATTCTAAGGGCTGAGAAAACGCGTTTATTTCGGGCTGAAAAACACGTTTTGAAAACTGTGCTGTTCCTGCCCTATAACTTACATGGTGGTGACCAAAGTTGCCAAAACGTGTTTATTTCTGGTGAAAAACACGTTTTGACAATTTCAGCACACTGGGGTTAAGGGCTGACTCAGTTTGCTCTTCTGAGCCAGGCAGTTACACTGTGATTCTAAGGGCTGAGAAAACGCGTTTATTTCGGGCTGAAAAACACGTTTTGAAAACTGTGCTGTTCCTGCCCTATAACTTACATGGTGGTGACCAAAGTTGCCAAAACGTGTTTATTTCTGCTGTAAAACACGTTTTGACAATTTCAGCACACTGGGGTTAAGGGCTGACTCAGTGTGCTCTTCTGAGCCAGGCAGTTACACTGTGATTCTAAGGGCTGAGAAAACGCGTTTATTTCGAGCTGAAAAACACGTTTTGAAAACTGTGCTGTTCCTGCCATATAACTTACATGGTGGTGACCAAAGTTGCCAAAACGTGTTTATTTCTGCTGAAAAACACGTTTTGACAATTTCAGCACACTGGGGTTAAGGGCTGACTCACTGTGCTCTTCTGAGACAGGCAGTTACACTGTGATTCTAAGGGCAGAGAAAACGCGTTTATTTCGGGCTGAAAAACACGTTTTGAAAACTGTGCTGTTCCTGCCATATAACTTACCTGGTGGTGACCAAAGTTGCCAAAACGTGTTTATTTCTGCTGAAAAACACGTTTTGACAATTTCAGCACACTGGGGTTAAGGGCTGACTCACTGTGCTCTTCTGAGACAGGCAGTTACACTGTGATTCTAAGGGCTGAGAAAACGCGTTTATTTCGGGCTGAAAAACACGTTTTGAAAACTGTGCTGTTCCTGCCATATAACTTACATGGTGGTGACCAAAGTTGCCAAAACGTGTTTATTTCTGCTGAAAAACACGTTTTGACAATTTCAGCACACTGGGGTTAAGGGCTGACTCAGTTTGCTCTTCTGAGCCAGGCAGTTACACTGTGATTCTAAGGGCTGAGAAAACGCGTTTATTTCGGGCTGAAAAACACGTTTTGAAAACTGTGCTGTTCCTGCCCTATAACTTACATGGTGGTGACCAAAGTTGCCAAAACGTGTTTATTTCTGCTGTAAAACACGTTTTGACAATTTCAGCACACTGGGGTTAAGGGCTGACTCACTGTGCTCTTCTGAGACAGGCAGTTACACTGCGATTCTAAGAGCTGAGAAAACGCGTTTATTTCGGGCTGAAAAACACGTTTTGAAAACTGTGCTGTTCATGCCATATAACTTACATGGTGGTGACCAAAGTTGCCAAAACGTGTTTATTTCTGCTGTAAAACACGTTTTGACAATTTCAGCACACTGGGGTTAAGGGCTGACTCACTGTGCTCTTCTGAGACAGGCAGTTACACTGCGATTCTAAGAGCTGAGAAAACGCGTTTATTTCGGGCTGAAAAACACGTTTTGAAAACTGTGCTGTTCCTGCCATATAACTTACATGGTGGTGACCAAAGTTGCCAAAACGTGTTTATTTCTGCTGAAAAACACGTTTTGACAATTTCAGCACACTGGGGTTAAGGGCTGACTCACTGTGCTCTTCTGAGACAGGCAGTCACACTGTGATTCTAAGGGCTGAGAAAACGCGTTTATTTCGGGCTGAAAAACACGTTTTGAAAACTGTGCTGTTCCTGCCCTATAAGTTACATGGTGCTGACCAAAGTTGCCAAAACGTGTTTATTTCTGCTGTAAAACACGTTTTGACAATTTCAGCACACTGGGGTTAAGGGCTGACTCAGTGTGCTCTTCTGAGACAGGCAGTTAAACTGCGATTCTAAGAGCTGAGAAAACGCGTTTATTTCGGGCTGAAAAACACGTTTTGAAAACTGTGCTGTTCCTGCCATATAACTTACATGGTGGTGACCAAAGTTGCCAAAACGTGTTTATTTCTGCTGAAAAACACGTTTTGACAATTTCAGCACACTGGGGTTAAGGGCTGACTCAGTGTGCTCTTCTGAGACAGGCAGTTACACTGTGATTCTAAGGGCTGAGAAAACGCGTTTATTTCGGGCTGAAAAACACGTTTTGAAAACTGTGCTGTTCCTGCCATATAACTTACCTGGTGGTGACCAAAGTTGCCAAAACGTGTTTATTTCTGCTGAAAAACACGTTTTGACAATTTCAGCACACTGGGGTTAAGGGCTGACTCACTGTGCTCTTCTGAGACAGGCAGTTACACTGTGATTCTAAGGGCTGGGAAAACGCGTTTATTTCGGGCTGAAAAACACGTTTTGAAAACTGTGCTGTTCCTGCCCTATAAGTTACATGGTGGTGACCAAAGTTGCCAAAACGTGTTTATTTCTGCTGTAAAACACGTTTTGACAATTTCAGCACACTGGGGTTAAGGGCTGATTCAGTTTGCTCTTCTGAGCCAGGCAGTTACACTGTGATTCTAAGGGCTGAGAAAACGCGTTTATTTCGGGCTGAAAAACACGTTTTGAAAACTGTGCTGTTTATGCCCTATAACTTACATGGTGGTGACCAAAGTTGCCAAAACGTGTTTATTTCTGCTGTAAAACACGTTTTGACAATTTCAGCACACTGGGGTTAAGGGCTGACTCAGTGTGCTCTTCTGAGACAGGCAGTTACACTGTGATTCTAAGGGCTGAGAAAACGCGTTTATTTCGGGCTGAAAAACACGTTTTGAAAACTGTGCTGTTCCTGCCCTATAAGTTACATGGTGGTGACCAAAGTTGCCAAAACGTGTTTATTTCTGCTGTAAAACACGTTTTGACAATTTCAGCACACTGGGGTTAAGGGCTGACTCACTGTGCTCTTCTGAGACAGGCAGTTACACTGCGATTCTAAGAGCTGAGAAAACGCGTTTATTTCGGGCTGAAAAACACGTTTTGAAAACTGTGCTGTTCATGCCATATAACTTACATGGTGGTGACCTAAGTTGCCAAAACGTGTTTATTTCTGCTGTAAAACACGTTTTGACAATTTCAGCACACTGGGGTTAAGGGCTGACTCACTGTGCTCTTCTGAGACAGGCAGTTACACTGCGATTCTAAGAGCTGAGAAAACGCGTTTATTTCGGGCTGAAAAACACGTTTTGAAAACTGTGCTGTTCCTGCCATATAACTTACATGGTGGTGACCAAAGTTGCCAAAACGTGTTTATTTCTGCTGAAAAACACGTTTTGACAATTTCAGCACACTGGGGTTAAGGGCTGACTCACTGTGCTCTTCTGAGACAGGCAGTCACACTGTGATTCTAAGGGCTGAGAAAACGCGTTTATTTCGGGCTGAAAAACACGTTTTGAAAACTGTGCTGTTCCTGCCCTATAAGTTACATGGTGCTGACCAAAGTTGCCAAAACGTGTTTATTTCTGCTGTAAAACACGTTTTGACAATTTCAGCACACTAGGGTTAAGGGCTGACTCAGTGTGCTCTTCTGAGACAGGCAGTTAAACTGCGATTCTAAGAGCTGAGAAAACGCGTTTATTTCGGGCTGAAAAACACGTTTTGAAAACTGTGCTGTTCCTGCCATATAACTTACATGGTGGTGACCAAAGTTGCCAAAACGTGTTTATTTCTGCTGAAAAACACGTTTTGACAATTTCAGCACACTGGGGTTAAGGGCTGACTCAGTGTGCTCTTCTGAGACAGGCAGTTACACTGTGATTCTAAGGGCTGAGAAAACGCGTTTATTTCGGGCTGAAAAACACGTTTTGAAAACTGTGCTGTTCCTGCCATATAACTTACCTGGTGGTGACCAAAGTTGCCAAAACGTGTTTATTTCTGCTGAAAAACACGTTTTGACAATTTCAGCACACTGGGGTTAAGGGCTGACTCACTGTGCTCTTCTGAGACAGGCAGTTACACTGTGATTCTAAGGGCTGAGAAAACGCGTTTATTTCGGGCTGAAAAACACGTTTTGAAAACTGTGCTGTTCCTGCCATATAACTTACATGGTGGTGACCAAAGTTGCCAAAACGTGTTTATTTCTGCTGAAAAACACGTTTTGACAATTTCAGCACACTGGGGTTAAGGGCTGACTCAGTTTGCTCTTCTGAGCCAGGCAGTTACACTGTGATTCTAAGGGCTGAGAAAACGCGTTTATTTCGGGCTGAAAAACACGTTTTGAAAACTGTGCTGTTCCTGCCCTATAACTTACATGGTGGTGACCAAAGTTGCCAAAACGTGTTTATTTCTGCTGTAAAACACGTTTTGACAATTTCAGCACACTGGGGTTAAGGGCTGACTCACTGTGCTCTTCTGAGACAGGCAGTTACACTGCGATTCTAAGAGCTGAGAAAACGCGTTTATTTCGGGCTGAAAAACACGTTTTGAAAACTGTGCTGTTCCTGCCATATAACTTACATGGTGGTGACCAAAGTTGCCAAAACGTGTTTATTTCTGCTGAAAAACACGTTTTGACAATTTCAGCACACTGGGGTTAAGGGCTGACTCACTGTGCTCTTCTGAGACAGGCAGTTACACTGTGATTCTAAGGGCTGAGAAAACGCGTTTATTTCGGGCTGAAAAACACGTTTTGAAAACTGTGCTGTTTATGCCCTATAACTTACATGGTGGTGACCAAAGTTGCCAAAACGTGTTTATTTCTGCTGTAAAACACGTTTTGACAATTTCAGCACACTGGGGTTAAGGGCTGACTCAGTGTGCTCTTCTGAGACATGCAGTTACACTGTGATTCTAAGGGCTGAGAAAACGCGTTTATTTCGGGCTGAAAAACACGTTTTGAAAACTGTGCTGTTCCTGCCCTATAAGTTACATGGTGGTGACCAAAGTTGCCAAAACGTGTTTATTTCTGCTGTAAAACACGTTTTGACAATTTCAGCACACTGGGGTTAAGGGCTGACTCACTGTGCTCTTCTGAGACAGGCAGTTACACTGCGATTCTAAGAGCTGAGAAAACGCGTTTATTTCGGGCTGAAAAACACGTTTTGAAAACTGTGCTGTTCATGCCATATAACTTACATGGTGGTGACCAAAGTTGCCAAAACGTGTTTATTTCTGCTGTAAAACACGTTTTGACAATTTCAGCACACTGGGGTTAAGGGCTGACTCACTGTGCTCTTCTGAGACAGGCAGTTACACTGCGATTCTAAGAGCTGAGAAAACGCGTTTATTTCGGGCTGAAAAACACGTTTTGAAAACTGTGCTGTTCCTGCCATATAACTTACATGGTGGTGACCAAAGTTGCCAAAACGTGTTTATTTCTGCTGAAAAACACGTTTTGACAATTTCAGCACACTGGGGTTAAGGGCTGACTCACTGTGCTCTTCTGAGACAGGCAGTCACACTGTGATTCTAAGGGCTGAGAAAACGCGTTTATTTCGGGCTGAAAAACACGTTTTGAAAACTGTGCTGTTCCTGCCCTATAAGTTACATGGTGCTGACCAAAGTTGCCAAAACGTGTTTATTTCTGCTGTAAAACACGTTTTGACAATTTCAGCACACTGGGGTTAAGGGCTGACTCAGTGTGCTCTTCTGAGACAGGCAGTTAAACTGCGATTCTAAGAGCTGAGAAAACGCGTTTATTTCGGGCTGAAAAACACGTTTTGAAAACTGTGCTGTTCCTGCCATATAACTTACATGGTGGTGACCAAAGTTGCCAAAACGTGTTTATTTCTGCTGAAAAACACGTTTTGCAATTTCAGCACACTGGGGTTAAGGGCTGACTCAGTGTGCTCTTCTGAGACAGGCAGTTACACTGTGATTCTAAGGGCTGAGAAAACGCGTTTATTTCGGGCTGAAAAACACGTTTTGAAAACTGTGCTGTTCCTGCCATATAACTTACCTGGTGGTGACCAAAGTTGCCAAAACGTGTTTATTTCTGCTGAAAAACACGTTTTGACAATTTCAGCACACTGGGGTTAAGGGCTGACTCACTGTGCTCTTCTGAGACAGGCAGTTACACTGTGATTCTAAGGGCTGGGAAAACGCGTTTATTTCGGGCTGAAAAACACGTTTTGAAAACTGTGCTGTTCCTGCCCTATAAGTTACATGGTGGTGACCAAAGTTGCCAAAACGTGTTTATTTCTGCTGTAAAACACGTTTTGACAATTTCAGCACACTGGGGTTAAGGGCTGATTCAGTTTGCTCTTCTGAGCCAGGCAGTTACACTGTGATTCTAAGGGCTGAGAAAACGCGTTTATTTCGGGCTGAAAAACACGTTTTGAAAACTGTGCTGTTTATGCCCTATAACTTACATGGTGGTGACCAAAGTTGCCAAAACGTGTTTATTTCTGCTGTAAAACACGTTTTGACAATTTCAGCACACTGGGGTTAAGGGCTGACTCAGTGTGCTCTTCTGAGACAGGCAGTTACACTGTGATTCTAAGGGCTGAGAAAACGCGTTTATTTCGGGCTGAAAAACACGTTTTGAAAACTGTGCTGTTCCTGCCCTATAAGTTACATGGTGGTGACCAAAGTTGCCAAAACGTGTTTATTTCTGCTGTAAAACACGTTTTGACAATTTCAGCACACTGGGGTTAAGGGCTGACTCACTGTGCTCTTCTGAGACAGGCAGTTACACTGCGATTCTAAGAGCTGAGAAAACGCGTTTATTTCGGGCTGAAAAACACGTTTTGAAAACTGTGCTGTTCATGCCATATAACTTACATGGTGGTGACCTAAGTTGCCAAAACGTGTTTATTTCTGCTGTAAAACACGTTTTGACAATTTCAGCACACTGGGGTTAAGGGCTGACTCACTGTGCTCTTCTGAGACAGGCAGTTACACTGCGATTCTAAGAGCTGAGAAAACGCGTTTATTTCGGGCTGAAAAACACGTTTTGAAAACTGTGCTGTTCCTGCCATATAACTTACATGGTGGTGACCAAAGTTGCCAAAACGTGTTTATTTCTGCTGAAAAACACGTTTTGACAATTTCAGCACACTGGGGTTAAGGGCTGACTCAGTGTGCTCTTCTGAGACATGCAGTTACACTGTGATTCTAAGGGCTGAGAAAACGCGTTTATTTCGGGCTGAAAAACACGTTTTGAAAACTGTGCTGTTCCTGCCCTATAAGTTACATGGTGGTGACCAAAGTTGCCAAAACGTGTTTATTTCTGCTGTAAAACACGTTTTGACAATTTCAGCACACTGGGGTTAAGGGCTGACTCACTGTGCTCTTCTGAGACAGGCAGTTACACTGCGATTCTAAGAGCTGAGAAAACGCGTTTATTTCGGGCTGAAAAACACGTTTTGAAAACTGTGCTGTTCATGCCATATAACTTACATGGTGGTGACCAAAGTTGCCAAAACGTGTTTATTTCTGCTGTAAAACACGTTTTGACAATTTCAGCACACTGGGGTTAAGGGCTGACTCACTGTGCTCTTCTGAGACAGGCAGTTACACTGCGATTCTAAGAGCTGAGAAAACGCGTTTATTTCGGGCTGAAAAACACGTTTTGAAAACTGTGCTGTTCCTGCCATATAACTTACATGGTGGTGACCAAAGTTGCCAAAACGTGTTTATTTCTGCTGAAAAACACGTTTTGACAATTTCAGCACACTGGGGTTAAGGGCTGACTCACTGTGCTCTTCTGAGACAGGCAGTCACACTGTGATTCTAAGGGCTGAGAAAACGCGTTTATTTCGGGCTGAAAAACACGTTTTGAAAACTGTGCTGTTCCTGCCCTATAAGTTACATGGTGCTGACCAAAGTTGCCAAAACGTGTTTATTTCTGCTGTAAAACACGTTTTGACAATTTCAGCACACTGGGGTTAAGGGCTGACTCAGTGTGCTCTTCTGAGACAGGCAGTTAAACTGCGATTCTAAGAGCTGAGAAAACGCGTTTATTTCGGGCTGAAAAACACGTTTTGAAAACTGTGCTGTTCCTGCCATATAACTTACCTGGTGGTGACCAAAGTTGCCAAAACGTGTTTATTTCTGCTGAAAAACACGTTTTGACAATTTCAGCACACTGGGGTTAAGGGCTGACTCACTGTGCTCTTCTGAGACAGGCAGTTACACTGTGATTCTAAGGGCTGGGAAAACGCGTTTATTTCGGGCTGAAAAACACGTTTTGAAAACTGTGCTGTTCCTGCCCTATAAGTTACATGGTGGTGACCAAAGTTGCCAAAACGTGTTTATTTCTGCTGTAAAACACGTTTTGACAATTTCAGCACACTGGGGTTAAGGGCTGATTCAGTTTGCTCTTCTGAGCCAGGCAGTTACACTGTGATTCTAAGGGCTGAGAAAACGCGTTTATTTCGGGCTGAAAAACACGTTTTGAAAACTGTGCTGTTTATGCCCTATAACTTACATGGTGGTGACCAAAGTTGCCAAAACGTGTTTATTTCTGCTGTAAAACACGTTTTGACAATTTCAGCACACTGGGGTTAAGGGCTGACTCAGTGTGCTCTTCTGAGACAGGCAGTTACACTGTGATTCTAAGGGCTGAGAAAACGCGTTTATTTCGGGCTGAAAAACACGTTTTGAAAACTGTGCTGTTCCTGCCCTATAAGTTACATGGTGGTGACCAAAGTTGCCAAAACGTGTTTATTTCTGCTGTAAAACACGTTTTGACAATTTCAGCACACTGGGGTTAAGGGCTGACTCACTGTGCTCTTCTGAGACAGGCAGTTACACTGCGATTCTAAGAGCTGAGAAAACGCGTTTATTTCGGGCTGAAAAACACGTTTTGAAAACTGTGCTGTTCATGCCATATAACTTACATGGTGGTGACCTAAGTTGCCAAAACGTGTTTATTTCTGCTGTAAAACACGTTTTGACAATTTCAGCACACTGGGGTTAAGGGCTGACTCACTGTGCTCTTCTGAGACAGGCAGTTACACTGCGATTCTAAGAGCTGAGAAAACGCGTTTATTTCGGGCTGAAAAACACGTTTTGAAAACTGTGCTGTTCCTGCCATATAACTTACATGGTGGTGACCAAAGTTGCCAAAACGTGTTTATTTCTGCTGAAAAACACGTTTTGACAATTTCAGCACACTGGGGTTAAGGGCTGACTCACTGTGCTCTTCTGAGACAGGCAGTCACACTGTGATTCTAAGGGCTGAGAAAACGCGTTTATTTCGGGCTGAAAAACACGTTTTGAAAACTGTGCTGTTCCTGCCCTATAAGTTACATGGTGCTGACCAAAGTTGCCAAAACGTGTTTATTTCTGCTGTAAAACACGTTTTGACAATTTCAGCACACTGGGGTTAAGGGCTGACTCAGTGTGCTCTTCTGAGACAGGCAGTTAAACTGCGATTCTAAGAGCTGAGAAAACGCGTTTATTTCGGGCTGAAAAACACGTTTTGAAAACTGTGCTGTTCCTGCCATATAACTTACATGGTGGTGACCAAAGTTGCCAAAACGTGTTTATTTCTGCTGAAAAACACGTTTTGACAATTTCAGCACACTGGGGTTAAGGGCTGACTCAGTGTGCTCTTCTGAGACAGGCAGTTACACTGTGATTCTAAGGGCTGAGAAAACGCGTTTATTTCGGGCTGAAAAACACGTTTTGAAAACTGTGCTGTTCCTGCCCTATAAGTTACATGGTGCTGACCAAAGTTGCCAAAACGTGTTTATTTCTGCTGTAAAACACGTTTTGACAATTTCAGCACACTGGGGTTAAGGGCTGACTCAGTGTGCTCTTCTGAGACAGGCAGTTACACTGCGATTCTAAGAGCTGAGAAAACGCGTTTATTTCGGGCTGAAAAACACGTTTTGAAAACTGTGCTGTTCCTGCCATATAACTTACATGGTGGTGACCAAAGTTGCCAAAACGTGTTTATTTCTGCTGAAAAACACGTTTTGACAATTTCAGCACACTGGGGTTAAGGGCTGACTCAGTGTGCTCTTCTGAGCCAGGCAGTTACACTGTGATTCTAAGGGCTGAGAAAATGCGTTTATTTCGGGCTGAAAAACACGTTTTGAAAACTGTGCTGTTCCTGCCCTATAACTTACATGGTGGTGACCAAAGTTGCCAAAACGTGTTTATTTCTGCTGAAAAACACGTTTTGACAATTTCAGCACACTGGGGTTAAGGGCTGACTCAGTTTGCTCTTCTGAGCCAGGCAGTTACACTGTGATTCTAAGGGCTGAGAAAACGCGTTTATTTCGGGCTGAAAAACACGTTTTGAAAACTGTGCTGTTCCTGCCCTATAACTTACATGGTGGTGACCAAAGTTGCCAAAACGTGTTTATTTCTGCTGTAAAACACGTTTAGACAATTTCAGCACACTGGGGTTAAGGGCTGACTCAGTGTGCTCTTCTGAGCCAGGCAGTTACACTGTGATTCTAAGGGCTGAGAAAACGCGTTTATTTCGGGCTGAAAAACACGTTTTGAAAACTGTGCTGTTCCTGCCCTATAACTTACATGGTGGTGACCAAAGTTGCCAAAACGTGTTTATTTCTGGTGAAAAACACGTTTTGACAATTTCAGCACACTGGGGTTAAGGGCTGACTCAGTTTGCTCTTCTGAGCCAGGCAGTTACACTGTGATTCTAAGGGCTGAGAAAACGCGTTTATTTCGGGCTGAAAAACACGTTTTGAAAACTGTGCTGTTCCTGCCCTATAACTTACATGGTGGTGACCAAAGTTGCCAAAACGTGTTTATTTCTGCTGTAAAACACGTTTTGACAATTTCAGCACACTGGGGTTAAGGGCTGACTCAGTGTGCTCTTCTGAGCCAGGCAGTTACACTGTGATTCTAAGGGCTGAGAAAACGCGTTTATTTCGAGCTGAAAAACACGTTTTGAAAACTGTGCTGTTCCTGCCATATAACTTACATGGTGGTGACCAAAGTTGCCAAAACGTGTTTATTTCTGCTGAAAAACACGTTTTGACAATTTCAGCACACTGGGGTTAAGGGCTGACTCACTGTGCTCTTCTGAGACAGGCAGTTACACTGTGATTCTAAGGGCAGAGAAAACGCGTTTATTTCGGGCTGAAAAACACGTTTTGAAAACTGTGCTGTTCCTGCCATATAACTTACCTGGTGGTGACCAAAGTTGCCAAAACGTGTTTATTTCTGCTGAAAAACACGTTTTGACAATTTCAGCACACTGGGGTTAAGGGCTGACTCAGCTTGCTCTTCTGAGCCAGGCAGTTACACTGTGATTCTAAGGGCTGAGAAAACGCGTTTATTTCGGGCTGAAAAACACGTTTTGAAAACTGTGCTGTTCCTGCCCTATAACTTACATGGTGGTGACCAAAGTTGCCAAAACGTGTTTATTTCTGCTGTAAAACACGTTTTGACAATTTCAGCACACTGGGGTTAAGGGCTGACTCACTGTGCTCTTCTGAGACAGGCAGTTACACTGCGATTCTAAGAGCTGAGAAAACGCGTTTATTTCGGGCTGAAAAACACGTTTTGAAAACTGTGCTGTTCCTGCCATATAACTTACATGGTGGTGACCAAAGTTGCCAAAACGTGTTTATTTCTGCTGAAAAACACGTTTTGACAATTTCAGCACACTGGGGTTAAGGGCTGACTCACTGTGCTCTTCTGAGACAGGCAGTTACACTGTGATTCTAAGGGCTGAGAAAACGCGTTTATTTCGGGCTGAAAAACACGTTTTGAAAACTGTGCTGTTTATGCCCTATAACTTACATGGTGGTGACCAAAGTTGCCAAAACGTGTTTATTTCTGCTGTAAAACACGTTTTGACAATTTCAGCACACTGGGGTTAAGGGCTGACTCAGTGTGCTCTTCTGAGACAGGCAGTTACACTGTGATTCTAAGGGCTGAGAAAACGCGTTTATTTCGCGCTGAAAAACACGTTTTGAAAACTGTGCTGTTCCTGCCCTATAAGTTACATGGTGGTGACCAAAGTTGCCAAAACGTGTTTATTTCTGCTGTAAAACACGTTTTGACAATTTCAGCACACTGGGGTTAAGGGCTGACTCACTGTGCTCTTCTGAGACAGGCAGTTACACTGCGATTCTAAGAGCTGAGAAAACGCGTTTATTTCGGGCTGAAAAACACGTTTTGAAAACTGTGCTGTTCCTGCCCTATAAGTTACATGGTGGTGACCAAAGTTGCCAAAACGTGTTTATTTCTGCTGTAAAACACGTTTTGACAATTTCAGCACACTGGGGTTAAGGGCTGACTCACTGTGCTCTTCTGAGACAGGCAGTTACACTGCGATTCTAAGAGCTGAGAAAACGCGTTTATTTCGGGCTGAAAAACACGTTTTGAAAACTGTGCTGTTCATGCCATATAACTTACATGGTGGTGACCTAAGTTGCCAAAACGTGTTTATTTCTGCTGTAAAACACGTTTTGACAATTTCAGCACACTGGGGTTAAGGGCTGACTCACTGTGCTCTTCTGAGACAGGCAGTTACACTGCGATTCTAAGAGCTGAGAAAACGCGTTTATTTCGGGCTGAAAAACACGTTTTGAAAACTGTGCTGTTCCTGCCATATAACTTACATGGTGGTGACCAAAGTTGCCAAAACGTGTTTATTTCTGCTGAAAAACACGTTTTGACAATTTCAGCACACTGGGGTTAAGGGCTGACTCACTGTGCTCTTCTGAGACAGGCAGTCACACTGTGATTCTAAGGGCTGAGAAAACGCGTTTATTTCGGGCTGAAAAACACGTTTTGAAAACTGTGCTGTTCCTGCCCTATAAGTTACATGGTGCTGACCAAAGTTGCCAAAACGTGTTTATTTCTGCTGTAAAACACGTTTTGACAATTTCAGCACACTGGGGTTAAGGGCTGACTCAGTGTGCTCTTCTGAGACAGGCAGTTAAACTGCGATTCTAAGAGCTGAGAAAACGCGTTTATTTCGGGCTGAAAAACACGTTTTGAAAACTGTGCTGTTCCTGCCATATAACTTACATGGTGGTGACCAAAGTTGCCAAAACGTGTTTATTTCTGCTGAAAAACACGTTTTGACAATTTCAGCACACTGGGGTTAAGGGCTGACTCAGTGTGCTCTTCTGAGACAGGCAGTTACACTGTGATTCTAAGGGCTGAGAAAACGCGTTTATTTCGGGCTGAAAAACACGTTTTGAAAACTGTGCTGTTCCTGCCCTATAAGTTACATGGTGCTGACCAAAGTTGCCAAAACGTGTTTATTTCTGCTGTAAAACACGTTTTGACAATTTCAGCACACTGGGGTTAAGGGCTGACTCAGTGTGCTCTTCTGAGACAGGCAGTTACACTGCGATTCTAAGAGCTGAGAAAACGCGTTTATTTCGGGCTGAAAAACACGTTTTGAAAACTGTGCTGTTCCTGCCATATAACTTACATGGTGGTGACCAAAGTTGCCAAAACGTGTTTATTTCTGCTGAAAAACACGTTTTGACAATTTCAGCACACTGGGGTTAAGGGCTGACTCAGTGTGCTCTTCTGAGCCAGGCAGTTACACTGTGATTCTAAGGGCTGAGAAAATGCGTTTATTTCGGGCTGAAAAACACGTTTTGAAAACTGTGCTGTTCCTGCCCTATAACTTACATGGTGGTGACCAAAGTTGCCAAAACGTGTTTATTTCTGCTGAAAAACACGTTTTGACAATTTCAGCACACTGGGGTTAAGGGCTGACTCAGTTTGCTCTTCTGAGCCAGGCAGTTACACTGTGATTCTAAGGGCTGAGAAAACGCGTTTATTTCGGGCTGAAAAACACGTTTTGAAAACTGTGCTGTTCCTGCCCTATAACTTACATGGTGGTGACCAAAGTTGCCAAAACGTGTTTATTTCTGCTGTAAAACACGTTTAGACAATTTCAGCACACTGGGGTTAAGGGCTGACTCAGTGTGCTCTTCTGAGCCAGGCAGTTACACTGTGATTCTAAGGGCTGAGAAAACGCGTTTATTTCGGGCTGAAAAACACGTTTTGAAAACTGTGCTGTTCCTGCCCTATAACTTACATGGTGGTGACCAAAGTTGCCAAAACGTGTTTATTTCTGGTGAAAAACACGTTTTGACAATTTCAGCACACTGGGGTTAAGGGCTGACTCAGTTTGCTCTTCTGAGCCAGGCAGTTACACTGTGATTCTAAGGGCTGAGAAAACGCGTTTATTTCGGGCTGAAAAACACGTTTTGAAAACTGTGCTGTTCCTGCCCTATAACTTACATGGTGGTGACCAAAGTTGCCAAAACGTGTTTATTTCTGCTGTAAAACACGTTTTGACAATTTCAGCACACTGGGGTTAAGGGCTGACTCAGTGTGCTCTTCTGAGCCAGGCAGTTACACTGTGATTCTAAGGGCTGAGAAAACGCGTTTATTTCGAGCTGAAAAACACGTTTTGAAAACTGTGCTGTTCCTGCCATATAACTTACATGGTGGTGACCAAAGTTGCCAAAACGTGTTTATTTCTGCTGAAAAACACGTTTTGACAATTTCAGCACACTGGGGTTAAGGGCTGACTCACTGTGCTCTTCTGAGACAGGCAGTTACACTGTGATTCTAAGGGCAGAGAAAACGCGTTTATTTCGGGCTGAAAAACACGTTTTGAAAACTGTGCTGTTCCTGCCATATAACTTACCTGGTGGTGACCAAAGTTGCCAAAACGTGTTTATTTCTGCTGAAAAACACGTTTTGACAATTTCAGCACACTGGGGTTAAGGGCTGACTCAGCTTGCTCTTCTGAGCCAGGCAGTTACACTGTGATTCTAAGGGCTGAGAAAACGCGTTTATTTCGGGCTGAAAAACACGTTTTGAAAACTGTGCTGTTCCTGCCCTATAACTTACATGGTGGTGACCAAAGTTGCCAAAACGTGTTTATTTCTGCTGTAAAACACGTTTTGACAATTTCAGCACACTGGGGTTAAGGGCTGACTCACTGTGCTCTTCTGAGACAGGCAGTTACACTGCGATTCTAAGAGCTGAGAAAACGCGTTTATTTCGGGCTGAAAAACACGTTTTGAAAACTGTGCTGTTCCTGCCATATAACTTACATGGTGGTGACCAAAGTTGCCAAAACGTGTTTATTTCTGCTGAAAAACACGTTTTGACAATTTCAGCACACTGGGGTTAAGGGCTGACTCACTGTGCTCTTCTGAGACAGGCAGTTACACTGTGATTCTAAGGGCTGAGAAAACGCGTTTATTTCGGGCTGAAAAACACGTTTTGAAAACTGTGCTGTTTATGCCCTATAACTTACATGGTGGTGACCAAAGTTGCCAAAACGTGTTTATTTCTGCTGTAAAACACGTTTTGACAATTTCAGCACACTGGGGTTAAGGGCTGACTCAGTGTGCTCTTCTGAGACAGGCAGTTACACTGTGATTCTAAGGGCTGAGAAAACGCGTTTATTTCGGGCTGAAAAACACGTTTTGAAAACTGTGCTGTTCCTGCCCTATAAGTTACATGGTGGTGACCAAAGTTGCCAAAACGTGTTTATTTCTGCTGTAAAACACGTTTTGACAATTTCAGCACACTGGGGTTAAGGGCTGACTCACTGTGCTCTTCTGAGACAGGCAGTTACACTGCGATTCTAAGAGCTGAGAAAACGCGTTTATTTCGGGCTGAAAAACACGTTTTGAAAACTGTGCTGTTCATGCCATATAACTTACATGGTGGTGACCAAAGTTGCCAAAACGTGTTTATTTCTGCTGTAAAACACGTTTTGACAATTTCAGCACACTGGGGTTAAGGGCTGACTCACTGTGCTCTTCTGAGACAGGCAGTTACACTGCGATTCTAAGAGCTGAGAAAACGCGTTTATTTCGGGCTGAAAAACACGTTTTGAAAACTGTGCTGTTCCTGCCATATAACTTACATGGTGGTGACCAAAGTTGCCAAAACGTGTTTATTTCTGCTGAAAAACACGTTTTGACAATTTCAGCACACTGGGGTTAAGGGCTGACTCACTGTGCTCTTCTGAGACAGGCAGTCACACTGTGATTCTAAGGGCTGAGAAAACGCGTTTATTTCGGGCTGAAAAACACGTTTTGAAAACTGTGCTGTTCCTGCCCTATAAGTTACATGGTGCTGACCAAAGTTGCCAAAACGTGTTTATTTCTGCTGTAAAACACGTTTTGACAATTTCAGCACACTGGGGTTAAGGGCTGACTCAGTGTGCTCTTCTGAGACAGGCAGTTAAACTGCGATTCTAAGAGCTGAGAAAACGCGTTTATTTCGGGCTGAAAAACACGTTTTGAAAACTGTGCTGTTCCTGCCATATAACTTACATGGTGGTGACCAAAGTTGCCAAAACGTGTTTATTTCTGCTGAAAAACACGTTTTGACAATTTCAGCACACTGGGGTTAAGGGCTGACTCAGTGTGCTCTTCTGAGACAGGCAGTTACACTGTGATTCTAAGGGCTGAGAAAACGCGTTTATTTCGGGCTGAAAAACACGTTTTGAAAACTGTGCTGTTCCTGCCATATAACTTACCTGGTGGTGACCAAAGTTGCCAAAACGTGTTTATTTCTGCTGAAAAACACGTTTTGACAATTTCAGCACACTGGGGTTAAGGGCTGACTCACTGTGCTCTTCTGAGACAGGCAGTTACACTGTGATTCTAAGGGCTGAGAAAACGCGTTTATTTCGGGCTGAAAAACACGTTTTGAAAACTGTGCTGTTCCTGCCATATAACTTAAATGGTGGTGACCAAAGTTGCCAAAACGTGTTTATTTCTGCTGAAAAACACGTTTTGACAATTTCAGCACACTGGGGTTAAGGGCTGACTCAGTGTGCTCTTCTGAGCCAGGCAGTTACACTGTGATTCTAAGGGCTGAGAAAACGCGTTTATTTCGGGCTGAAAAACACGTTTTGAAAACTGTGCTGTTCCTGCCCGATAAGTTACATGGTGCTGACCAAAGTTGCCAAAACGTGTTTATTTCTGCTGTAAAACACGTTTTGACAATTTCAGCACACTGGGGTTAAGGGCTGATTCAGTGTGCTCTTCTGAGCCAGGCAGTTACACTGTGATTCTAAGGGCTGAGAAAACGCGTTTATTTCGAGCTGAAAAACACGTTTTGAAAACTGTGCTGTTCCTGCCATATAACTTACATGGTGGTGACCAAAGTTGCCAAAACGTGTTTATTTCTGCTGAAAAACACGTTTTGACAATTTCAGCACACTGGGGTTAAGGGCTGACTCACTGTGCTCTTCTGAGACAGGCAGTTACACTGTGATTCTAAGGGCAGAGAAAACGCGTTTATTTCAGGCTGAAAAACACGTTTTGAAAACTGTGCTGTTCCTGCCATATAACTTACCTGGTGGTGACCAAAGTTGCCAAAACGTGTTTATTTCTGCTGAAAAACACGTTTTGACAATTTCAGCACACTGGGGTTAAGGGCTGACTCACTGTGCTCTTCTGAGACAGGCAGTTACACTGTGATTCTAAGGGCTGAGAAAACGCGTTTATTTCGGGCTGAAAAACACGTTTTGAAAACTGTGCTGTTCCTGCCATATAACTTACATGGTGGTGACCAAAGTTGCCAAAACGTGTTTATTTCTGCTGAAAAACACGTTTTGACAATTTCAGCACACTGGGGTTAAGGGCTGACTCAGTGTGCTCTTCTGAGCCAGGCAGTTACACTGTGATTCTAAGGGCTGAGAAAACGCGTTTATTTCGGGCTGAAAAACACGTTTTGAAAACTGTGCTGTTCCTGCCCTATAAGTTACATGGTGCTGACCAAAGTTGCCAAAACGTGTTTATTTCTGCTGTAAAACACGTTTTGACAATTTCAGCACACTGGGGTTAAGGGCTGACTCAGTGTGCTCTTCTGAGACAGGCAGTTACACTGCGATTCTAAGAGCTGAGAAAACGCGTTTATTTCGGGCTGAAAAACACGTTTTGAAAACTGTGCTGTTCCTGCCATATAACTTACATGGTGGTGACCAAAGTTGCCAAAACGTGTTTATTTCTGCTGAAAAACACGTTTTGACAATTTCAGCACACTGGGGTTAAGGGCTGACTCAGTGTGCTCTTCTGAGACAGGCATTTACACTGCGATTCTAAGAGCTGAGAAAACGCGTTTATTTCGGGCTGAAAAACACGTTTTGAAAACTGTGCTGTTCCTGCCCTATAACTTACATGGTGGTGACCAAAGTTGCCAAAACGTGTTTATTTCTGCTGAAAAACACGTTTTGACAATTTCAGCACACTGGGGTTAAGGGCTGACTCAGTGTGCTCTTCTGAGACAGGCAGTTACACTGCGATTCTAAGAGCTGAGAAAACGCGTTTATTTCGGGCTGAAAAACACGTTTTGAAAACTGTGCTGTTCCTGCCCTATAACTTACATGGTGGTGACCAAAGTTGCCAAAACGTGTTTATTTCTGCTGAAAAACACGTTTTGACAATTTCAGCACACTGGGGTTAAGGGCTGACTCAGTTTGCTCTTCTGAGCCAGGCAGTTACACTGTGATTCTAAGGGCTGAGAAAACGCGTTTATTTCGGGCTGAAAAACACGTTTTGAAAACTGTGCTGTTTATGCCCTATAACTTACATGGTGGTGACCAAAGTTGCCAAAACGTGTTTATTTCTGCTGTAAAACACGTTTTGACAATTTCAGCACACTGGGGTTAAGGGCTGACTCAGTGTGCTCTTCTGAGACAGGCAGTTACACTGCGATTCTAAGAGCTGAGAAAACGCGTTTATTTCGGGCTGAAAAACACGTTTTGAAAACTGTGCTGTTCCTGCCCTATAACTTACATGGTGGTGACCAAAGTTGCCAAAACGTGTTTATTTCTGCTGAAAAACACGTTTTGACAATTTCAGCACACTGGGGTTAAGGGCTGACTCAGTTTGCTCTTCTGAGTCAGGCAGTTACACTGCGATTCTAAGGGCTGAGAAAACGCGTTTATTTCGGGCTGAAAAACACGTTTTGAAAACTGTGCTGTTCCTGCCCTATAACTTACATGGTGGTGACCAAAGTTGCCAAAACGTGTTTATTTCTGCTGTAAAACACGTTTTGACAATTTCAGCACACTGGGGTTAAGGGCTGACTCAGTGTGCTCTTCTGAGACAGGCAGTTACACTGTGATTCTAAGGGCTGAGAAAACGCGTTTATTTCGGGCTGAAAAACACGTTTTGAAAACTGTGCTGTTCCTGCCATATAACTTACATGGTGGTGACCAAAGTTGCCAAAACGTGTTTATTTCTGCTGAAAAACACGTTTTGACAATTTCAGCACACTGGGGTTAAGGGCTGACTCACTGTGCTCTTCTGAGACAGGCAGTTACACTGTGATTCTAAGGGCAGAGAAAACGCGTTTATTTCAGGCTGAAAAACACGTTTTGAAAACTGTGCTGTTCCTGCCATATAACTTACCTGGTGGTGACCAAAGTTGCCAAAACGTGTTTATTTCTGCTGAAAAACACGTTTTGACAATTTCAGCACACTGGGGTTAAGGGCTGACTCACTGTGCTCTTCTGAGACAGGCAGTTACACTGTGATTCTAAGGGCTGAGAAAACGCGTTTATTTCGGGCTGAAAAACACGTTTTGAAAACTGTGCTGTTCCTGCCATATAACTTACATGGTGGTGACCAAAGTTGCCAAAACGTGTTTATTTCTGCTGAAAAACACGTTTTGACAATTTCAGCACACTGGGGTTAAGGGCTGACTCAGTTTGCTCTTCTGAGCCAGGCAGTTACACTGTGATTCTAAGGGCTGAGAAAACGCGTTTATTTCGGGCTGAAAAACACGTTTTGAAAACTGTGCTGTTCCTGCCCTATAACTTACATGGTGGTGACCAAAGTTGCCAAAACGTGTTTATTTCTGCTGTAAAACACGTTTTGACAATTTCAGCACACTGGGGTTAAGGGCTGACTCAGTTTGCTCTTCTGAGACAGGCAGTTACACTGTGATTCTAAGGGCTGAGAAAACGCGTTTATTTCGGGCTGAAAAACACGTTTTGAAAACTGTGCTGTTCCTGCCCTATAACTTACATGGTGGTGACCAAAGTTGCCAAAACGTGTTTATTTCTGCTGAAAAACACGTTTTGACAATTTCAGCACACTGGGGTTAAGGGCTGACTCAGTGTGCTCTTCTGAGACAGGCAGTTACACTGCGTTTCTAAGAGCTGAGAAAACGCGTTTATTTCGGGCTGAAAAACACGTTTTGAAAACTGTGCTGTTCCTGCCCTATAACTTACATGGTGGTGACCAAAGTTGCCAAAACGTGTTTATTTCTGCTGAAAAACACGTTTTGACAATTTCAGCACACTGGGGTTAAGGGCTGACTCAGTGTGCTCTTCTGAGACAGGCAGTTACACTGCGATTCTAAGAGCTGGGAAAACGCGTTTATTTCGGGCTGAAAAACACGTTTTGAAAACTGTGCTGTTCCTGCCCTATAACTTACATGGTGGTGACCAAAGTTGCCAAAACGTGTTTATTTCTGCTGAAAAACACGTTTTGACAATTTCAGCACACTGGGGTTAAGGGCTGATTCAGTTTGCTCTTCTGAGCCAGGCAGTTACACTGTGATTCTAAGGGCTGAGAAAACGCGTTTATTTCGGGCTGAAAAACACGTTTTGAAAACTGTGCTGTTTATGCCCTATAACTTACATGGTGGTGACCAAAGTTGCCAAAACGTGTTTATTTCTGCTGTAAAACACGTTTTGACAATTTCAGCACACTGGGGTTAAGGGCTGACTCAGTGTGCTCTTCTGAGACAGGCAGTTACACTGTGATTCTAAGGGCTGAGAAAACGCGTTTATTTCGGGCTGAAAAACACGTTTTGAAAACTGTGCTGTTCCTGCCCTATAAGTTACATGGTGGTGACCAAAGTTGCCAAAACGTGTTTATTTCTGCTGTAAAACACGTTTTGACAATTTCAGCACACTGGGGTTAAGGGCTGACTCACTGTGCTCTTCTGAGACAGGCAGTTACACTGCGATTCTAAGAGCTGAGAAAACGCGTTTATTTCGGGCTGAAAAACACGTTTTGAAAACTGTGCTGTTCCTGCCATATAACTTACATGGTGGTGACCAAAGTTGCCAAAACGTGTTTATTTCTGCTGAAAAACACGTTTTGACAATTTCAGCACACTGGGGTTAAGGGCTGACTCACTGTGCTCTTCTGAGACAGGCAGTCACACTGTGATTCTAAGGGCTGAGAAAACGCGTTTATTTCGGGCTGAAAAACACGTTTTGAAAACTGTGCTGTTCCTGCCCTATAAGTTACATGGTGCTGACCAAAGTTGCCAAAACGTGTTTATTTCTGCTGTAAAACACGTTTTGACAATTTCAGCACACTGGGGTTAAGGGCTGACTCAGTGTGCTCTTCTGAGACAGGCAGTTAAACTGCGATTCTAAGAGCTGAGAAAACGCGTTTATTTCGGGCTGAAAAACACGTTTTGAAAACTGTGCTGTTCCTGCCATATAACTTACATGGTGGTGACCAAAGTTGCCAAAACGTGTTTATTTCTGCTGAAAAACACGTTTTGACAATTTCAGCACACTGGGGTTAAGGGCTGACTCAGTGTGCTCTTCTGAGACAGGCAGTTACACTGTGATTCTAAGGGCTGAGAAAACGCGTTTATTTCGGGCTGAAAAACACGTTTTGAAAACTGTGCTGTTCCTGCCATATAACTTACCTGGTGGTGACCAAAGTTGCCAAAACGTGTTTATTTCTGCTGAAAAACACGTTTTGACAATTTCAGCACACTGGGGTTAAGGGCTGACTCACTGTGCTCTTCTGAGACAGGCAGTTACACTGTGATTCTAAGGGCTGAGAAAACGCGTTTATTTCGGGCTGAAAAACACGTTTTGAAAACTGTGCTGTTCCTGCCATATAACTTACATGGTGGTGACCAAAGTTGCCAAAACGTGTTTATTTCTGCTGAAAAACACGTTTTGACAATTTCAGCACACTGGGGTTAAGGGCTGACTCAGTTTGCTCTTCTGAGCCAGGCAGTTACACTGTGATTCTAAGGGCTGAGAAAACGCGTTTATTTCGGGCTGAAAAACACGTTTTGAAAACTGTGCTGTTCCTGCCCTATAACTTACATGGTGGTGACCAAAGTTGCCAAAACGTGTTTATTTCTGCTGTAAAACACGTTTTGACAATTTCAGCACACTGGGGTTAAGGGCTGACTCAGTTTGCTCTTCTGAGACAGGCAGTTACACTGTGATTCTAAGGGCTGAGAAAACGCGTTTATTTCGGGCTGAAAAACACGTTTTGAAAACTGTGCTGTTCCTGCCCTATAACTTACATGGTGGTGACCAAAGTTGCCAAAACGTGTTTATTTCTGCTGAAAAACACGTTTTGACAATTTCAGCACACTGGGGTTAAGGGCTGACTCAGTGTGCTCTTCTGAGACAGGCAGTTACACTGCGTTTCTAAGAGCTGAGAAAACGCGTTTATTTCGGGCTGAAAAACACGTTTTGAAAACTGTGCTGTTCCTGCCCTATAACTTACATGGTGGTGACCAAAGTTGCCAAAACGTGTTTATTTCTGCTGAAAAACACGTTTTGACAATTTCAGCACACTGGGGTTAAGGGCTGACTCAGTGTGCTCTTCTGAGACAGGCAGTTACACTGCGATTCTAAGAGCTGGGAAAACGCGTTTATTTCGGGCTGAAAAACACGTTTTGAAAACTGTGCTGTTCCTGCCCTATAACTTACATGGTGGTGACCAAAGTTGCCAAAACGTGTTTATTTCTGCTGAAAAACACGTTTTGACAATTTCAGCACACTGGGGTTAAGGGCTGATTCAGTTTGCTCTTCTGAGCCAGGCAGTTACACTGTGATTCTAAGGGCTGAGAAAACGCGTTTATTTCGGGCTGAAAAACACGTTTTGAAAACTGTGCTGTTTATGCCCTATAACTTACATGGTGGTGACCAAAGTTGCCAAAACGTGTTTATTTCTGCTGTAAAACACGTTTTGACAATTTCAGCACACTGGGGTTAAGGGCTGACTCAGTGTGCTCTTCTGAGACAGGCAGTTACACTGTGATTCTAAGGGCTGAGAAAACGCGTTTATTTCGGGCTGAAAAACACGTTTTGAAAACTGTGCTGTTCCTGCCCTATAAGTTACATGGTGGTGACCAAAGTTGCCAAAACGTGTTTATTTCTGCTGTAAAACACGTTTTGACAATTTCAGCACACTGGGGTTAAGGGCTGACTCACTGTGCTCTTCTGAGACAGGCAGTTACACTGCGATTCTAAGAGCTGAGAAAACGCGTTTATTTCGGGCTGAAAAACACGTTTTGAAAACTGTGCTGTTCCTGCCATATAACTTACATGGTGGTGACCAAAGTTGCCAAAACGTGTTTATTTCTGCTGAAAAACACGTTTTGACAATTTCAGCACACTGGGGTTAAGGGCTGACTCACTGTGCTCTTCTGAGACAGGCAGTCACACTGTGATTCTAAGGGCTGAGAAAACGCGTTTATTTCGGGCTGAAAAACACGTTTTGAAAACTGTGCTGTTCCTGCCCTATAAGTTACATGGTGCTGACCAAAGTTGCCAAAACGTGTTTATTTCTGCTGTAAAACACGTTTTGACAATTTCAGCACACTGGGGTTAAGGGCTGACTCAGTGTGCTCTTCTGAGACAGGCAGTTAAACTGCGATTCTAAGAGCTGAGAAAACGCGTTTATTTCGGGCTGAAAAACACGTTTTGAAAACTGTGCTGTTCCTGCCATATAACTTACATGGTGGTGACCAAAGTTGCCAAAACGTGTTTATTTCTGCTGAAAAACACGTTTTGACAATTTCAGCACACTGGGGTTAAGGGCTGACTCAGTGTGCTCTTCTGAGACAGGCAGTTACACTGTGATTCTAAGGGCTGAGAAAACGCGTTTATTTCGGGCTGAAAAACACGTTTTGAAAACTGTGCTGTTCCTGCCATATAACTTACCTGGTGGTGACCAAAGTTGCCAAAACGTGTTTATTTCTGCTGAAAAACACGTTTTGACAATTTCAGCACACTGGGGTTAAGGGCTGACTCACTGTGCTCTTCTGAGACAGGCAGTTACACTGTGATTCTAAGGGCTGAGAAAACGCGTTTATTTCGGGCTGAAAAACACGTTTTGAAAACTGTGCTGTTCCTGCCATATAACTTACATGGTGGTGACCAAAGTTGCCAAAACGTGTTTATTTCTGCTGAAAAACACGTTTTGACAATTTCAGCACACTGGGGTTAAGGGCTGACTCAGTGTGCTCTTCTGAGCCAGGCAGTTACACTGTGATTCTAAGGGCTGAGAAAACGCGTTTATTTCGGGCTGAAAAACACGTTTTGAAAACTGTGCTGTTCCTGCCCTATAAGTTACATGGTGCTGACCAAAGTTGCCAAAACGTGTTTATTTCTGCTGTAAAACACGTTTTGACAATTTCAGCACACTGGGGTTAAGGGCTGACTCAGTGTGCTCTTCTGAGACAGGCAGTTACACTGCGATTCTAAGAGCTGAGAAAACGCGTTTATTTCGGGCTGAAAAACACGTTTTGAAAACTGTGCTGTTCCTGCCATATAACTTACATGGTGGTGACCAAAGTTGCCAAAACGTGTTTATTTCTGCTGAAAAACACGTTTTGACAATTTCAGCACACTGGGGTTAAGGGCTGACTCAGTGTGCTCTTCTGAGACAGGCAGTTACACTGCGATTCTAAGAGCTGAGAAAACGCGTTTATTTCGGGCTGAAAAACACGTTTTGAAAACTGTGCTGTTCCTGCCCTATAACTTACATGGTGGTGACCAAAGTTGCCAAAACGTGTTTATTTCTGCTGAAAAACACGTTTTGACAATTTCAGCACACTGGGGTTAAGGGCTGACTCAGTTTGCTCTTCTGAGCCAGGCAGTTACACTGTGATTCTAAGGGCTGAGAAAACGCGTTTATTTCGGGCTGAAAAACACGTTTTGAAAACTGTGCTGTTTATGCCCTATAACTTACATGGTGGTGACCAAAGTTGCCAAAACGTGTTTATTTCTGCTGTAAAACACGTTTTGACAATTTCAGCACACTGGGGTTAAGGGCTGACTCAGTGTGCTCTTCTGAGACAGGCAGTTACACTGCGATTCTAAGAGCTGAGAAAACGCGTTTATTTCGGGCTGAAAAACACGTTTTGAAAACTGTGCTGTTCCTGCCCTATAACTTACATGGTGGTGACCAAAGTTGCCAAAACGTGTTTATTTCTGCTGAAAAACACGTTTTGACAATTTCAGCACACTGGGGTTAAGGGCTGACTCAGTGTGCTCTTCTGAGACAGGCAGTTACACTGCGATTCTAAGAGCTGAGAAAACGCGTTTATTTCGGGCTGAAAAACACGTTTTGAAAACTGTGCTGTTCCTGCCCTATAACTTACATGGTGGTGACCAAAGTTGCCAAAACGTGTTTATTTCTGCTGAAAAACACGTTTTGACAATTTCAGCACACTGGGGTTAAGGGCTGACTCAGTGTGCTCTTCTGAGACAGGCAGTTACACTGCGATTCTAAGAGCTGAGAAAACGCGTTTATTTCGGGCTGAAAAACACGTTTTGAAAACTGTGCTGTTCCTGCCCTATAACTTACATGGTGGTGACCAAAGTTGCCAAAACGTGTTTATTTCTGCTGAAAAACACGTTTTGACAATTTCAGCACACTGGGGTTAAGGGCTGACTCAGTTTGCTCTTCTGAGCCAGGCAGTTACACTGTGATTCTAAGGGCTGAGAAAACGCGTTTATTTCGGGCTGAAAAACACGTTTTGAAAACTGTGCTGTTCCTGCCCTAAAACTTACATGGTGGTGACCAAAGTTGCCAAAACGTGTTTATTTCTGCTGTAAAACACGTTTTGACAATTTCAGCACACTGGGGTTAAGGGCTGACTCAGTTTGCTCTTCTGAGCCAGGCAGTTACACTGTGATTCTAAGGGCTGAGAAAACGCGTTTATTTCGGGCTGAAAAACACGTTTTGAAAACTGTGCTGTTCCTGCCCTATAACTTACATGGTGGTGACCAAAGTTGCCAAAACGTGTTTATTTCTGCTGTAAAACACGTTTTGACAATTTCAGCACACTGGGGTTAAGGGCTGACTCAGTTTGCTCTTCTGAGCCAGGCAGTTACACTGTGATTCTAAGGGCTGAGAAAACGCGTTTATTTCGGGCTGAAAAACACGTTTTGAAAACTGTGCTGTTCCTGCCCTATAACTTACATGGTGGTGACCAAAGTTGCCAAAACGTGTTTATTTCTGCTGTAAAACACGTTTTGACAATTTCAGCACACTGGGGTTAAGGGCTGACTCAGTTTGCTCTTCTGAGACAGGCAGTTACACTGTGATTCTAAGGGCTGAGAAAACGCGTTTATTTCCGGCTGAAAAACACGTTTTGAAAACTGTGCTGTTCCTGCCCTATAACTTACATGGTGGTGACCAAAGTTGCCAAAACGTGTTTATTTCTGCTGAAAAACACGTTTTGACAATTTCAGCACACTGGGGTTAAGGGCTGACTCAGTGTGCTCTTCTGAGACAGGCAGTTACACTGCATTTCTAAGAGCTGAGAAAACGCGTTTATTTCGGGCTGAAAAACACGTTTTGAAAACTGTGCTGTTCCTGCCCTATAACTTACATGGTGGTGACCAAAGTTGCCAAAACGTGTTTATTTCTGCTGAAAAACACGTTTTGACAATTTCAGCACACTGGGGTTAAGGGCTGACTCAGTGTGCTCTTCTGAGACAGGCAGTTACACTGCGATTCTAAGAGCTGAGAAAACGCGTTTATTTCGGGCTGAAAAACACGTTTTGAAAACTGTGCTGTTCCTGCCCTATAACTTACATGGTGGTGACCAAAGTTGCCAAAACGTGTTTATTTCTGCTGAAAAACACGTTTTGACAATTTCAGCACACTGGGGTTAAGGGCTGATTCAGTTTGCTCTTCTGAGCCAGGCAGTTACACTGTGATTCTAAGGGCTGAGAAAACGCGTTTATTTCGGGCTGAAAAACACGTTTTGAAAACTGTGCTGTTTATGCCCTATAACTTACATGGTGGTGACCAAAGTTGCCAAAACGTGTTTATTTCTGCTGTAAAACACGTTTTGACAATTTCAGCACACTGGGGTTAAGGGCTGACTCAGTGTGCTCTTCTGAGACAGGCAGTTACACTGTGATTCTAAGGGCTGAGAAAACGCGTTCATTTCGGGCTGAAAAACACGTTTTGAAAACTGTGCTGTTCCTGCCCTATAAGTTACATGGTGGTGACCAAAGTTGCCAAAACGTGTTTATTTCTGCTGTAAAACACGTTTTGACAATTTCAGCACACTGGGGTTAAGGGCTGACTCACTGTGCTCTTCTGAGACAGGCAGTTACACTGCGATTCTAAGAGCTGAGAAAACGCGTTTATTTCGGGCTGAAAAACACGTTTTGAAAACTGTGCTGTTCATGCCATATAACTTACATGGTGGTGACCAAAGTTGCCAAAACGTGTTTATTTCTGCTGTAAAACACGTTTTGACAATTTCAGCACACTGGGGTTAAGGGCTGACTCACTGTGCTCTTCTGAGACAGGCAGTTACACTGCGATTCTAAGAGCTGAGAAAACGCGTTTATTTCGGGCTGAAAAACACGTTTTGAAAACTGTGCTGTTCCTGCCATATAACTTACATGGTGGTGACCAAAGTTGCCAAAACGTGTTTATTTCTGCTGAAAAACACGTTTTGACAATTTCAGCACACTGGGGTTAAGGGCTGACTCACTGTGCTCTTCTGAGACAGGCAGTCACACTGTGATTCTAAGGGCTGAGAAAACGCGTTTATTTCGGGCTGAAAAACACGTTTTGAAAACTGTGCTGTTCCTGCCCTATAAGTTACATGGTGCTGACCAAAGTTGCCAAAACGTGTTTATTTCTGCTGTAAAACACGTTTTGACAATTTCAGCACACTGGGGTTAAGGGCTGACTTAGTGTGCTCTTCTGAGACAGGCAGTTAAACTGCGATTCTAAGAGCTGAGAAAACGCGTTTATTTCGGGCTGAAAAACACGTTTTGAAAACTGTGCTGTTCCTGCCATATAACTTACATGGTGGTGACCAAAGTTGCCAAAACGTGTTTATTTCTGCTGAAAAACACGTTTTGACAATTTCAGCACACTGGGGTTAAGGGCTGACTCAGTGTGCTCTTCTGAGACAGGCAGTTACACTGTGATTCTAAGGGCTGAGAAAACGCGTTTATTTCGGGCTGAAAAACACGTTTTGAAAACTGTGCTGTTCCTGCCATATAACTTACCTGGTGGTGACCAAAGTTGCCAAAACGTGTTTATTTCTGCTGAAAAACACGTTTTGACAATTTCAGCACACTGGGGTTAAGGGCTGACTCACTGTGCTCTTCTGAGACAGGCAGTTACACTGTGATTCTAAGGGCTGAGAAAACGCGTTTATTTCGGGCTGAAAAACACGTTTTGAAAACTGTGCTGTTCCTGCCATATAACTTACATGGTGGTGACCAAAGTTGCCAAAACGTGTTTATTTCTGCTGAAAAACACGTTTTGACAATTTCAGCACACTGGGGTTAAGGGCTGACTCAGTGTGCTCTTCTGAGCCAGGCAGTTACACTGTGATTCTAAGGGCTGAGAAAACGCGTTTATTTCGGGCTGAAAAACACGTTTTGAAAACTGTGCTGTTCCTGCCCTATAAGTTACATGGTGCTGACCAAAGTTGCCAAAACGTGTTTATTTCTGCTGTAAAACACGTTTTGACAATTTCAGCACACTGGGGTTAAGGGCTGACTCAGTGTGCTCTTCTGAGACAGGCAGTTACACTGCGATTCTAAGAGCTGAGAAAACGCGTTTATTTCGGGCTGAAAAACACGTTTTGAAAACTGTGCTGTTCCTGCCATATAACTTACATGGTGGTGACCAAAGTTGCCAAAACGTGTTTATTTCTGCTGAAAAACACGTTTTGACAATTTCAGCACACTGGGGTTAAGGGCTGACTCAGTGTGCTCTTCTGAGCCAGGCAGTTACACTGTGATTCTAAGGGCTGAGAAAATGCGTTTATTTCGGGCTGAAAAACACGTTTTGAAAACTGTGCTGTTCCTGCCCTATAACTTACATGGTGGTGACCAAAGTTGCCAAAACGTGTTTATTTCTGCTGAAAAACACGTTTTGACAATTTCAGCACACTGGGGTTAAGGGCTGACTCAGTTTGCTCTTCTGAGCCAGGCAGTTACACTGTGATTCTAAGGGCTGAGAAAACGCGTTTATTTCGGGCTGAAAAACACGTTTTGAAAACTGTGCTGTTCCTGCCCTATAACTTACATGGTGGTGACCAAAGTTGCCAAAACGTGTTTATTTCTGCTGTAAAACACGTTTAGACAATTTCAGCACACTGGGGTTAAGGGCTGACTCAGTGTGCTCTTCTGAGCCAGGCAGTTACACTGTGATTCTAAGGGCTGAGAAAACGCGTTTATTTCGGGCTGAAAAACACGTTTTGAAAACTGTGCTGTTCCTGCCCTATAACTTACATGGTGGTGACCAAAGTTGCCAAAACGTGTTTATTTCTGGTGAAAAACACGTTTTGACAATTTCAGCACACTGGGGTTAAGGGCTGACTCAGTTTGCTCTTCTGAGCCAGGCAGTTACACTGTGATTCTAAGGGCTGAGAAAACGCGTTTATTTCGGGCTGAAAAACACGTTTTGAAAACTGTGCTGTTCCTGCCCTATAACTTACATGGTGGTGACCAAAGTTGCCAAAACGTGTTTATTTCTGCTGTAAAACACGTTTTGACAATTTCAGCACACTGGGGTTAAGGGCTGACTCAGTTTGCTCTTCTGAGACAGGCAGTTACACTGTGATTCTAAGGGCTGAGAAAACGCGTTTATTTCGGGCTGAAAAACACGTTTTGAAAACTGTGCTGTTCCTGCCCTATAACTTACATGGTGGTGACCAAAGTTGCCAAAACGTGTTTATTTCTGCTGAAAAACACGTTTTGACAATTTCAGCACACTGGGGTTAAGGGCTGACTCAGTGTGCTCTTCTGAGACAGGCAGTTACACTGCGTTTCTAAGAGCTGAGAAAACGCGTTTATTTCGGGCTGAAAAACACGTTTTGAAAACTGTGCTGTTCCTGCCCTATAACTTACATGGTGGTGACCAAAGTTGCCAAAACGTGTTTATTTCTGCTGAAAAACACGTTTTGACAATTTCAGCACACTGGGGTTAAGGGCTGACTCAGTGTGCTCTTCTGAGACAGGCAGTTACACTGCGATTCTAAGAGCTGGGAAAACGCGTTTATTTCGGGCTGAAAAACACGTTTTGAAAACTGTGCTGTTCCTGCCCTATAACTTACATGGTGGTGACCAAAGTTGCCAAAACGTGTTTATTTCTGCTGAAAAACACGTTTTGACAATTTCAGCACACTGGGGTTAAGGGCTGATTCAGTTTGCTCTTCTGAGCCAGGCAGTTACACTGTGATTCTAAGGGCTGAGAAAACGCGTTTATTTCGGGCTGAAAAACACGTTTTGAAAACTGTGCTGTTTATGCCCTATAACTTACATGGTGGTGACCAAAGTTGCCAAAACGTGTTTATTTCTGCTGTAAAACACGTTTTGACAATTTCAGCACACTGGGGTTAAGGGCTGACTCAGTGTGCTCTTCTGAGACAGGCAGTTACACTGTGATTCTAAGGGCTGAGAAAACGCGTTTATTTCGGGCTGAAAAACACGTTTTGAAAACTGTGCTGTTCCTGCCCTATAAGTTACATGGTGGTGACCAAAGTTGCCAAAACGTGTTTATTTCTGCTGTAAAACACGTTTTGACAATTTCAGCACACTGGGGTTAAGGGCTGACTCACTGTGCTCTTCTGAGACAGGCAGTTACACTGCGATTCTAAGAGCTGAGAAAACGCGTTTATTTCGGGCTGAAAAACACGTTTTGAAAACTGTGCTGTTCCTGCCATATAACTTACATGGTGGTGACCAAAGTTGCCAAAACGTGTTTATTTCTGCTGAAAAACACGTTTTGACAATTTCAGCACACTGGGGTTAAGGGCTGACTCACTGTGCTCTTCTGAGACAGGCAGTCACACTGTGATTCTAAGGGCTGAGAAAACGCGTTTATTTCGGGCTGAAAAACACGTTTTGAAAACTGTGCTGTTCCTGCCCTATAAGTTACATGGTGCTGACCAAAGTTGCCAAAACGTGTTTATTTCTGCTGTAAAACACGTTTTGACAATTTCAGCACACTGGGGTTAAGGGCTGACTCAGTGTGCTCTTCTGAGACAGGCAGTTAAACTGCGATTCTAAGAGCTGAGAAAACGCGTTTATTTCGGGCTGAAAAACACGTTTTGAAAACTGTGCTGTTCCTGCCATATAACTTACATGGTGGTGACCAAAGTTGCCAAAACGTGTTTATTTCTGCTGAAAAACACGTTTTGACAATTTCAGCACACTGGGGTTAAGGGCTGACTCAGTGTGCTCTTCTGAGACAGGCAGTTACACTGTGATTCTAAGGGCTGAGAAAACGCGTTTATTTCGGGCTGAAAAACACGTTTTGAAAACTGTGCTGTTCCTGCCATATAACTTACCTGGTGGTGACCAAAGTTGCCAAAACGTGTTTATTTCTGCTGAAAAACACGTTTTGACAATTTCAGCACACTGGGGTTAAGGGCTGACTCACTGTGCTCTTCTGAGACAGGCAGTTACACTGTGATTCTAAGGGCTGAGAAAACGCGTTTATTTCGGGCTGAAAAACACGTTTTGAAAACTGTGCTGTTCCTGCCATATAACTTACATGGTGGTGACCAAAGTTGCCAAAACGTGTTTATTTCTGCTGAAAAACACGTTTTGACAATTTCAGCACACTGGGGTTAAGGGCTGACTCAGTTTGCTCTTCTGAGCCAGGCAGTTACACTGTGATTCTAAGGGCTGAGAAAACGCGTTTATTTCGGGCTGAAAAACACGTTTTGAAAACTGTGCTGTTCCTGCCCTATAACTTACATGGTGGTGACCAAAGTTGCCAAAACGTGTTTATTTCTGCTGTAAAACACGTTTTGACAATTTCAGCACACTGGGGTTAAGGGCTGACTCAGTTTGCTCTTCTGAGACAGGCAGTTACACTGTGATTCTAAGGGCTGAGAAAACGCGTTTATTTCGGGCTGAAAAATACGTTTTGAAAACTGTGCTGTTCCTGCCCTATAACTTACATGGTGGTGACCAAAGTTGCCAAAACGTGTTTATTTCTGCTGAAAAACACGTTTTGACAATTTCAGCACACTGGGGTTAAGGGCTGACTCAGTGTGCTCTTCTGAGACAGGCAGTTACACTGCGTTTCTAAGAGCTGAGAAAACGCGTTTATTTCGGGCTGAAAAACACGTTTTGAAAACTGTGCTGTTCCTGCCCTATAACTTACATGGTGGTGACCAAAGTTGCCAAAACGTGTTTATTTCTGCTGAAAAACACGTTTTGACAATTTCAGCACACTGGGGTTAAGGGCTGACTCAGTGTGCTCTTCTGAGACAGGCAGTTACACTGCGATTCTAAGAGCTGGGAAAACGCGTTTATTTCGGGCTGAAAAACACGTTTTGAAAACTGTGCTGTTCCTGCCCTATAACTTACATGGTGGTGACCAAAGTTGCCAAAACGTGTTTATTTCTGCTGAAAAACACGTTTTGACAATTTCAGCACACTGGGGTTAAGGGCTGATTCAGTTTGCTCTTCTGAGCCAGGCAGTTACACTGTGATTCTAAGGGCTGAGAAAACGCGTTTATTTCGGGCTGAAAAACACGTTTTGAAAACTGTGCTGTTTATGCCCTATAACTTACATGGTGGTGACCAAAGTTGCCAAAACGTGTTTATTTCTGCTGTAAAACACGTTTTGACAATTTCAGCACACTGGGGTTAAGGGCTGACTCAGTGTGCTCTTCTGAGACAGGCAGTTACACTGTGATTCTAAGGGCTGAGAAAACGCGTTTATTTCGGGCTGAAAAACACGTTTTGAAAACTGTGCTGTTCCTGCCCTATAAGTTACATGGTGGTGACCAAAGTTGCCAAAACGTGTTTATTTCTGCTGTAAAACACGTTTTGACAATTTCAGCACACTGGGGTTAAGGGCTGACTCACTGTGCTCTTCTGAGACAGGCAGTTACACTGCGATTCTAAGAGCTGAGAAAACGCGTTTATTTCGGGCTGAAAAACACGTTTTGAAAACTGTGCTGTTCCTGCCATATAACTTACATGGTGGTGACCAAAGTTGCCAAAACGTGTTTATTTCTGCTGAAAAACACGTTTTGACAATTTCAGCACACTGGGGTTAAGGGCTGACTCACTGTGCTCTTCTGAGACAGGCAGTCACACTGTGATTCTAAGGGCTGAGAAAACGCGTTTATTTCGGGCTGAAAAACACGTTTTGAAAACTGTGCTGTTCCTGCCCTATAAGTTACATGGTGCTGACCAAAGTTGCCAAAACGTGTTTATTTCTGCTGTAAAACACGTTTTGACAATTTCAGCACACTGGGGTTAAGGGCTGACTCAGTGTGCTCTTCTGAGACAGGCAGTTAAACTGCGATTCTAAGAGCTGAGAAAACGCGTTTATTTCGGGCTGAAAAACACGTTTTGAAAACTGTGCTGTTCCTGCCATATAACTTACATGGTGGTGACCAAAGTTGCCAAAACGTGTTTATTTCTGCTGAAAAACACGTTTTGACAATTTCAGCACACTGGGGTTAAGGGCTGACTCAGTGTGCTCTTCTGAGACAGGCAGTTACACTGTGATTCTAAGGGCTGAGAAAACGCGTTTATTTCGGGCTGAAAAACACGTTTTGAAAACTGTGCTGTTCCTGCCATATAACTTACCTGGTGGTGACCAAAGTTGCCAAAACGTGTTTATTTCTGCTGAAAAACACGTTTTGACAATTTCAGCACACTGGGGTTAAGGGCTGACTCACTGTGCTCTTCTGAGACAGGCAGTTACACTGTGATTCTAAGGGCTGAGAAAACGCGTTTATTTCGGGCTGAAAAACACGTTTTGAAAACTGTGCTGTTCCTGCCATATAACTTACATGGTGGTGACCAAAGTTGCCAAAACGTGTTTATTTCTGCTGAAAAACACGTTTTGACAATTTCAGCACACTGGGGTTAAGGGCTGACTCAGTGTGCTCTTCTGAGCCAGGCAGTTACACTGTGATTCTAAGGGCTGAGAAAACGCGTTTATTTCGGGCTGAAAAACACGTTTTGAAAACTGTGCTGTTCCTGCCCTATAAGTTACATGGTGCTGACCAAAGTTGCCAAAACGTGTTTATTTCTGCTGTAAAACACGTTTTGACAATTTCAGCACACTGGGGTTAAGGGCTGACTCAGTGTGCTCTTCTGAGACAGGCAGTTACACTGCGATTCTAAGAGCTGAGAAAACGCGTTTATTTCGGGCTGAAAAACACGTTTTGAAAACTGTGCTGTTCCTGCCATATAACTTACATGGTGGTGACCAAAGTTGCCAAAACGTGTTTATTTCTGCTGAAAAACACGTTTTGACAATTTCAGCACACTGGGGTTAAGGGCTGACTCAGTGTGCTCTTCTGAGACAGGCAGTTACACTGCGATTCTAAGAGCTGAGAAAACGCGTTTATTTCGGGCTGAAAAACACGTTTTGAAAACTGTGCTGTTCCTGCCCTATAACTTACATGGTGGTGACCAAAGTTGCCAAAACGTGTTTATTTCTGCTGAAAAACACGTTTTGACAATTTCAGCACACTGGGGTTAAGGGCTGACTCAGTTTGCTCTTCTGAGCCAGGCAGTTACACTGTGATTCTAAGGGCTGAGAAAACGCGTTTATTTCGGGCTGAAAAACACGTTTTGAAAACTGTGCTGTTTATGCCCTATAACTTACATGGTGGTGACCAAAGTTGCCAAAACGTGTTTATTTCTGCTGTAAAACACGTTTTGACAATTTCAGCACACTGGGGTTAAGGGCTGACTCAGTGTGCTCTTCTGAGACAGGCAGTTACACTGCGATTCTAAGAGCTGAGAAAACGCGTTTATTTCGGGCTGAAAAACACGTTTTGAAAACTGTGCTGTTCCTGCCCTATAACTTACATGGTGGTGACCAAAGTTGCCAAAACGTGTTTATTTCTGCTGAAAAACACGTTTTGACAATTTCAGCACACTGGGGTTAAGGGCTGACTCAGTGTGCTCTTCTGAGACAGGCAGTTACACTGCGATTCTAAGAGCTGAGAAAACGCGTTTATTTCGGGCTGAAAAACACGTTTTGAAAACTGTGCTGTTCCTGCCCTATAACTTACATGGTGGTGACCAAAGTTGCCAAAACGTGTTTATTTCTGCTGAAAAACACGTTTTGACAATTTCAGCACACTGGGGTTAAGGGCTGACTCAGTGTGCTCTTCTGAGACAGGCAGTTACACTGCGATTCTAAGAGCTGAGAAAACGCGTTTATTTCGGGCTGAAAAACACGTTTTGAAAACTGTGCTGTTCCTGCCCTATAACTTACATGGTGGTGACCAAAGTTGCCAAAACGTGTTTATTTCTGCTGAAAAACACGTTTTGACAATTTCAGCACACTGGGGTTAAGGGCTGACTCAGTTTGCTCTTCTGAGCCAGGCAGTTACACTGTGATTCTAAGGGCTGAGAAAACGCGTTTATTTCGGGCTGAAAAACACGTTTTGAAAACTGTGCTGTTCCTGCCCTAAAACTTACATGGTGGTGACCAAAGTTGCCAAAACGTGTTTATTTCTGCTGTAAAACACGTTTTGACAATTTCAGCACACTGGGGTTAAGGGCTGACTCAGTTTGCTCTTCTGAGCCAGGCAGTTACACTGTGATTCTAAGGGCTGAGAAAACGCGTTTATTTCGGGCTGAAAAACACGTTTTGAAAACTGTGCTGTTCCTGCCCTATAACTTACATGGTGGTGACCAAAGTTGCCAAAACGTGTTTATTTCTGCTGTAAAACACGTTTTGACAATTTCAGCACACTGGGGTTAAGGGCTGACTCAGTTTGCTCTTCTGAGCCAGGCAGTTACACTGTGATTCTAAGGGCTGAGAAAACGCGTTTATTTCGGGCTGAAAAACACGTTTTGAAAACTGTGCTGTTCCTGCCCTATAACTTACATGGTGGTGACCAAAGTTGCCAAAACGTGTTTATTTCTGCTGTAAAACACGTTTTGACAATTTCAGCACACTGGGGTTAAGGGCTGACTCAGTTTGCTCTTCTGAGACAGGCAGTTACACTGTGATTCTAAGGGCTGAGAAAACGCGTTTATTTCCGGCTGAAAAACACGTTTTGAAAACTGTGCTGTTCCTGCCCTATAACTTACATGGTGGTGACCAAAGTTGCCAAAACGTGTTTATTTCTGCTGAAAAACACGTTTTGACAATTTCAGCACACTGGGGTTAAGGGCTGACTCAGTGTGCTCTTCTGAGACAGGCAGTTACACTGCATTTCTAAGAGCTGAGAAAACGCGTTTATTTCGGGCTGAAAAACACGTTTTGAAAACTGTGCTGTTCCTGCCCTATAACTTACATGGTGGTGACCAAAGTTGCCAAAACGTGTTTATTTCTGCTGAAAAACACGTTTTGACAATTTCAGCACACTGGGGTTAAGGGCTGACTCAGTGTGCTCTTCTGAGACAGGCAGTTACACTGCGATTCTAAGAGCTGAGAAAACGCGTTTATTTCGGGCTGAAAAACACGTTTTGAAAACTGTGCTGTTCCTGCCCTATAACTTACATGGTGGTGACCAAAGTTGCCAAAACGTGTTTATTTCTGCTGAAAAACACGTTTTGACAATTTCAGCACACTGGGGTTAAGGGCTGATTCAGTTTGCTCTTCTGAGCCAGGCAGTTACACTGTGATTCTAAGGGCTGAGAAAACGCGTTTATTTCGGGCTGAAAAACACGTTTTGAAAACTGTGCTGTTTATGCCCTATAACTTACATGGTGGTGACCAAAGTTGCCAAAACGTGTTTATTTCTGCTGTAAAACACGTTTTGACAATTTCAGCACACTGGGGTTAAGGGCTGACTCAGTGTGCTCTTCTGAGACAGGCAGTTACACTGTGATTCTAAGGGCTGAGAAAACGCGTTCATTTCGGGCTGAAAAACACGTTTTGAAAACTGTGCTGTTCCTGCCCTATAAGTTACATGGTGGTGACCAAAGTTGCCAAAACGTGTTTATTTCTGCTGTAAAACACGTTTTGACAATTTCAGCACACTGGGGTTAAGGGCTGACTCACTGTGCTCTTCTGAGACAGGCAGTTACACTGCGATTCTAAGAGCTGAGAAAACGCGTTTATTTCGGGCTGAAAAACACGTTTTGAAAACTGTGCTGTTCATGCCATATAACTTACATGGTGGTGACCAAAGTTGCCAAAACGTGTTTATTTCTGCTGTAAAACACGTTTTGACAATTTCAGCACACTGGGGTTAAGGGCTGACTCACTGTGCTCTTCTGAGACAGGCAGTTACACTGCGATTCTAAGAGCTGAGAAAACGCGTTTATTTCGGGCTGAAAAACACGTTTTGAAAACTGTGCTGTTCCTGCCATATAACTTACATGGTGGTGACCAAAGTTGCCAAAACGTGTTTATTTCTGCTGAAAAACACGTTTTGACAATTTCAGCACACTGGGGTTAAGGGCTGACTCACTGTGCTCTTCTGAGACAGGCAGTCACACTGTGATTCTAAGGGCTGAGAAAACGCGTTTATTTCGGGCTGAAAAACACGTTTTGAAAACTGTGCTGTTCCTGCCCTATAAGTTACATGGTGCTGACCAAAGTTGCCAAAACGTGTTTATTTCTGCTGTAAAACACGTTTTGACAATTTCAGCACACTGGGGTTAAGGGCTGACTTAGTGTGCTCTTCTGAGACAGGCAGTTAAACTGCGATTCTAAGAGCTGAGAAAACGCGTTTATTTCGGGCTGAAAAACACGTTTTGAAAACTGTGCTGTTCCTGCCATATAACTTACATGGTGGTGACCAAAGTTGCCAAAACGTGTTTATTTCTGCTGAAAAACACGTTTTGACAATTTCAGCACACTGGGGTTAAGGGCTGACTCAGTGTGCTCTTCTGAGACAGGCAGTTACACTGTGATTCTAAGGGCTGAGAAAACGCGTTTATTTCGGGCTGAAAAACACGTTTTGAAAACTGTGCTGTTCCTGCCATATAACTTACCTGGTGGTGACCAAAGTTGCCAAAACGTGTTTATTTCTGCTGAAAAACACGTTTTGACAATTTCAGCACACTGGGGTTAAGGGCTGACTCACTGTGCTCTTCTGAGACAGGCAGTTACACTGTGATTCTAAGGGCTGAGAAAACGCGTTTATTTCGGGCTGAAAAACACGTTTTGAAAACTGTGCTGTTCCTGCCATATAACTTACATGGTGGTGACCAAAGTTGCCAAAACGTGTTTATTTCTGCTGAAAAACACGTTTTGACAATTTCAGCACACTGGGGTTAAGGGCTGACTCAGTGTGCTCTTCTGAGCCAGGCAGTTACACTGTGATTCTAAGGGCTGAGAAAACGCGTTTATTTCGGGCTGAAAAACACGTTTTGAAAACTGTGCTGTTCCTGCCCTATAAGTTACATGGTGCTGACCAAAGTTGCCAAAACGTGTTTATTTCTGCTGTAAAACACGTTTTGACAATTTCAGCACACTGGGGTTAAGGGCTGACTCAGTGTGCTCTTCTGAGACAGGCAGTTACACTGCGATTCTAAGAGCTGAGAAAACGCGTTTATTTCGGGCTGAAAAACACGTTTTGAAAACTGTGCTGTTCCTGCCATATAACTTACATGGTGGTGACCAAAGTTGCCAAAACGTGTTTATTTCTGCTGAAAAACACGTTTTGACAATTTCAGCACACTGGGGTTAAGGGCTGACTCAGTGTGCTCTTCTGAGCCAGGCAGTTACACTGTGATTCTAAGGGCTGAGAAAATGCGTTTATTTCGGGCTGAAAAACACGTTTTGAAAACTGTGCTGTTCCTGCCCTATAACTTACATGGTGGTGACCAAAGTTGCCAAAACGTGTTTATTTCTGCTGAAAAACACGTTTTGACAATTTCAGCACACTGGGGTTAAGGGCTGACTCAGTTTGCTCTTCTGAGCCAGGCAGTTACACTGTGATTCTAAGGGCTGAGAAAACGCGTTTATTTCGGGCTGAAAAACACGTTTTGAAAACTGTGCTGTTCCTGCCCTATAACTTACATGGTGGTGACCAAAGTTGCCAAAACGTGTTTATTTCTGCTGTAAAACACGTTTAGACAATTTCAGCACACTGGGGTTAAGGGCTGACTCAGTGTGCTCTTCTGAGCCAGGCAGTTACACTGTGATTCTAAGGGCTGAGAAAACGCGTTTATTTCGGGCTGAAAAACACGTTTTGAAAACTGTGCTGTTCCTGCCCTATAACTTACATGGTGGTGACCAAAGTTGCCAAAACGTGTTTATTTCTGGTGAAAAACACGTTTTGACAATTTCAGCACACTGGGGTTAAGGGCTGACTCAGTTTGCTCTTCTGAGCCAGGCAGTTACACTGTGATTCTAAGGGCTGAGAAAACGCGTTTATTTCGGGCTGAAAAACACGTTTTGAAAACTGTGCTGTTCCTGCCCTATAACTTACATGGTGGTGACCAAAGTTGCCAAAACGTGTTTATTTCTGCTGTAAAACACGTTTTGACAATTTCAGCACACTGGGGTTAAGGGCTGACTCAGTGTGCTCTTCTGAGCCAGGCAGTTACACTGTGATTCTAAGGGCTGAGAAAACGCGTTTATTTCGAGCTGAAAAACACGTTTTGAAAACTGTGCTGTTCCTGCCATATAACTTACATGGTGGTGACCAAAGTTGCCAAAACGTGTTTATTTCTGCTGAAAAACACGTTTTGACAATTTCAGCACACTGGGGTTAAGGGCTGACTCACTGTGCTCTTCTGAGACAGGCAGTTACACTGTGATTCTAAGGGCAGAGAAAACGCGTTTATTTCGGGCTGAAAAACACGTTTTGAAAACTGTGCTGTTCCTGCCATATAACTTACCTGGTGGTGACCAAAGTTGCCAAAACGTGTTTATTTCTGCTGAAAAACACGTTTTGACAATTTCAGCACACTGGGGTTAAGGGCTGACTCACTGTGCTCTTCTGAGACAGGCAGTTACACTGCGATTCTAAGAGCTGAGAAAACGCGTTTATTTCGGGCTGAAAAACACGTTTTGAAAACTGTGCTGTTCATGCCATATAACTTACATGGTGGTGAGCAAAGTTGCCAAAACGTGTTTATTTCTGCTGTAAAACACGTTTTGACAATTTCAGCACACTGGGGTTAAGGGCTGACTCACTGTGCTCTTCTGAGACAGGCAGTTACACTGCGATTCTAAGAGCTGAGAAAACGCGTTTATTTCGGGCTGAAAAACACGTTTTGAAAACTGTGCTGTTCCTGCCATATAACTTACATGGTGGTGACCAAAGTTGCCAAAACGTGTTTATTTCTGCTGAAAAACACGTTTTGACAATTTCAGCACACTGGGGTTAAGGGCTGACTCACTGTGCTCTTCTGAGACAGGCAGTCACACTGTGATTCTAAGGGCTGAGAAAACGCGTTTATTTCGGGCTGAAAAACACGTTTTGAAAACTGTGCTGTTCCTGCCCTATAAGTTACATGGTGCTGACCAAAGTTGCCAAAACGTGTTTATTTCTGCTGTAAAACACGTTTTGACAATTTCAGCACACTGGGGTTAAGGGCTGACTTAGTGTGCTCTTCTGAGACAGGCAGTTAAACTGCGATTCTAAGAGCTGAGAAAACGCGTTTATTTCGGGCTGAAAAACACGTTTTGAAAACTGTGCTGTTCCTGCCATATAACTTACATGGTGGTGACCAAAGTTGCCAAAACGTGTTTATTTCTGCTGAAAAACACGTTTTGACAATTTCAGCACACTGGGGTTAAGGGCTGACTCAGTGTGCTCTTCTGAGACAGGCAGTTACACTGTGATTCTAAGGGCTGAGAAAACGCGTTTATTTCGGGCTGAAAAACACGTTTTGAAAACTGTGCTGTTCCTGCCATATAACTTACCTGGTGGTGACCAAAGTTGCCAAAACGTGTTTATTTCTGCTGAAAAACACGTTTTGACAATTTCAGCACACTGGGGTTAAGGGCTGACTCACTGTGCTCTTCTGAGACAGGCAGTTACACTGTGATTCTAAGGGCTGAGAAAACGCGTTTATTTCGGGCTGAAAAACACGTTTTGAAAACTGTGCTGTTCCTGCCATATAACTTACATGGTGGTGACCAAAGTTGCCAAAACGTGTTTATTTCTGCTGAAAAACACGTTTTGACAATTTCAGCACACTGGGGTTAAGGGCTGACTCAGTGTGCTCTTCTGAGCCAGGCAGTTACACTGTGATTCTAAGGGCTGAGAAAACGCGTTTATTTCGGGCTGAAAAACACGTTTTGAAAACTGTGCTGTTCCTGCCCTATAAGTTACATGGTGCTGACCAAAGTTGCCAAAACGTGTTTATTTCTGCTGTAAAACACGTTTTGACAATTTCAGCACACTGGGGTTAAGGGCTGACTCAGTGTGCTCTTCTGAGACAGGCAGTTACACTGCGATTCTAAGAGCTGAGAAAACGCGTTTATTTCGGGCTGAAAAACACGTTTTGAAAACTGTGCTGTTCCTGCCATATAACTTACATGGTGGTGACCAAAGTTGCCAAAACGTGTTTATTTCTGCTGAAAAACACGTTTTGACAATTTCAGCACACTGGGGTTAAGGGCTGACTCAGTGTGCTCTTCTGAGCCAGGCAGTTACACTGTGATTCTAAGGGCTGAGAAAATGCGTTTATTTCGGGCTGAAAAACACGTTTTGAAAACTGTGCTGTTCCTGCCCTATAACTTACATGGTGGTGACCAAAGTTGCCAAAACGTGTTTATTTCTGCTGAAAAACACGTTTTGACAATTTCAGCACACTGGGGTTAAGGGCTGACTCAGTTTGCTCTTCTGAGCCAGGCAGTTACACTGTGATTCTAAGGGCTGAGAAAACGCGTTTATTTCGGGCTGAAAAACACGTTTTGAAAACTGTGCTGTTCCTGCCCTATAACTTACATGGTGGTGACCAAAGTTGCCAAAACGTGTTTATTTCTGCTGTAAAACACGTTTAGACAATTTCAGCACACTGGGGTTAAGGGCTGACTCAGTGTGCTCTTCTGAGCCAGGCAGTTACACTGTGATTCTAAGGGCTGAGAAAACGCGTTTATTTCGGGCTGAAAAACACGTTTTGAAAACTGTGCTGTTCCTGCCCTATAACTTACATGGTGGTGACCAAAGTTGCCAAAACGTGTTTATTTCTGGTGAAAAACACGTTTTGACAATTTCAGCACACTGGGGTTAAGGGCTGACTCAGTTTGCTCTTCTGAGCCAGGCAGTTACACTGTGATTCTAAGGGCTGAGAAAACGCGTTTATTTCGGGCTGAAAAACACGTTTTGAAAACTGTGCTGTTCCTGCCCTATAACTTACATGGTGGTGACCAAAGTTGCCAAAACGTGTTTATTTCTGCTGTAAAACACGTTTTGACAATTTCAGCACACTGGGGTTAAGGGCTGACTCAGTGTGCTCTTCTGAGCCAGGCAGTTACACTGTGATTCTAAGGGCTGAGAAAACGCGTTTATTTCGAGCTGAAAAACACGTTTTGAAAACTGTGCTGTTCCTGCCATATAACTTACATGGTGGTGACCAAAGTTGCCAAAACGTGTTTATTTCTGCTGAAAAACACGTTTTGACAATTTCAGCACACTGGGGTTAAGGGCTGACTCACTGTGCTCTTCTGAGACAGGCAGTTACACTGTGATTCTAAGGGCAGAGAAAACGCGTTTATTTCGGGCTGAAAAACACGTTTTGAAAACTGTGCTGTTCCTGCCATATAACTTACCTGGTGGTGACCAAAGTTGCCAAAACGTGTTTATTTCTGCTGAAAAACACGTTTTGACAATTTCAGCACACTGGGGTTAAGGGCTGACTCACTGTGCTCTTCTGAGACAGGCAGTTACACTGTGATTCTAAGGGCTGAGAAAACGCGTTTATTTCGGGCTGAAAAACACGTTTTGAAAACTGTGCTGTTCCTGCCATATAACTTACATGGTGGTGACCAAAGTTGCCAAAACGTGTTTATTTCTGCTGAAAAACACGTTTTGACAATTTCAGCACACTGGGGTTAAGGGCTGACTCAGTTTGCTCTTCTGAGCCAGGCAGTTACACTGTGATTCTAAGGGCTGAGAAAACGCGTTTATTTCGGGCTGAAAAACACGTTTTGAAAACTGTGCTGTTCCTGCCCTATAACTTACATGGTGGTGACCAAAGTTGCCAAAACGTGTTTATTTCTGCTGTAAAACACGTTTTGACAATTTCAGCACACTGGGGTTAAGGGCTGACTCACTGTGCTCTTCTGAGACAGGCAGTTACACTGCGATTCTAAGAGCTGAGAAAACGCGTTTATTTCGGGCTGAAAAACACGTTTTGAAAACTGTGCTGTTCCTGCCATATAACTTACATGGTGGTGACCAAAGTTGCCAAAACGTGTTTATTTCTGCTGAAAAACACGTTTTGACAATTTCAGCACACTGGGGTTAAGGGCTGACTCACTGTGCTCTTCTGAGACAGGCAGTTACACTGTGATTCTAAGGGCTGAGAAAACGCGTTTATTTCGGGCTGAAAAACACGTTTTGAAAACTGTGCTGTTTATGCCCTATAACTTACATGGTGGTGACCAAAGTTGCCAAAACGTGTTTATTTCTGCTGTAAAACACGTTTTGACAATTTCAGCACACTGGGGTTAAGGGCTGACTCAGTGTGCTCTTCTGAGACATGCAGTTACACTGTGATTCTAAGGGCTGAGAAAACGCGTTTATTTCGGGCTGAAAAACACGTTTTGAAAACTGTGCTGTTCCTGCCCTATAAGTTACATGGTGGTGACCAAAGTTGCCAAAACGTGTTTATTTCTGCTGTAAAACACGTTTTGACAATTTCAGCACACTGGGGTTAAGGGCTGACTCACTGTGCTCTTCTGAGACAGGCAGTTACACTGCGATTCTAAGAGCTGAGAAAACGCGTTTATTTCGGGCTGAAAAACACGTTTTGAAAACTGTGCTGTTCATGCCATATAACTTACATGGTGGTGACCAAAGTTGCCAAAACGTGTTTATTTCTGCTGTAAAACACGTTTTGACAATTTCAGCACACTGGGGTTAAGGGCTGACTCACTGTGCTCTTCTGAGACAGGCAGTTACACTGCGATTCTAAGAGCTGAGAAAACGCGTTTATTTCGGGCTGAAAAACACGTTTTGAAAACTGTGCTGTTCCTGCCATATAACTTACATGGTGGTGACCAAAGTTGCCAAAACGTGTTTATTTCTGCTGAAAAACACGTTTTGACAATTTCAGCACACTGGGGTTAAGGGCTGACTCACTGTGCTCTTCTGAGACAGGCAGTCACACTGTGATTCTAAGGGCTGAGAAAACGCGTTTATTTCGGGCTGAAAAACACGTTTTGAAAACTGTGCTGTTCCTGCCCTATAAGTTACATGGTGGTGACCAAAGTTGCCAAAACGTGTTTATTTCTGCTGTAAAACACGTTTTGACAATTTCAGCACACTGGGGTTAAGGGCTGATTCAGTTTGCTCTTCTGAGCCAGGCAGTTACACTGTGATTCTAAGGGCTGAGAAAACGCGTTTATTTCGGGCTGAAAAACACGTTTTGAAAACTGTGCTGTTTATGCCCTATAACTTACATGGTGGTGACCAAAGTTGCCAAAACGTGTTTATTTCTGCTGTAAAACACGTTTTGACAATTTCAGCACACTGGGGTTAAGGGCTGACTCAGTGTGCTCTTCTGAGACAGGCAGTTACACTGTGATTCTAAGGGCTGAGAAAACGCCTTTATTTCGGGCTGAAAAACACGTTTTGAAAACTGTGCTGTTCCTGCCCTATAAGTTACATGGTGGTGACCAAAGTTGCCAAAACGTGTTTATTTCTGCTGTAAAACACGTTTTGACAATTTCAGCACACTGGGGTTAAGGGCTGACTCACTGTGCTCTTCTGAGACAGGCAGTTACACTGCGATTCTAAGAGCTGAGAAAACGCGTTTATTTCGGGCTGAAAAACACGTTTTGAAAACTGTGCTGTTCATGCCATATAACTTACATGGTGGTGACCTAAGTTGCCAAAACGTGTTTATTTCTGCTGTAAAACACGTTTTGACAATTTCAGCACACTGGGGTTAAGGGCTGACTCACTGTGCTCTTCTGAGACAGGCAGTTACACTGCGATTCTAAGAGCTGAGAAAACGCGTTTATTTCGGGCTGAAAAACACGTTTTGAAAACTGTGCTGTTCCTGCCATATAACTTACATGGTGGTGACCAAAGTTGCCAAAACGTGTTTATTTCTGCTGAAAAACACGTTTTGACAATTTCAGCACACTGGGGTTAAGGGCTGACTCACTGTGCTCTTCTGAGACAGGCAGTCACACTGTGATTCTAAGGGCTGAGAAAACGCGTTTATTTCGGGCTGAAAAACACGTTTTGAAAACTGTGCTGTTCCTGCCCTATAAGTTACATGGTGCTGACCAAAGTTGCCAAAACGTGTTTATTTCTGCTGTAAAACACGTTTTGACAATTTCAGCACACTGGGGTTAAGGGCTGACTCAGTGTGCTCTTCTGAGACAGGCAGTTACACTGTGATTCTAAGGGCAGAGAAAACGCGTTTATTTCGGGCTGAAAAACACGTTTTGAAAACTGTGCTGTTCCTGCCATATAACTTACCTGGTGGTGACCAAAGTTGCCAAAACGTGTTTATTTCTGCTGAAAAACACGTTTTGACAATTTCAGCACACTGGGGTTAAGGGCTGACTCACTGTGCTCTTCTGAGACAGGCAGTTACACTGTGATTCTAAGGGCTGAGAAAACGCGTTTATTTCGGGCTGAAAAACACGTTTTGAAAACTGTGCTGTTCCTGCCATATAACTTACATGGTGGTGACCAAAGTTGCCAAAACGTGTTTATTTCTGCTGAAAAACACGTTTTGACAATTTCAGCACACTGGGGTTAAGGGCTGACTCAGTTTGCTCTTCTGAGCCAGGCAGTTACACTGTGATTCTAAGGGCTGAGAAAACGCGTTTATTTCGGGCTGAAAAACACGTTTTGAAAACTGTGCTGTTCCTGCCCTATAACTTACATGGTGGTGACCAAAGTTGCCAAAACGTGTTTATTTCTGCTGTAAAACACGTTTTGACAATTTCAGCACACTGGGGTTAAGGGCTGACTCACTGTGCTCTTCTGAGACAGGCAGTTACACTGCGATTCTAAGAGCTGAGAAAACGCGTTTATTTCGGGCTGAAAAACACGTTTTGAAAACTGTGCTGTTCCTGCCATATAACTTACATGGTGGTGACCAAAGTTGCCAAAACGTGTTTATTTCTGCTGAAAAACACGTTTTGACAATTTCAGCACACTGGGGTTAAGGGCTGACTCACTGTGCTCTTCTGAGACAGGCAGTTACACTGTGATTCTAAGGGCTGAGAAAACGCGTTTATTTCGGGCTGAAAAACACGTTTTGAAAACTGTGCTGTTTATGCCCTATAACTTACATGGTGGTGACCAAAGTTGCCAAAACGTGTTTATTTCTGCTGTAAAACACGTTTTGACAATTTCAGCACACTGGGGTTAAGGGCTGACTCAGTGTGCTCTTCTGAGACATGCAGTTACACTGTGATTCTAAGGGCTGAGAAAACGCGTTTATTTCGGGCTGAAAAACACGTTTTGAAAACTGTGCTGTTCCTGCCCTATAAGTTACATGGTGGTGACCAAAGTTGCCAAAACGTGTTTATTTCTGCTGTAAAACACGTTTTGACAATTTCAGCACACTGGGGTTAAGGGCTGACTCACTGTGCTCTTCTGAGACAGGCAGTTACACTGCGATTCTAAGAGCTGAGAAAACGCGTTTATTTCGGGCTGAAAAACACGTTTTGAAAACTGTGCTGTTCATGCCATATAACTTACATGGTGGTGACCAAAGTTGCCAAAACGTGTTTATTTCTGCTGTAAAACACGTTTTGACAATTTCAGCACACTGGGGTTAAGGGCTGACTCACTGTGCTCTTCTGAGACAGGCAGTTACACTGCGATTCTAAGAGCTGAGAAAACGCGTTTATTTCGGGCTGAAAAACACGTTTTGAAAACTGTGCTGTTCCTGCCATATAACTTACATGGTGGTGACCAAAGTTGCCAAAACGTGTTTATTTCTGCTGAAAAACACGTTTTGACAATTTCAGCACACTGGGGTTAAGGGCTGACTCACTGTGCTCTTCTGAGACAGGCAGTCACACTGTGATTCTAAGGGCTGAGAAAACGCGTTTATTTCGGGCTGAAAAACACGTTTTGAAAACTGTGCTGTTCCTGCCCTATAAGTTACATGGTGGTGACCAAAGTTGCCAAAACGTGTTTATTTCTGCTGTAAAACACGTTTTGACAATTTCAGCACACTGGGGTTAAGGGCTGATTCAGTTTGCTCTTCTGAGCCAGGCAGTTACACTGTGATTCTAAGGGCTGAGAAAACGCGTTTATTTCGGGCTGAAAAACACGTTTTGAAAACTGTGCTGTTTATGCCCTATAACTTACATGGTGGTGACCAAAGTTGCCAAAACGTGTTTATTTCTGCTGTAAAACACGTTTTGACAATTTCAGCACACTGGGGTTAAGGGCTGACTCAGTGTGCTCTTCTGAGACAGGCAGTTACACTGTGATTCTAAGGGCTGAGAAAACGCCTTTATTTCGGGCTGAAAAACACGTTTTGAAAACTGTGCTGTTCCTGCCCTATAAGTTACATGGTGGTGACCAAAGTTGCCAAAACGTGTTTATTTCTGCTGTAAAACACGTTTTGACAATTTCAGCACACTGGGGTTAAGGGCTGACTCACTGTGCTCTTCTGAGACAGGCAGTTACACTGCGATTCTAAGAGCTGAGAAAACGCGTTTATTTCGGGCTGAAAAACACGTTTTGAAAACTGTGCTGTTCATGCCATATAACTTACATGGTGGTGACCTAAGTTGCCAAAACGTGTTTATTTCTGCTGTAAAACACGTTTTGACAATTTCAGCACACTGGGGTTAAGGGCTGACTCACTGTGCTCTTCTGAGACAGGCAGTTACACTGCGATTCTAAGAGCTGAGAAAACGCGTTTATTTCGGGCTGAAAAACACGTTTTGAAAACTGTGCTGTTCCTGCCATATAACTTACATGGTGGTGACCAAAGTTGCCAAAACGTGTTTATTTCTGCTGAAAAACACGTTTTGACAATTTCAGCACACTGGGGTTAAGGGCTGACTCACTGTGCTCTTCTGAGACAGGCAGTCACACTGTGATTCTAAGGGCTGAGAAAACGCGTTTATTTCGGGCTGAAAAACACGTTTTGAAAACTGTGCTGTTCCTGCCCTATAAGTTACATGGTGCTGACCAAAGTTGCCAAAACGTGTTTATTTCTGCTGTAAAACACGTTTTGACAATTTCAGCACACTGGGGTTAAGGGCTGACTCAGTGTGCTCTTCTGAGACAGGCAGTTAAACTGCGATTCTAAGAGCTGAGAAAACGCGTTTATTTCGGGCTGAAAAACACGTTTTGAAAACTGTGCTGTTCCTGCCATATAACTTACATGGTGGTGACCAAAGTTGCCAAAACGTGTTTATTTCTGCTGAAAAACACGTTTTGACAATTTCAGCACACTGGGGTTAAGGGCTGACTCAGTGTGCTCTTCTGAGACAGGCAGTTACACTGTGATTCTAAGGGCTGAGAAAACGCGTTTATTTCGGGCTGAAAAACACGTTTTGAAAACTGTGCTGTTCCTGCCATATAACTTACCTGGTGGTGACCAAAGTTGCCAAAACGTGTTTATTTCTGCTGAAAAACACGTTTTGACAATTTCAGCACACTGGGGTTAAGGGCTGACTCACTGTGCTCTTCTGAGACAGGCAGTTACACTGTGATTCTAAGGGCTGAGAAAACGCGTTTATTTCGGGCTGAAAAACACGTTTTGAAAACTGTGCTGTTCCTGCCATATAACTTACATGGTGGTGACCAAAGTTGCCAAAACGTGTTTATTTCTGCTGAAAAACACGTTTTGACAATTTCAGCACACTGGGGTTAAGGGCTGACTCAGTGTGCTCTTCTGAGCCAGGCAGTTACACTGTGATTCTAAGGGCTGAGAAAACGCGTTTATTTCGGGCTGAAAAACACGTTTTGAAAACTGTGCTGTTCCTGCCCTATAAGTTACATGGTGCTGACCAAAGTTGCCAAAACGTGTTTATTTCTGCTGTAAAACACGTTTTGACAATTTCAGCACACTGGGGTTAAGGGCTGACTCAGTGTGCTCTTCTGAGACAGGCAGTTACACTGCGATTCTAAGAGCTGAGAAAACGCGTTTATTTCGGGCTGAAAAACACGTTTTGAAAACTGTGCTGTTCCTGCCATATAACTTACATGGTGGTGACCAAAGTTGCCAAAACGTGTTTATTTCTGCTGAAAAACACGTTTTGACAATTTCAGCACACTGGGGTTAAGGGCTGACTCAGTGTGCTCTTCTGAGCCAGGCAGTTACACTGTGATTCTAAGGGCTGAGAAAATGCGTTTATTTCGGGCTGAAAAACACGTTTTGAAAACTGTGCTGTTCCTGCCCTATAACTTACATGGTGGTGACCAAAGTTGCCAAAACGTGTTTATTTCTGCTGTAAAACACGTTTAGACAATTTCAGCACACTGGGGTTAAGGGCTGACTCAGTGTGCTCTTCTGAGCCAGGCAGTTACACTGTGATTCTAAGGGCTGAGAAAACGCGTTTATTTCGGGCTGAAAAACACGTTTTGAAAACTGTGCTGTTCCTGCCCTATAACTTACATGGTGGTGACCAAAGTTGCCAAAACGTGTTTATTTCTGGTGAAAAACACGTTTTGACAATTTCAGCACACTGGGGTTAAGGGCTGACTCAGTTTGCTCTTCTGAGCCAGGCAGTTACACTGTGATTCTAAGGGCTGAGAAAACGCGTTTATTTCGGGCTGAAAAACACGTTTTGAAAACTGTGCTGTTCCTGCCCTATAACTTACATGGTGGTGACCAAAGTTGCCAAAACGTGTTTATTTCTGCTGTAAAACACGTTTTGACAATTTCAGCACACTGGGGTTAAGGGCTGACTCAGTGTGCTCTTCTGAGCCAGGCAGTTACACTGTGATTCTAAGGGCTGAGAAAACGCGTTTATTTCGAGCTGAAAAACACGTTTTGAAAACTGTGCTGTTCCTGCCATATAACTTACATGGTGGTGACCAAAGTTGCCAAAACGTGTTTATTTCTGCTGAAAAACACGTTTTGACAATTTCAGCACACTGGGGTTAAGGGCTGACTCACTGTGCTCTTCTGAGACAGGCAGTTACACTGTGATTCTAAGGGCAGAGAAAACGCGTTTATTTCGGGCTGAAAAACACGTTTTGAAAACTGTGCTGTTCCTGCCATATAACTTACCTGGTGGTGACCAAAGTTGCCAAAACGTGTTTATTTCTGCTGAAAAACACGTTTTGACAATTTCAGCACACTGGGGTTAAGGGCTGACTCAGCTTGCTCTTCTGAGCCAGGCAGTTACACTGTGATTCTAAGGGCTGAGAAAACGCGTTTATTTCGGGCTGAAAAACACGTTTTGAAAACTGTGCTGTTCCTGCCCTATAACTTACATGGTGGTGACCAAAGTTGCCAAAACGTGTTTATTTCTGCTGTAAAACACGTTTTGACAATTTCAGCACACTGGGGTTAAGGGCTGACTCACTGTGCTCTTCTGAGACAGGCAGTTACACTGCGATTCTAAGAGCTGAGAAAACGCGTTTATTTCGGGCTGAAAAACACGTTTTGAAAACTGTGCTGTTCCTGCCATATAACTTACATGGTGGTGACCAAAGTTGCCAAAACGTGTTTATTTCTGCTGAAAAACACGTTTTGACAATTTCAGCACACTGGGGTTAAGGGCTGACTCACTGTGCTCTTCTGAGACAGGCAGTCACACTGTGATTCTAAGGGCTGAGAAAACGCGTTTATTTCGGGCTGAAAAACACGTTTTGAAAACTGTGCTGTTCCTGCCCTATAAGTTACATGGTGCTGACCAAAGTTGCCAAAACGTGTTTATTTCTGCTGTAAAACACGTTTTGACAATTTCAGCACACTGGGGTTAAGGGCTGACTCAGTGTGCTCTTCTGAGACAGGCAGTTAAACTGCGATTCTAAGAGCTGAGAAAACGCGTTTATTTCGGGCTGAAAAACACGTTTTGAAAACTGTGCTGTTCCTGCCATATAACTTACATGGTGGTGACCAAAGTTGCCAAAACGTGTTTATTTCTGCTGAAAAACACGTTTTGACAATTTCAGCACACTGGGGTTAAGGGCTGACTCAGTGTGCTCTTCTGAGACAGGCAGTTACACTGTGATTCTAAGGGCTGAGAAAACGCGTTTATTTCGGGCTGAAAAACACGTTTTGAAAACTGTGCTGTTCCTGCCATATAACTTACCTGGTGGTGACCAAAGTTGCCAAAACGTGTTTATTTCTGCTGAAAAACACGTTTTGACAATTTCAGCACACTGGGGTTAAGGGCTGACTCACTGTGCTCTTCTGAGACAGGCAGTTACACTGTGATTCTAAGGGCTGAGAAAACGCGTTTATTTCGGGCTGAAAAACACGTTTTGAAAACTGTGCTGTTCCTGCCATATAACTTACATGGTGGTGACCAAAGTTGCCAAAACGTGTTTATTTCTGCTGAAAAACACGTTTTGACAATTTCAGCACACTGGGGTTAAGGGCTGACTCAGTGTGCTCTTCTGAGCCAGGCAGTTACACTGTGATTCTAAGGGCTGAGAAAACGCGTTTATTTCGGGCTGAAAAACACGTTTTGAAAACTGTGCTGTTCCTGCCCTATAAGTTACATGGTGCTGACCAAAGTTGCCAAAACGTGTTTATTTCTGCTGTAAAACACGTTTTGACAATTTCAGCACACTGGGGTTAAGGGCTGACTCAGTGTGCTCTTCTGAGACAGGCAGTTACACTGCGATTCTAAGAGCTGAGAAAACGCGTTTATTTCGGGCTGAAAAACACGTTTTGAAAACTGTGCTGTTCCTGCCATATAACTTACATGGTGGTGACCAAAGTTGCCAAAACGTGTTTATTTCTGCTGAAAAACACGTTTTGACAATTTCAGCACACTGGGGTTAAGGGCTGACTCAGTGTGCTCTTCTGAGCCAGGCAGTTACACTGTGATTCTAAGGGCTGAGAAAATGCGTTTATTTCGGGCTGAAAAACACGTTTTGAAAACTGTGCTGTTCCTGCCCTATAACTTACATGGTGGTGACCAAAGTTGCCAAAACGTGTTTATTTCTGCTGAAAAACACGTTTTGACAATTTCAGCACACTGGGGTTAAGGGCTGACTCAGTTTGCTCTTCTGAGCCAGGCAGTTACACTGTGATTCTAAGGGCTGAGAAAACGCGTTTATTTCGGGCTGAAAAACACGTTTTGAAAACTGTGCTGTTCCTGCCCTATAACTTACATGGTGGTGACCAAAGTTGCCAAAACGTGTTTATTTCTGCTGTAAAACACGTTTAGACAATTTCAGCACACTGGGGTTAAGGGCTGACTCAGTGTGCTCTTCTGAGCCAGGCAGTTACACTGTGATTCTAAGGGCTGAGAAAACGCGTTTATTTCGGGCTGAAAAACACGTTTTGAAAACTGTGCTGTTCCTGCCCTATAACTTACATGGTGGTGACCAAAGTTGCCAAAACGTGTTTATTTCTGGTGAAAAACACGTTTTGACAATTTCAGCACACTGGGGTTAAGGGCTGACTCAGTTTGCTCTTCTGAGCCAGGCAGTTACACTGTGATTCTAAGGGCTGAGAAAACGCGTTTATTTCGGGCTGAAAAACACGTTTTGAAAACTGTGCTGTTCCTGCCCTATAACTTACATGGTGGTGACCAAAGTTGCCAAAACGTGTTTATTTCTGCTGTAAAACACGTTTTGACAATTTCAGCACACTGGGGTTAAGGGCTGACTCAGTGTGCTCTTCTGAGCCAGGCAGTTACACTGTGATTCTAAGGGCTGAGAAAACGCGTTTATTTCGAGCTGAAAAACACGTTTTGAAAACTGTGCTGTTCCTGCCATATAACTTACATGGTGGTGACCAAAGTTGCCAAAACGTGTTTATTTCTGCTGAAAAACACGTTTTGACAATTTCAGCACACTGGGGTTAAGGGCTGACTCACTGTGCTCTTCTGAGACAGGCAGTTACACTGTGATTCTAAGGGCAGAGAAAACGCGTTTATTTCGGGCTGAAAAACACGTTTTGAAAACTGTGCTGTTCCTGCCATATAACTTACCTGGTGGTGACCAAAGTTGCCAAAACGTGTTTATTTCTGCTGAAAAACACGTTTTGACAATTTCAGCACACTGGGGTTAAGGGCTGACTCAGATTGCTCTTCTGAGCCAGGCAGTTACACTGTGATTCTAAGGGCTGAGAAAACGCGTTTATTTCGGGCTGAAAAACACGTTTTGAAAACTGTGCTGTTCCTGCCCTATAACTTACATGGTGGTGACCAAAGTTGCCAAAACGTGTTTATTTCTGCTGAAAAACACGTTTTGACAATTTCAGCACACTGGGGTTAAGGGCTGACTCAGTGTGCTCTTCTGAGCCAGGCAGTTACACTGTGATTCTAAGGGCTGAGAAAACGCGTTTATTTCGGGCTGAAAAACACGTTTTGAAAACTGTGCTGTTCCTGCCCTATAAGTTACATGGTGCTGACCAAAGTTGCCAAAACGTGTTTATTTCTGCTGTAAAACACGTTTTGACAATTTCAGCACACTGGGGTTAAGGGCTGACTCAGTGTGCTCTTCTGAGACAGGCAGTTACACTGCGATTCTAAGAGCTGAGAAAACGCGTTTATTTCGGGCTGAAAAACACGTTTTGAAAACTGTGCTGTTCCTGCCATATAACTTACATGGTGGTGACCAAAGTTGCCAAAACGTGTTTATTTCTGCTGAAAAACACGTTTTGACAATTTCAGCACACTGGGGTTAAGGGCTGACTCAGTGTGCTCTTCTGAGCCAGGCAGTTACACTGTGATTCTAAGGGCTGAGAAAATGCGTTTATTTCGGGCTGAAAAACACGTTTTGAAAACTGTGCTGTTCCTGCCCTATAACTTACATGGTGGTGACCAAAGTTGCCAAAACGTGTTTATTTCTGCTGAAAAACACGTTTTGACAATTTCAGCACACTGGGGTTAAGGGCTGACTCAGTTTGCTCTTCTGAGCCAGGCAGTTACACTGTGATTCTAAGGGCTGAGAAAACGCGTTTATTTCGGGCTGAAAAACACGTTTTGAAAACTGTGCTGTTCCTGCCCTATAACTTACATGGTGGTGACCAAAGTTGCCAAAACGTGTTTATTTCTGCTGTAAAACACGTTTAGACAATTTCAGCACACTGGGGTTAAGGGCTGACTCAGTGTGCTCTTCTGAGCCAGGCAGTTACACTGTGATTCTAAGGGCTGAGAAAACGCGTTTATTTCGGGCTGAAAAACACGTTTTGAAAACTGTGCTGTTCCTGCCCTATAACTTACATGGTGGTGACCAAAGTTGCCAAAACGTGTTTATTTCTGCTGAAAAACACGTTTTGACAATTTCAGCACACTGGGGTTAAGGGCTGACTCACTGTGCTCTTCTGAGACAGGCAGTTACACTGTGATTCTAAGGGCTGAGAAAACGCGTTTATTTCGGGCTGAAAAACACGTTTTGAAAACTGTGCTGTTCCTGCCATATAACTTACATGGTGGTGACCAAAGTTGCCAAAACGTGTTTATTTCTGCTGAAAAACACGTTTTGACAATTTCAGCACACTGGGGTTAAGGGCTGACTCAGTGTGCTCTTCTGAGCCAGGCAGTTACACTGTGATTCTAAGGGCTGAGAAAACGCGTTTATTTCGGGCTGAAAAACACGTTTTGAAAACTGTGCTGTTCCTGCCCTATAAGTTACATGGTGCTGACCAAAGTTGCCAAAACGTGTTTATTTCTGCTGTAAAACACGTTTTGACAATTTCAGCACACTGGGGTTAAGGGCTGACTCAGTGTGCTCTTCTGAGACAGGCAGTTACACTGCGATTCTAAGAGCTGAGAAAACGCGTTTATTTCGGGCTGAAAAACACGTTTTGAAAACTGTGCTGTTCCTGCCATATAACTTACATGGTGGTGACCAAAGTTGCCAAAACGTGTTTATTTCTGCTGAAAAACACGTTTTGACAATTTCAGCACACTGGGGTTAAGGGCTGACTCAGTGTGCTCTTCTGAGCCAGGCAGTTACACTGTGATTCTAAGGGCTGAGAAAATGCGTTTATTTCGGGCTGAAAAACACGTTTTGAAAACTGTGCTGTTCCTGCCCTATAACTTACATGGTGGTGACCAAAGTTGCCAAAACGTGTTTATTTCTGCTGAAAAACACGTTTTGACAATTTCAGCACACTGGGGTTAAGGGCTGACTCAGTTTGCTCTTCTGAGCCAGGCAGTTACACTGTGATTCTAAGGGCTGAGAAAACGCGTTTATTTCGGGCTGAAAAACACGTTTTGAAAACTGTGCTGTTCCTGCCCTATAACTTACATGGTGGTGACCAAAGTTGCCAAAACGTGTTTATTTCTGCTGTAAAACACGTTTAGACAATTTCAGCACACTGGGGTTAAGGGCTGACTCAGTGTGCTCTTCTGAGCCAGGCAGTTACACTGTGATTCTAAGGGCTGAGAAAACGCGTTTATTTCGGGCTGAAAAACACGTTTTGAAAACTGTGCTGTTCCTGCCCTATAACTTACATGGTGGTGACCAAAGTTGCCAAAACGTGTTTATTTCTGGTGAAAAACACGTTTTGACAATTTCAGCACACTGGGGTTAAGGGCTGACTCAGTTTGCTCTTCTGAGCCAGGCAGTTACACTGTGATTCTAAGGGCTGAGAAAACGCGTTTATTTCGGGCTGAAAAACACGTTTTGAAAACTGTGCTGTTCCTGCCCTATAACTTACATGGTGGTGACCAAAGTTGCCAAAACGTGTTTATTTCTGCTGTAAAACACGTTTTGACAATTTCAGCACACTGGGGTTAAGGGCTGACTCAGTGTGCTCTTCTGAGCCAGGCAGTTACACTGTGATTCTAAGGGCTGAGAAAACGCGTTTATTTCGAGCTGAAAAACACGTTTTGAAAACTGTGCTGTTCCTGCCATATAACTTACATGGTGGTGACCAAAGTTGCCAAAACGTGTTTATTTCTGCTGAAAAACACGTTTTGACAATTTCAGCACACTGGGGTTAAGGGCTGACTCACTGTGCTCTTCTGAGACAGGCAGTTACACTGTGATTCTAAGGGCAGAGAAAACGCGTTTATTTCGGGCTGAAAAACACGTTTTGAAAACTGTGCTGTTCCTGCCATATAACTTACCTGGTGGTGACCAAAGTTGCCAAAACGTGTTTATTTCTGCTGAAAAACACGTTTTGACAATTTCAGCACACTGGGGTTAAGGGCTGACTCAGCTTGCTCTTCTGAGCCAGGCAGTTACACTGTGATTCTAAGGGCTGAGAAAACGCGTTTATTTCGGGCTGAAAAACACGTTTTGAAAACTGTGCTGTTCCTGCCCTATAACTTACATGGTGGTGACCAAAGTTGCCAAAACGTGTTTATTTCTGCTGTAAAACACGTTTTGACAATTTCAGCACACTGGGGTTAAGGGCTGACTCACTGTGCTCTTCTGAGACAGGCAGTTACACTGCGATTCTAAGAGCTGAGAAAACGCGTTTATTTCGGGCTGAAAAACACGTTTTGAAAACTGTGCTGTTCCTGCCATATAACTTACATGGTGGTGACCAAAGTTGCCAAAACGTGTTTATTTCTGCTGAAAAACACGTTTTGACAATTTCAGCACACTGGGGTTAAGGGCTGACTCACTGTGCTCTTCTGAGACAGGCAGTTACACTGTGATTCTAAGGGCTGAGAAAACGCGTTTATTTCGGGCTGAAAAACACGTTTTGAAAACTGTGCTGTTTATGCCCTATAACTTACATGGTGGTGACCAAAGTTGCCAAAACGTGTTTATTTCTGCTGTAAAACACGTTTTGACAATTTCAGCACACTGGGGTTAAGGGCTGACTCAGTGTGCTCTTCTGAGACAGGCAGTTACACTGTGATTCTAAGGGCTGAGAAAACGCGTTTATTTCGGGCTGAAAAACACGTTTTGAAAACTGTGCTGTTCCTGCCCTATAAGTTACATGGTGGTGACCAAAGTTGCCAAAACGTGTTTATTTCTGCTGTAAAACACGTTTTGACAATTTCAGCACACTGGGGTTAAGGGCTGACTCACTGTGCTCTTCTGAGACAGGCAGTTACACTGCGATTCTAAGAGCTGAGAAAACGCGTTTATTTCGGGCTGAAAAACACGTTTTGAAAACTGTGCTGTTCATGCCATATAACTTACATGGTGGTGACCAAAGTTGCCAAAACGTGTTTATTTCTGCTGTAAAACACGTTTTGACAATTTCAGCACACTGGGGTTAAGGGCTGACTCACTGTGCTCTTCTGAGACAGGCAGTTACACTGCGATTCTAAGAGCTGAGAAAACGCGTTTATTTCGGGCTGAAAAACACGTTTTGAAAACTGTGCTGTTCCTGCCATATAACTTACATGGTGGTGACCAAAGTTGCCAAAACGTGTTTATTTCTGCTGAAAAACACGTTTTGACAATTTCAGCACACTGGGGTTAAGGGCTGACTCACTGTGCTCTTCTGAGACAGGCAGTCACACTGTGATTCTAAGGGCTGAGAAAACGCGTTTATTTCGGGCTGAAAAACACGTTTTGAAAACTGTGCTGTTCCTGCCCTATAAGTTACATGGTGCTGACCAAAGTTGCCAAAACGTGTTTATTTCTGCTGTAAAACACGTTTTGACAATTTCAGCACACTGGGGTTAAGGGCTGACTCAGTGTGCTCTTCTGAGACAGGCAGTTAAACTGCGATTCTAAGAGCTGAGAAAACGCGTTTATTTCGGGCTGAAAAACACGTTTTGAAAACTGTGCTGTTCCTGCCATATAACTTACATGGTGGTGACCAAAGTTGCCAAAACGTGTTTATTTCTGCTGAAAAACACGTTTTGACAATTTCAGCACACTGGGGTTAAGGGCTGACTCAGTGTGCTCTTCTGAGACAGGCAGTTACACTGTGATTCTAAGGGCTGAGAAAACGCGTTTATTTCGGGCTGAAAAACACGTTTTGAAAACTGTGCTGTTCCTGCCATATAACTTACCTGGTGGTGACCAAAGTTGCCAAAACGTGTTTATTTCTGCTGAAAAACACGTTTTGACAATTTCAGCACACTGGGGTTAAGGGCTGACTCACTGTGCTCTTCTGAGACAGGCAGTTACACTGTGATTCTAAGGGCTGAGAAAACGCGTTTATTTCGGGCTGAAAAACACGTTTTGAAAACTGTGCTGTTCCTGCCATATAACTTACATGGTGGTGACCAAAGTTGCCAAAACGTGTTTATTTCTGCTGAAAAACACGTTTTGACAATTTCAGCACACTGGGGTTAAGGGCTGACTCAGTGTGCTCTTCTGAGCCAGGCAGTTACACTGTGATTCTAAGGGCTGAGAAAACGCGTTTATTTCGGGCTGAAAAACACGTTTTGAAAACTGTGCTGTTCCTGCCCGATAAGTTACATGGTGCTGACCAAAGTTGCCAAAACGTGTTTATTTCTGCTGTAAAACACGTTTTGACAATTTCAGCACACTGGGGTTAAGGGCTGACTCAGTGTGCTCTTCTGAGCCAGGCAGTTACACTGTGATTCTAAGGGCTGAGAAAACGCGTTTATTTCGAGCTGAAAAACACGTTTTGAAAACTGTGCTGTTCCTGCCATATAACTTACATGGTGGTGACCAAAGTTGCCAAAACGTGTTTATTTCTGCTGAAAAACACGTTTTGACAATTTCAGCACACTGGGGTTAAGGGCTGACTCACTGTGCTCTTCTGAGACAGGCAGTTACACTGTGATTCTAAGGGCAGAGAAAACGCGTTTATTTCAGGCTGAAAAACACGTTTTGAAAACTGTGCTGTTCCTGCCATATAACTTACCTGGTGGTGACCAAAGTTGCCAAAACGTGTTTATTTCTGCTGAAAAACACGTTTTGACAATTTCAGCACACTGGGGTTAAGGGCTGACTCACTGTGCTCTTCTGAGACAGGCAGTTACACTGTGATTCTAAGGGCTGAGAAAACGCGTTTATTTCGGGCTGAAAACACGTTTTGAAAACTGTGCTGTTCCTGCCATATAACTTACATGGTGGTGACCAAAGTTGCCAAAACGTGTTTATTTCTGCTGAAAAACACGTTTTGACAATTTCAGCACACTGGGGTTAAGGGCTGACTCAGTGTGCTCTTCTGAGCCAGGCAGTTACACTGTGATTCTAAGGGCTGAGAAAACGCGTTTATTTCGGGCTGAAAAACACGTTTTGAAAACTGTGCTGTTCCTGCCCTATAAGTTACATGGTGCTGACCAAAGTTGCCAAAACGTGTTTATTTCTGCTGTAAAACACGTTTTGACAATTTCAGCACACTGGGGTTAAGGGCTGACTCAGTGTGCTCTTCTGAGACAGGCAGTTACACTGCGATTCTAAGAGCTGAGAAAACGCGTTTATTTCGGGCTGAAAAACACGTTTTGAAAACTGTGCTGTTCCTGCCATATAACTTACATGGTGGTGACCAAAGTTGCCAAAACGTGTTTATTTCTGCTGAAAAACACGTTTTGACAATTTCAGCACACTGGGGTTAAGGGCTGACTCAGTTTGCTCTTCTGAGCCAGGCAGTTACACTGTGATTCTAAGGGCTGAGAAAACGCGTTTATTTCGGGCTGAAAAACACGTTTTGAAAACTGTGCTGTTTATGCCCTATAACTTACATGGTGGTGACCAAAGTTGCCAAAACGTGTTTATTTCTGCTGTAAAACACGTTTTGACAATTTCAGCACACTGGGGTTAAGGGCTGACTCAGTGTGCTCTTCTGAGACAGGCAGTTACACTGCGATTCTAAGAGCTGAGAAAACGCGTTTATTTCGGGCTGAAAAACACGTTTTGAAAACTGTGCTGTTCCTGCCCTATAACTTACATGGTGGTGACCAAAGTTGCCAAAACGTGTTTATTTCTGCTGAAAAACACGTTTTGACAATTTCAGCACACTGGGGTTAAGGGCTGACTCAGTGTGCTCTTCTGAGACAGGCAGTTACACTGCGATTCTAAGAGCTGAGAAAACGCGTTTATTTCGGGCTGAAAAACACGTTTTGAAAACTGTGCTGTTCCTGCCCTATAACTTACATGGTGGTGACCAAAGTTGCCAAAACGTGTTTATTTCTGCTGAAAAACACGTTTTGACAATTTCAGCACACTGGGGTTAAGGGCTGACTCAGTGTGCTCTTCTGAGACAGGCAGTTACACTGCGATTCTAAGAGCTGAGAAAACGCGTTTATTTCGGGCTGAAAAACACGTTTTGAAAACTGTGCTGTTCCTGCCCTATAACTTACATGGTGGTGACCAAAGTTGCCAAAACGTGTTTATTTCTGCTGTAAAACACGTTTAGACAATTTCAGCACACTGGGGTTAAGGGCTGACTCAGTGTGCTCTTCTGAGCCAGGCAGTTACACTGTGATTCTAAGGGCTGAGAAAACGCGTTTATTTCGGGCTGAAAAACACGTTTTGAAAACTGTGCTGTTCCTGCCCTATAACTTACATGGTGGTGACCAAAGTTGCCAAAACGTGTTTATTTCTGGTGAAAAACACGTTTTGACAATTTCAGCACACTGGGGTTAAGGGCTGACTCAGTTTGCTCTTCTGAGCCAGGCAGTTACACTGTGATTCTAAGGGCTGAGAAAACGCGTTTATTTCGGGCTGAAAAACACGTTTTGAAAACTGTGCTGTTCCTGCCCTATAACTTACATGGTGGTGACCAAAGCTGCCAAAACGTGTTTATTTCTGCTGTAAAACACGTTTTGACAATTTCAGCACACTGGGGTTAAGGGCTGACTCAGTGTGCTCTTCTGAGCCAGGCAGTTACACTGTGATTCTAAGGGCTGAGAAAACGCGTTTATTTCGAGCTGAAAAACACGTTTTGAAAACTGTGCTGTTCCTGCCATATAACTTACATGGTGGTGACCAAAGTTGCCAAAACGTGTTTATTTCTGCTGAAAAACACGTTTTGACAATTTCAGCACACTGGGGTTAAGGGCTGACTCACTGTGCTCTTCTGAGACAGGCAGTTACACTGCGATTCTAAGAGCTGAGAAAACGCGTTTATTTCGGGCTGAAAAACACGTTTTGAAAACTGTGCTGTTCCTGCCATATAACTTACATGGTGGTGACCAAAGTTGCCAAAACGTGTTTATTTCTGCTGAAAAACACGTTTTGACAATTTCAGCACACTGGGGTTAAGGGCTGACTCACTGTGCTCTTCTGAGACAGGCAGTCACACTGTGATTCTAAGGGCTGAGAAAACGCGTTTATTTCGGGCTGAAAAACACGTTTTGAAAACTGTGCTGTTCCTGCCCTATAAGTTACATGGTGCTGACCAAAGTTGCCAAAACGTGTTTATTTCTGCTGTAAAACACGTTTTGACAATTTCAGCACACTGGGGTTAAGGGCTGACTTAGTGTGCTCTTCTGAGACAGGCAGTTAAACTGCGATTCTAAGAGCTGAGAAAACGCGTTTATTTCGGGCTGAAAAACACGTTTTGAAAACTGTGCTGTTCCTGCCATATAACTTACATGGTGGTGACCAAAGTTGCCAAAACGTGTTTATTTCTGCTGAAAAACACGTTTTGACAATTTCAGCACACTGGGGTTAAGGGCTGACTCAGTGTGCTCTTCTGAGACAGGCAGTTACACTGTGATTCTAAGGGCTGAGAAAACGCGTTTATTTCGGGCTGAAAAACACGTTTTGAAAACTGTGCTGTTCCTGCCATATAACTTACCTGGTGGTGACCAAAGTTGCCAAAACGTGTTTATTTCTGCTGAAAAACACGTTTTGACAATTTCAGCACACTGGGGTTAAGGGCTGACTCACTGTGCTCTTCTGAGACAGGCAGTTACACTGTGATTCTAAGGGCTGAGAAAACGCGTTTATTTCGGGCTGAAAAACACGTTTTGAAAACTGTGCTGTTCCTGCCATATAACTTACATGGTGGTGACCAAAGTTGCCAAAACGTGTTTATTTCTGCTGAAAAACACGTTTTGACAATTTCAGCACACTGGGGTTAAGGGCTGACTCAGTGTGCTCTTCTGAGCCAGGCAGTTACACTGTGATTCTAAGGGCTGAGAAAACGCGTTTATTTCGGGCTGAAAAACACGTTTTGAAAACTGTGCTGTTCCTGCCCTATAAGTTACATGGTGCTGACCAAAGTTGCCAAAACGTGTTTATTTCTGCTGTAAAACACGTTTTGACAATTTCAGCACACTGGGGTTAAGGGCTGACTCAGTGTGCTCTTCTGAGACAGGCAGTTACACTGCGATTCTAAGAGCTGAGAAAACGCGTTTATTTCGGGCTGAAAAACACGTTTTGAAAACTGTGCTGTTCCTGCCATATAACTTACATGGTGGTGACCAAAGTTGCCAAAACGTGTTTATTTCTGCTGAAAAACACGTTTTGACAATTTCAGCACACTGGGGTTAAGGGCTGACTCAGTGTGCTCTTCTGAGCCAGGCAGTTACACTGTGATTCTAAGGGCTGAGAAAATGCGTTTATTTCGGGCTGAAAAACACGTTTTGAAAACTGTGCTGTTCCTGCCCTATAACTTACATGGTGGTGACCAAAGTTGCCAAAACGTGTTTATTTCTGCTGAAAAACACGTTTTGACAATTTCAGCACACTGGGGTTAAGGGCTGACTCAGTTTGCTCTTCTGAGCCAGGCAGTTACACTGTGATTCTAAGGGCTGAGAAAACGCGTTTATTTCGGGCTGAAAAACACGTTTTGAAAACTGTGCTGTTCCTGCCCTATAACTTACATGGTGGTGACCAAAGTTGCCAAAACGTGTTTATTTCTGCTGTAAAACACGTTTAGACAATTTCAGCACACTGGGGTTAAGGGCTGACTCAGTGTGCTCTTCTGAGCCAGGCAGTTACACTGTGATTCTAAGGGCTGAGAAAACGCGTTTATTTCGGGCTGAAAAACACGTTTTGAAAACTGTGCTGTTCCTGCCCTATAACTTACATGGTGGTGACCAAAGTTGCCAAAACGTGTTTATTTCTGGTGAAAAACACGTTTTGACAATTTCAGCACACTGGGGTTAAGGGCTGACTCAGTTTGCTCTTCTGAGCCAGGCAGTTACACTGTGATTCTAAGGGCTGAGAAAACGCGTTTATTTCGGGCTGAAAAACACGTTTTGAAAACTGTGCTGTTCCTGCCCTATAACTTACATGGTGGTGACCAAAGTTGCCAAAACGTGTTTATTTCTGCTGTAAAACACGTTTTGACAATTTCAGCACACTGGGGTTAAGGGCTGACTCAGTGTGCTCTTCTGAGCCAGGCAGTTACACTGTGATTCTAAGGGCTGAGAAAACGCGTTTATTTCGAGCTGAAAAACACGTTTTGAAAACTGTGCTGTTCCTGCCATATAACTTACATGGTGGTGACCAAAGTTGCCAAAACGTGTTTATTTCTGCTGAAAAACACGTTTTGACAATTTCAGCACACTGGGGTTAAGGGCTGACTCACTGTGCTCTTCTGAGACAGGCAGTTACACTGTGATTCTAAGGGCAGAGAAAACGCGTTTATTTCGGGCTGAAAAACACGTTTTGAAAACTGTGCTGTTCCTGCCATATAACTTACCTGGTGGTGACCAAAGTTGCCAAAACGTGTTTATTTCTGCTGAAAAACACGTTTTGACAATTTCAGCACACTGGGGTTAAGGGCTGACTCACTGTGCTCTTCTGAGACAGGCAGTTACACTGTGATTCTAAGGGCTGAGAAAACGCGTTTATTTCGGGCTGAAAAACACGTTTTGAAAACTGTGCTGTTCCTGCCATATAACTTACATGGTGGTGACCAAAGTTGCCAAAACGTGTTTATTTCTGCTGAAAAACACGTTTTGACAATTTCAGCACACTGGGGTTAAGGGCTGACTCAGTTTGCTCTTCTGAGCCAGGCAGTTACACTGTGATTCTAAGGGCTGAGAAAACGCGTTTATTTCGGGCTGAAAAACACGTTTTGAAAACTGTGCTGTTCCTGCCCTATAACTTACATGGTGGTGACCAAAGTTGCCAAAACGTGTTTATTTCTGCTGTAAAACACGTTTTGACAATTTCAGCACACTGGGGTTAAGGGCTGACTCACTGTGCTCTTCTGAGACAGGCAGTTACACTGCGATTCTAAGAGCTGAGAAAACGCGTTTATTTCGGGCTGAAAAACACGTTTTGAAAACTGTGCTGTTCCTGCCATATAACTTACATGGTGGTGACCAAAGTTGCCAAAACGTGTTTATTTCTGCTGAAAAACACGTTTTGACAATTTCAGCACACTGGGGTTAAGGGCTGACTCACTGTGCTCTTCTGAGACAGGCAGTTACACTGTGATTCTAAGGGCTGAGAAAACGCGTTTATTTCGGGCTGAAAAACACGTTTTGAAAACTGTGCTGTTTATGCCCTATAACTTACATGGTGGTGACCAAAGTTGCCAAAACGTGTTTATTTCTGCTGTAAAACACGTTTTGACAATTTCAGCACACTGGGGTTAAGGGCTGACTCAGTGTGCTCTTCTGAGACATGCAGTTACACTGTGATTCTAAGGGCTGAGAAAACGCGTTTATTTCGGGCTGAAAAACACGTTTTGAAAACTGTGCTGTTCCTGCCCTATAAGTTACATGGTGGTGACCAAAGTTGCCAAAACGTGTTTATTTCTGCTGTAAAACACGTTTTGACAATTTCAGCACACTGGGGTTAAGGGCTGACTCACTGTGCTCTTCTGAGACAGGCAGTTACACTGCGATTCTAAGAGCTGAGAAAACGCGTTTATTTCGGGCTGAAAAACACGTTTTGAAAACTGTGCTGTTCATGCCATATAACTTACATGGTGGTGACCAAAGTTGCCAAAACGTGTTTATTTCTGCTGTAAAACACGTTTTGACAATTTCAGCACACTGGGGTTAAGGGCTGACTCACTGTGCTCTTCTGAGACAGGCAGTTACACTGCGATTCTAAGAGCTGAGAAAACGCGTTTATTTCGGGCTGAAAAACACGTTTTGAAAACTGTGCTGTTCCTGCCATATAACTTACATGGTGGTGACCAAAGTTGCCAAAACGTGTTTATTTCTGCTGAAAAACACGTTTTGACAATTTCAGCACACTGGGGTTAAGGGCTGACTCACTGTGCTCTTCTGAGACAGGCAGTCACACTGTGATTCTAAGGGCTGAGAAAACGCGTTTATTTCGGGCTGAAAAACACGTTTTGAAAACTGTGCTGTTCCTGCCCTATAAGTTACATGGTGGTGACCAAAGTTGCCAAAACGTGTTTATTTCTGCTGTAAAACACGTTTTGACAATTTCAGCACACTGGGGTTAAGGGCTGATTCAGTTTGCTCTTCTGAGCCAGGCAGTTACACTGTGATTCTAAGGGCTGAGAAAACGCGTTTATTTCGGGCTGAAAAACACGTTTTGAAAACTGTGCTGTTTATGCCCTATAACTTACATGGTGGTGACCAAAGTTGCCAAAACGTGTTTATTTCTGCTGTAAAACACGTTTTGACAATTTCAGCACACTGGGGTTAAGGGCTGACTCAGTGTGCTCTTCTGAGACAGGCAGTTACACTGTGATTCTAAGGGCTGAGAAAACGCCTTTATTTCGGGCTGAAAAACACGTTTTGAAAACTGTGCTGTTCCTGCCCTATAAGTTACATGGTGGTGACCAAAGTTGCCAAAACGTGTTTATTTCTGCTGTAAAACACGTTTTGACAATTTCAGCACACTGGGGTTAAGGGCTGACTCACTGTGCTCTTCTGAGACAGGCAGTTACACTGCGATTCTAAGAGCTGAGAAAACGCGTTTATTTCGGGCTGAAAAACACGTTTTGAAAACTGTGCTGTTCATGCCATATAACTTACATGGTGGTGACCTAAGTTGCCAAAACGTGTTTATTTCTGCTGTAAAACACGTTTTGACAATTTCAGCACACTGGGGTTAAGGGCTGACTCACTGTGCTCTTCTGAGACAGGCAGTTACACTGCGATTCTAAGAGCTGAGAAAACGCGTTTATTTCGGGCTGAAAAACACGTTTTGAAAACTGTGCTGTTCCTGCCATATAACTTACATGGTGGTGACCAAAGTTGCCAAAACGTGTTTATTTCTGCTGAAAAACACGTTTTGACAATTTCAGCACACTGGGGTTAAGGGCTGACTCACTGTGCTCTTCTGAGACAGGCAGTCACACTGTGATTCTAAGGGCTGAGAAAACGCGTTTATTTCGGGCTGAAAAACACGTTTTGAAAACTGTGCTGTTCCTGCCCTATAAGTTACATGGTGCTGACCAAAGTTGCCAAAACGTGTTTATTTCTGCTGTAAAACACGTTTTGACAATTTCAGCACACTGGGGTTAAGGGCTGACTCAGTGTGCTCTTCTGAGACAGGCAGTTACACTGTGATTCTAAGGGCAGAGAAAACGCGTTTATTTCGGGCTGAAAAACACGTTTTGAAAACTGTGCTGTTCCTGCCATATAACTTACCTGGTGGTGACCAAAGTTGCCAAAACGTGTTTATTTCTGCTGAAAAACACGTTTTGACAATTTCAGCACACTGGGGTTAAGGGCTGACTCACTGTGCTCTTCTGAGACAGGCAGTTACACTGTGATTCTAAGGGCTGAGAAAACGCGTTTATTTCGGGCTGAAAAACACGTTTTGAAAACTGTGCTGTTCCTGCCATATAACTTACATGGTGGTGACCAAAGTTGCCAAAACGTGTTTATTTCTGCTGAAAAACACGTTTTGACAATTTCAGCACACTGGGGTTAAGGGCTGACTCAGTTTGCTCTTCTGAGCCAGGCAGTTACACTGTGATTCTAAGGGCTGAGAAAACGCGTTTATTTCGGGCTGAAAAACACGTTTTGAAAACTGTGCTGTTCCTGCCCTATAACTTACATGGTGGTGACCAAAGTTGCCAAAACGTGTTTATTTCTGCTGTAAAACACGTTTTGACAATTTCAGCACACTGGGGTTAAGGGCTGACTCACTGTGCTCTTCTGAGACAGGCAGTTACACTGCGATTCTAAGAGCTGAGAAAACGCGTTTATTTCGGGCTGAAAAACACGTTTTGAAAACTGTGCTGTTCCTGCCATATAACTTACATGGTGGTGACCAAAGTTGCCAAAACGTGTTTATTTCTGCTGAAAAACACGTTTTGACAATTTCAGCACACTGGGGTTAAGGGCTGACTCACTGTGCTCTTCTGAGACAGGCAGTTACACTGTGATTCTAAGGGCTGAGAAAACGCGTTTATTTCGGGCTGAAAAACACGTTTTGAAAACTGTGCTGTTTATGCCCTATAACTTACATGGTGGTGACCAAAGTTGCCAAAACGTGTTTATTTCTGCTGTAAAACACGTTTTGACAATTTCAGCACACTGGGGTTAAGGGCTGACTCAGTGTGCTCTTCTGAGACATGCAGTTACACTGTGATTCTAAGGGCTGAGAAAACGCGTTTATTTCGGGCTGAAAAACACGTTTTGAAAACTGTGCTGTTCCTGCCCTATAAGTTACATGGTGGTGACCAACGTTGCCAAAACGTGTTTATTTCTGCTGTAAAACACGTTTTGACAATTTCAGCACACTGGGGTTAAGGGCTGACTCACTGTGCTCTTCTGAGACAGGCAGTTACACTGCGATTCTAAGAGCTGAGAAAACGCGTTTATTTCGGGCTGAAAAACACGTTTTGAAAACTGTGCTGTTCATGCCATATAACTTACATGGTGGTGACCAAAGTTGCCAAAACGTGTTTATTTCTGCTGTAAAACACGTTTTGACAATTTCAGCACACTGGGGTTAAGGGCTGACTCACTGTGCTCTTCTGAGACAGGCAGTTACACTGCGATTCTAAGAGCTGAGAAAACGCGTTTATTTCGGGCTGAAAAACACGTTTTGAAAACTGTGCTGTTCCTGCCATATAACTTACATGGTGGTGACCAAAGTTGCCAAAACGTGTTTATTTCTGCTGAAAAACACGTTTTGACAATTTCAGCACACTGGGGTTAAGGGCTGACTCACTGTGCTCTTCTGAGACAGGCAGTCACACTGTGATTCTAAGGGCTGAGAAAACGCGTTTATTTCGGGCTGAAAAACACGTTTTGAAAACTGTGCTGTTCCTGCCCTATAAGTTACATGGTGGTGACCAAAGTTGCCAAAACGTGTTTATTTCTGCTGTAAAACACGTTTTGACAATTTCAGCACACTGGGGTTAAGGGCTGACTCAGTGTGCTCTTCTGAGACAGGCAGTTACACTGTGATTCTAAGGGCTGAGAAAACGCCTTTATTTCGGGCTGAAAAACACGTTTTGAAAACTGTGCTGTTCCTGCCCTATAAGTTACATGGTGGTGACCAAAGTTGCCAAAACGTGTTTATTTCTGCTGTAAAACACGTTTTGACAATTTCAGCACACTGGGGTTAAGGGCTGACTCACTGTGCTCTTCTGAGACAGGCAGTTACACTGCGATTCTAAGAGCTGAGAAAACGCGTTTATTTCGGGCTGAAAAACACGTTTTGAAAACTGTGCTGTTCATGCCATATAACTTACATGGTGGTGACCTAAGTTGCCAAAACGTGTTTATTTCTGCTGTAAAACACGTTTTGACAATTTCAGCACACTGGGGTTAAGGGCTGACTCACTGTGCTCTTCTGAGACAGGCAGTTACACTGTGATTCTAAGGGCTGAGAAAACGCGTTTATTTCGGGCTGAAAAACACGTTTTGAAAACTGTGCTGTTCCTGCCCTATAAGTTACATGGTGCTGACCAAAGTTGCCAAAACGTGTTTATTTCTGCTGTAAAACACGTTTTGACAATTTCAGCACACTGGGGTTAAGGGCTGACTCAGTGTGCTCTTCTGAGACAGGCAGTTAAACTGCGATTCTAAGAGCTGAGAAAACGCGTTTATTTCGGGCTGAAAAACACGTTTTGAAAACTGTGCTGTTCCTGCCATATAACTTACATGGTGGTGACCAAAGTTGCCTAAACGTGTTTATTTCTGCTGAAAAACACGTTTTGACAATTTCAGCACACTGGGGTTAAGGGCTGACTCAGTGTGCTCTTCTGAGACAGGCAGTTACACTGTGATTCTAAGGGCTGAGAAAACGCGTTTATTTCGGGCTGAAAAACACGTTTTGAAAACTGTGCTGTTCCTGCCATATAACTTACCTGGTGGTGACCAAAGTTGCCAAAACGTGTTTATTTCTGCTGAAAAACACGTTTTGACAATTTCAGCACACTGGGGTTAAGGGCTGACTCACTGTGCTCTTCTGAGACAGGCAGTTACACTGTGATTCTAAGGGCTGAGAAAACGCGTTTATTTCGGGCTGAAAAACACGTTTTGAAAACTGTGCTGTTCCTGCCATATAACTTACATGGTGGTGACCAAAGTTGCCAAAACGTGTTTATTTCTGCTGAAAAACACGTTTTGACAATTTCAGCACACTGGGGTTAAGGGCTGACTCAGTGTGCTCTTCTGAGCCAGGCAGTTACACTGTGATTCTAAGGGCTGAGAAAACGCGTTTATTTCGGGCTGAAAAACACGTTTTGAAAACTGTGCTGTTCCTGCCCTATAAGTTACATGGTGCTGACCAAAGTTGCCAAAACGTGTTTATTTCTGCTGTAAAACACGTTTTGACAATTTCAGCACACTGGGGTTAAGGGCTGACTCAGTGTGCTCTTCTGAGACAGGCAGTTACACTGCGATTCTAAGAGCTGAGAAAACGCGTTTATTTCGGGCTGAAAAACACGTTTTGAAAACTGTGCTGTTCCTGCCATATAACTTACATGGTGGTGACCAAAGTTGCCAAAACGTGTTTATTTCTGCTGAAAAACACGTTTTGACAATTTCAGCACACTGGGGTTAAGGGCTGACTCAGTGTGCTCTTCTGAGCCAGGCAGTTACACTGTGATTCTAAGGGCTGAGAAAATGCGTTTATTTCGGGCTGAAAAACACGTTTTGAAAACTGTGCTGTTCCTGCCCTATAACTTACATGGTGGTGACCAAAGTTGCCAAAACGTGTTTATTTCTGCTGAAAAACACGTTTTGACAATTTCAGCACACTGGGGTTAAGGGCTGACTCAGTTTGCTCTTCTGAGCCAGGCAGTTACACTGTGATTCTAAGGGCTGAGAAAACGCGTTTATTTCGGGCTGAAAAACACGTTTTGAAAACTGTGCTGTTCCTGCCCTATAACTTACATGGTGGTGACCAAAGTTGCCAAAACGTGTTTATTTCTGCTGTAAAACACGTTTAGACAATTTCAGCACACTGGGGTTAAGGGCTGACTCAGTGTGCTCTTCTGAGCCAGGCAGTTACACTGTGATTCTAAGGGCTGAGAAAACGCGTTTATTTCGGGCTGAAAAACACGTTTTGAAAACTGTGCTGTTCCTGCCCTATAACTTACATGGTGGTGACCAAAGTTGCCAAAACGTGTTTATTTCTGGTGAAAAACACGTTTTGACAATTTCAGCACACTGGGGTTAAGGGCTGACTCAGTTTGCTCTTCTGAGCCAGGCAGTTACACTGTGATTCTAAGGGCTGAGAAAACGCGTTTATTTCGGGCTGAAAAACACGTTTTGAAAACTGTGCTGTTCCTGCCCTATAACTTACATGGTGGTGACCAAAGTTGCCAAAACGTGTTTATTTCTGCTGTAAAACACGTTTTGACAATTTCAGCACACTGGGGTTAAGGGCTGACTCAGTGTGCTCTTCTGAGCCAGGCAGTTACACTGTGATTCTAAGGGCTGAGAAAACGCGTTTATTTCGAGCTGAAAAACACGTTTTGAAAACTGTGCTGTTCCTGCCATATAACTTACATGGTGGTGACCAAAGTTGCCAAAACGTGTTTATTTCTGCTGAAAAACACGTTTTGACAATTTCAGCACACTGGGGTTAAGGGCTGACTCACTGTGCTCTTCTGAGACAGGCAGTTACACTGTGATTCTAAGGGCAGAGAAAACGCGTTTATTTCGGGCTGAAAAACACGTTTTGAAAACTGTGCTGTTCCTGCCATATAACTTACCTGGTGGTGACCAAAGTTGCCAAAACGTGTTTATTTCTGCTGAAAAACACGTTTTGACAATTTCAGCACACTGGGGTTAAGGGCTGACTCAGCTTGCTCTTCTGAGCCAGGCAGTTACACTGTGATTCTAAGGGCTGAGAAAACGCGTTTATTTCGGGCTGAAAAACACGTTTTGAAAACTGTGCTGTTCCTGCCCTATAACTTACATGGTGGTGACCAAAGTTGCCAAAACGTGTTTATTTCTGCTGTAAAACACGTTTTGACAATTTCAGCACACTGGGGTTAAGGGCTGACTCACTGTGCTCTTCTGAGACAGGCAGTTACACTGCGATTCTAAGAGCTGAGAAAACGCGTTTATTTCGGGCTGAAAAACACGTTTTGAAAACTGTGCTGTTCCTGCCATATAACTTACATGGTGGTGACCAAAGTTGCCAAAACGTGTTTATTTCTGCTGAAAAACACGTTTTGACAATTTCAGCACACTGGGGTTAAGGGCTGACTCACTGTGCTCTTCTGAGACAGGCAGTCACACTGTGATTCTAAGGGCTGAGAAAACGCGTTTATTTCGGGCTGAAAAACACGTTTTGAAAACTGTGCTGTTCCTGCCCTATAAGTTACATGGTGCTGACCAAAGTTGCCAAAACGTGTTTATTTCTGCTGTAAAACACGTTTTGACAATTTCAGCACACTGGGGTTAAGGGCTGACTCAGTGTGCTCTTCTGAGACAGGCAGTTAAACTGCGATTCTAAGAGCTGAGAAAACGCGTTTATTTCGGGCTGAAAAACACGTTTTGAAAACTGTGCTGTTCCTGCCATATAACTTACATGGTGGTGACCAAAGTTGCCAAAACGTGTTTATTTCTGCTGAAAAACACGTTTTGACAATTTCAGCACACTGGGGTTAAGGGCTGACTCAGTGTGCTCTTCTGAGACAGGCAGTTACACTGTGATTCTAAGGGCTGAGAAAACGCGTTTATTTCGGGCTGAAAAACACGTTTTGAAAACTGTGCTGTTCCTGCCATATAACTTACCTGGTGGTGACCAAAGTTGCCAAAACGTGTTTATTTCTGCTGAAAAACACGTTTTGACAATTTCAGCACACTGGGGTTAAGGGCTGACTCACTGTGCTCTTCTGAGACAGGCAGTTACACTGTGATTCTAAGGGCTGAGAAAACGCGTTTATTTCGGGCTGAAAAACACGTTTTGAAAACTGTGCTGTTCCTGCCATATAACTTACATGGTGGTGACCAAAGTTGCCAAAACGTGTTTATTTCTGCTGAAAAACACGTTTTGACAATTTCAGCACACTGGGGTTAAGGGCTGACTCAGTGTGCTCTTCTGAGCCAGGCAGTTACACTGTGATTCTAAGGGCTGAGAAAACGCGTTTATTTCGGGCTGAAAAACACGTTTTGAAAACTGTGCTGTTCCTGCCCTATAAGTTACATGGTGCTGACCAAAGTTGCCAAAACGTGTTTATTTCTGCTGTAAAACACGTTTTGACAATTTCAGCACACTGGGGTTAAGGGCTGACTCAGTGTGCTCTTCTGAGACAGGCAGTTACACTGCGATTCTAAGAGCTGAGAAAACGCGTTTATTTCGGGCTGAAAAACACGTTTTGAAAACTGTGCTGTTCCTGCCATATAACTTACATGGTGGTGACCAAAGTTGCCAAAACGTGTTTATTTCTGCTGAAAAACACGTTTTGACAATTTCAGCACACTGGGGTTAAGGGCTGACTCAGTGTGCTCTTCTGAGCCAGGCAGTTACACTGTGATTCTAAGGGCTGAGAAAATGCGTTTATTTCGGGCTGAAAAACACGTTTTGAAAACTGTGCTGTTCCTGCCCTATAACTTACATGGTGGTGACCAAAGTTGCCAAAACGTGTTTATTTCTGCTGAAAAACACGTTTTGACAATTTCAGCACACTGGGGTTAAGGGCTGACTCAGTTTGCTCTTCTGAGCCAGGCAGTTACACTGTGATTCTAAGGGCTGAGAAAACGCGTTTATTTCGGGCTGAAAAACACGTTTTGAAAACTGTGCTGTTCCTGCCCTATAACTTACATGGTGGTGACCAAAGTTGCCAAAACGTGTTTATTTCTGCTGTAAAACACGTTTAGACAATTTCAGCACACTGGGGTTAAGGGCTGACTCAGTGTGCTCTTCTGAGCCAGGCAGTTACACTGTGATTCTAAGGGCTGAGAAAACGCGTTTATTTCGGGCTGAAAAACACGTTTTGAAAACTGTGCTGTTCCTGCCCTATAACTTACATGGTGGTGACCAAAGTTGCCAAAACGTGTTTATTTCTGGTGAAAAACACGTTTTGACAATTTCAGCACACTGGGGTTAAGGGCTGACTCAGTTTGCTCTTCTGAGCCAGGCAGTTACACTGTGATTCTAAGGGCTGAGAAAACGCGTTTATTTCGGGCTGAAAAACACGTTTTGAAAACTGTGCTGTTCCTGCCCTATAACTTACATGGTGGTGACCAAAGTTGCCAAAACGTGTTTATTTCTGCTGTAAAACACGTTTTGACAATTTCAGCACACTGGGGTTAAGGGCTGACTCAGTGTGCTCTTCTGAGCCAGGCAGTTACACTGTGATTCTAAGGGCTGAGAAAACGCGTTTATTTCGAGCTGAAAAACACGTTTTGAAAACTGTGCTGTTCCTGCCATATAACTTACATGGTGGTGACCAAAGTTGCCAAAACGTGTTTATTTCTGCTGAAAAACACGTTTTGACAATTTCAGCACACTGGGGTTAAGGGCTGACTCACTGTGCTCTTCTGAGACAGGCAGTTACACTGTGATTCTAAGGGCAGAGAAAACGCGTTTATTTCGGGCTGAAAAACACGTTTTGAAAACTGTGCTGTTCCTGCCATATAACTTACCTGGTGGTGACCAAAGTTGCCAAAACGTGTTTATTTCTGCTGAAAAACACGTTTTGACAATTTCAGCACACTGGGGTTAAGGGCTGACTCAGCTTGCTCTTCTGAGCCAGGCAGTTACACTGTGATTCTAAGGGCTGAGAAAACGCGTTTATTTCGGGCTGAAAAACACGTTTTGAAAACTGTGCTGTTCCTGCCCTATAACTTACATGGTGGTGACCAAAGTTGCCAAAACGTGTTTATTTCTGCTGTAAAACACGTTTTGACAATTTCAGCACACTGGGGTTAAGGGCTGACTCACTGTGCTCTTCTGAGACAGGCAGTTACACTGCGATTCTAAGAGCTGAGAAAACGCGTTTATTTCGGGCTGAAAAACACGTTTTGAAAACTGTGCTGTTCCTGCCATATAACTTACATGGTGGTGACCAAAGTTGCCAAAACGTGTTTATTTCTGCTGAAAAACACGTTTTGACAATTTCAGCACACTGGGGTTAAGGGCTGACTCACTGTGCTCTTCTGAGACAGGCAGTTACACTGTGATTCTAAGGGCTGAGAAAACGCGTTTATTTCGGGCTGAAAAACACGTTTTGAAAACTGTGCTGTTTATGCCCTATAACTTACATGGTGGTGACCAAAGTTGCCAAAACGTGTTTATTTCTGCTGTAAAACACGTTTTGACAATTTCAGCACACTGGGGTTAAGGGCTGACTCAGTGTGCTCTTCTGAGACAGGCAGTTACACTGTGATTCTAAGGGCTGAGAAAACGCGTTTATTTCGGGCTGAAAAACACGTTTTGAAAACTGTGCTGTTCCTGCCCTATAAGTTACATGGTGGTGACCAAAGTTGCCAAAACGTGTTTATTTCTGCTGTAAAACACGTTTTGACAATTTCAGCACACTGGGGTTAAGGGCTGACTCACTGTGCTCTTCTGAGACAGGCAGTTACACTGCGATTCTAAGAGCTGAGAAAACGCGTTTATTTCGGGCTGAAAAACACGTTTTGAAAACTGTGCTGTTCATGCCATATAACTTACATGGTGGTGACCAAAGTTGCCAAAACGTGTTTATTTCTGCTGTAAAACACGTTTTGACAATTTCAGCACACTGGGGTTAAGGGCTGACTCACTGTGCTCTTCTGAGACAGGCAGTTACACTGCGATTCTAAGAGCTGAGAAAACGCGTTTATTTCGGGCTGAAAAACACGTTTTGAAAACTGTGCTGTTCCTGCCATATAACTTACATGGTGGTGACCAAAGTTGCCAAAACGTGTTTATTTCTGCTGAAAAACACGTTTTGACAATTTCAGCACACTGGGGTTAAGGGCTGACTCACTGTGCTCTTCTGAGACAGGCAGTCACACTGTGATTCTAAGGGCTGAGAAAACGCGTTTATTTCGGGCTGAAAAACACGTTTTGAAAACTGTGCTGTTCCTGCCCTATAAGTTACATGGTGCTGACCAAAGTTGCCAAAACGTGTTTATTTCTGCTGTAAAACACGTTTTGACAATTTCAGCACACTGGGGTTAAGGGCTGACTCAGTGTGCTCTTCTGAGACAGGCAGTTAAACTGCGATTCTAAGAGCTGAGAAAACGCGTTTATTTCGGGCTGAAAAACACGTTTTGAAAACTGTGCTGTTCCTGCCATATAACTTACATGGTGGTGACCAAAGTTGCCAAAACGTGTTTATTTCTGCTGAAAAACACGTTTTGACAATTTCAGCACACTGGGGTTAAGGGCTGACTCAGTGTGCTCTTCTGAGACAGGCAGTTACACTGTGATTCTAAGGGCTGAGAAAACGCGTTTATTTCGGGCTGAAAAACACGTTTTGAAAACTGTGCTGTTCCTGCCATATAACTTACCTGGTGGTGACCAAAGTTGCCAAAACGTGTTTATTTCTGCTGAAAAACACGTTTTGACAATTTCAGCACACTGGGGTTAAGGGCTGACTCACTGTGCTCTTCTGAGACAGGCAGTTACACTGTGATTCTAAGGGCTGAGAAAACGCGTTTATTTCGGGCTGAAAAACACGTTTTGAAAACTGTGCTGTTCCTGCCATATAACTTACATGGTGGTGACCAAAGTTGCCAAAACGTGTTTATTTCTGCTGAAAAACACGTTTTGACAATTTCAGCACACTGGGGTTAAGGGCTGACTCAGTGTGCTCTTCTGAGCCAGGCAGTTACACTGTGATTCTAAGGGCTGAGAAAACGCGTTTATTTCGGGCTGAAAAACACGTTTTGAAAACTGTGCTGTTCCTGCCCGATAAGTTACATGGTGCTGACCAAAGTTGCCAAAACGTGTTTATTTCTGCTGTAAAACACGTTTTGACAATTTCAGCACACTGGGGTTAAGGGCTGACTCAGTGTGCTCTTCTGAGCCAGGCAGTTACACTGTGATTCTAAGGGCTGAGAAAACGCGTTTATTTCGAGCTGAAAAACACGTTTTGAAAACTGTGCTGTTCCTGCCATATAACTTACATGGTGGTGACCAAAGTTGCCAAAACGTGTTTATTTCTGCTGAAAAACACGTTTTGACAATTTCAGCACACTGGGGTTAAGGGCTGACTCACTGTGCTCTTCTGAGACAGGCAGTTACACTGTGATTCTAAGGGCAGAGAAAACGCGTTTATTTCAGGCTGAAAAACACGTTTTGAAAACTGTGCTGTTCCTGCCATATAACTTACCTGGTGGTGACCAAAGTTGCCAAAACGTGTTTATTTCTGCTGAAAAACACGTTTTGACAATTTCAGCACACTGGGGTTAAGGGCTGACTCACTGTGCTCTTCTGAGACAGGCAGTTACACTGTGATTCTAAGGGCTGAGAAAACGCGTTTATTTCGGGCTGAAAAACACGTTTTGAAAACTGTGCTGTTCCTGCCATATAACTTACATGGTGGTGACCAAAGTTGCCAAAACGTGTTTATTTCTGCTGAAAAACACGTTTTGACAATTTCAGCACACTGGGGTTAAGGGCTGACTCAGTGTGCTCTTCTGAGCCAGGCAGTTACACTGTGATTCTAAGGGCTGAGAAAACGCGTTTATTTCGGGCTGAAAAACACGTTTTGAAAACTGTGCTGTTCCTGCCCTATAAGTTACATGGTGCTGACCAAAGTTGCCAAAACGTGTTTATTTCTGCTGTAAAACACGTTTTGACAATTTCAGCACACTGGGGTTAAGGGCTGACTCAGTGTGCTCTTCTGAGACAGGCAGTTACACTGCGATTCTAAGAGCTGAGAAAACGCGTTTATTTCGGGCTGAAAAACACGTTTTGAAAACTGTGCTGTTCCTGCCCTATAACTTACATGGTGGTGACCAAAGTTGCCAAAACGTGTTTATTTCTGCTGAAAAACACGTTTTGACAATTTCAGCACACTGGGGTTAAGGGCTGACTCAGTGTGCTCTTCTGAGACAGGCATTTACACTGCGATTCTAAGAGCTGAGAAAACGCGTTTATTTCGGGCTGAAAAACACGTTTTGAAAACTGTGCTGTTCCTGCCCTATAACTTACATGGTGGTGACCAAAATTGCCAAAACGTGTTTATTTCTGCTGAAAAACACGTTTTGACAATTTCAGCACACTGGGGTTAAGGGCTGACTCAGTTTGCTCTTCTGAGCCAGGCAGTTACACTGTGATTCTAAGGGCTGAGAAAACGCGTTTATTTCGGGCTGAAAAACACGTTTTGAAAACTGTGCTGTTTATGCCCTATAACTTACATGGTGGTGACCAAAGTTGCCAAAACGTGTTTATTTCTGCTGTAAAACACGTTTTGACAATTTCAGCACACTGGGGTTAAGGGCTGACTCAGTGTGCTCTTCTGAGACAGGCAGTTACACTGCGATTCTAAGAGCTGAGAAAACGCGTTTATTTCGGGCTGAAAAACACGTTTTGAAAACTGTGCTGTTCCTGCCCTATAACTTACATGGTGGTGACCAAAGTTGCCAAAACGTGTTTATTTCTGCTAAAAACACGTTTTGACAATTTCAGCACACTGGGGTTAAGGGCTGACTCAGTGTGCTCTTCTGAGACAGGCAGTTACACTGCGATTCTAAGAGCTGAGAAAACGCGTTTATTTCGGGCTGAAAAACACGTTTTGAAAACTGTGCTGTTCCTGCCCTATAACTTACATGGTGGTGACCAAAGTTGCCAAAACGTGTTTATTTCTGCTGAAAAACACGTTTTGACAATTTCAGCACACTGGGGTTAAGGGCTGACTCAGTTTGCTCTTCTGAGCCAGGCAGTTACACTGTGATTCTAAGGGCTGAGAAAACGCGTTTATTTCGGGCTGAAAAACACGTTTTGAAAACTGTGCTGTTCCTGCCCTAAAACTTACATGGTGGTGACCAAAGTTGCCAAAACGTGTTTATTTCTGCTGTAAAACACGTTTTGACAATTTCAGCACACTGGGGTTAAGGGCTGACTCAGTTTGCTCTTCTGAGCCAGGCAGTTACACTGTGATTCTAAGGGCTGAGAAAACGCGTTTATTTCGGGCTGAAAAACACGTTTTGAAAACTGTGCTGTTCCTGCCCTATAACTTACATGGTGGTGACCAAAGTTGCCAAAACGTGTTTATTTCTGCTGTAAAACACGTTTTGACAATTTCAGCACACTGGGGTTAAGGGCTGACTCAGTTTGCTCTTCTGAGCCAGGCAGTTACACTGTGATTCTAAGGGCTGAGAAAACGCGTTTATTTCGGGCTGAAAAACACGTTTTGAAAACTGTGCTGTTCCTGCCCTATAACTTACATGGTGGTGACCAAATTGCCAAAACGTGTTTATTTCTGCTGTAAAACACGTTTTGACAATTTCAGCACACTGGGGTTAAGGGCTGACTCAGTGTGCTCTTCTGAGACAGGCAGTTACACTGCGTTTCTAAGAGCTGAGAAAACGCGTTTATTTCGGGCTGAAAAACACGTTTTGAAAACTGTGCTGTTCCTGCCCTATAACTTACATGGTGGTGACCAAAGTTGCCAAAACGTGTTTATTTCTGCTGAAAAACACGTTTTGACAATTTCAGCACACTGGGGTTAAGGGCTGACTCAGTGTGCTCTTCTGAGACAGGCAGTTACACTGCGATTCTAAGAGCTGAGAAAACGCGTTTATTTCGGGCTGAAAACCACGTTTTGAAAACTGTGCTGTTCCTGCCCTATAACTTACATGGTGGTGACCAAAGTTGCCAAAACGTGTTTATTTCTGCTGAAAAACACGTTTTGACAATTTCAGCACACTGGGGTTAAGGGCTGATTCAGTTTGCTCTTCTGAGCCAGGCAGTTACACTGTGATTCTAAGGGCTGAGAAAACGCGTTTATTTCGGGCTGAAAAACACGTTTTGAAAACTGTGCTGTTTATGCCCTATAACTTACATGGTGGTGACCAAAGTTGCCAAAACGTGTTTATTTCTGCTGTAAAACACGTTTTGACAATTTCAGCACACTGGGGTTAAGGGCTGACTCAGTGTGCTCTTCTGAGACAGGCAGTTACACTGTGATTCTAAGGGCTGAGAAAACGCGTTTATTTCGGGCTGAAAAACACGTTTTGAAAACTGTGCTGTTCCTGCCCTATAAGTTACATGGTGGTGACCAAAGTTGCCAAAACGTGTTTATTTCTGCTGTAAAACACGTTTT